>NW_027185381.1:23924223-24431723 GCF_022577435.1 Embiotoca jacksoni | reverse complement strand
TTACAAGCTGCGCCTGCACCTGCAGGGAGACAAAGAGTAAGCTGCCCCCCCCCCCCCACTCCCAAAAAAACCCAACAACTGCCCTTCGAGACCCGAACGACTGAATCACAATAAAATAAAAACACAGCGTAACGATCTTGCTAACGTGTGTCTCTCTTGCCGCCCGGTCAGGCCGAACTGGCTGAAGAAGCTCTTCACCGACTTCATCACCTTCACCGTCAAGCTGGTCATCAAAGGACAGGTGAGGGTCGAGGCCGGTTGAAAAAAAACGCGTGTCCGTGTCTGATCGGAGTCCAAACTACGTCTGCTCTCAAAACGCAGATTTGCAAGGAGATCAACAAGGTGGCGAACATACTGGCGGACTTCATCCAGGACACGGCAGGTGCGTGCCGGAAACGTCGAGTCAGCTTTAAATCCAGAAAGCACTGTCCCCGTCCCTCAGTATTTGACCTCTGAATACGATTCGATAACTTCCACTTTTCATTCATTTGATCTCGGGTGTCTCTGAACATTAGCGCCTCCGTGTATTTACAGAGCAGTTCCTCAGCGACGGAGACATCCGTGTGGATATCGGCGTCACTGCCGCTCCCGCCATCACCGCTAACTACATCGAATCGTATCACAAGGTAAATAACGCCTGTACGTACAGTCAAATACACAACGATGATGTATTCTCTTCAAATGAAGTTCAGAAGTCTTATGAAACGAGTGATAAGGCGACAAAAAAAACCAACAACCGTCAAACGTAGTTTATGGGAGACGGCGCTGTAACCATAACAACCTAACAGTAATAATCTCTTTTATAGACTTTTAGACTTTATTCTGACTTTTTCTTTTCTTTTTTTTATTTAACCCCTTTCAGGGACTGACCAACTACAAGAACACCTCCAGCGTGATCAGCGACTCGGTTTTCCATCCAAGTCAGCTGACTGAAAACAGGATGCTCTACTTTAGGATCTCAGGTCAGCAGTTGATGTTGCGGTTTTTTTTTTTTTTTTTTTTTTTTAATTAAGAAGTGCAGCTATATGGCATAAAAGAAAAGTACATTAGAAGAAGTGTGATCTTGTATGTTGGTTACAGGACTTCCAGGTATGACATTGTGTAGTATGCCAGACGGTATGTTTATATTGGAGGGTTACGCACCTGATTTACACCCAGTACGAACACTTAATGCCAGTGCAGGAGGTCGCGGGATGGGGAAATGGGGGAATTTGCACACGCAGTTCTCTGTGGTATAGAAATAGCTTGTTTTTTGTTTTTTTTAACCCCAGACCAGGTCTTCAACCCCATGCTTAGCGCCGCTCACCAGGATGGCCGCTTCCAACTCAACATCTCTGGAGAGGAGCTCGCTGTACGTACATCACCTTCAACGTGGCCCCGCGAAACATATCTTGTTGATAAAAAAAAAAAAAACGACGGATGTTTCAATTTAAACTGCCGTCTCATGCGATATAACAAAATGTGATTTCAGACACTTTTCGGGGCAAATCTCACCAACGTCGTGCCCGAGTTTATTCGAAAGGTAAGAACGGAGGCGTCGATCGTCGTCGCGCCTTTAAAAGACAAACGTATAAACTTTTGTGTGTATTTTGTGTGTTCAGTGTCTGATGGAACCGGCTTCTCCAGAGCTGAGAGTGTGGAGCTCATCCACTCCCTTTGTAAACACCTCCGCGTCGGGCACGACTGTCTCGGCGGGGGCCTCCGGACAGCTTCACTGCGGGAATCAAAGCACGCCGACGCTCGTCTTTCAAACGGTTAGTTAGTTAGTCAGTTCATTGTTTAAAAGCGTTCGATGCGGCCAAAATGTCGACATTTGCTGGGACGCACCGTTGATATTGCGTCGGCATGGAAGGCCACGATGACGCCGAGTCACGATGTCGAGTCAGTTGACAGCTTTGTTGTTGAATACAACTTATAATACATCTTATAGTCAAAACTGATGCAATACAAGGTACAAATTGTAATTCTCATACAGTCCATATGAAGGCGTGACCTGACTGATGTCTCTGTTTGTTTTTGATGTGTAGAACGTGTCCGTAGACGTCACGGCTTCCTACGCCGACAAGAAAGTCTCCCTGCAGGGTAAACCGAACGAGTAAGAGCTTCCTTGTTGATTTTTTTTTTTTTTTTTTAAACAATCAATTGATGTAATTGCAAAAGTAATTTTTGGTCAGTTTGGCTTCTATTGCTACTGTTTTATGCTTCGTGCGCGATTTGGATCCCGTTTCCTTTCTAGGATCTCGGTACTGCGAGCTGAGCTTCCCGTACAGAACCAACCGGCAAGTTATTCTCACTTCACCTCAATGAAAAGTTTTCTTGCTGTGAAAAATACCATAGTTAAAGGATAATTGCTGTGCAATTGTAGCGCTAGTTCAATTCAGAGAAAAGAGGAGTTGAGCTCCCTCCTGCTTTCCAAAAAATATGATATTATACATGATTCATTTGAACAGATTGTTTGAGTCTAAGTAAAATTTTAAAAAATTAATAAAATTTGAGGTTTCCATCTGGCTGATCTAATCACCCGGCAGCAGGTCAGCCGTGCATGCGGGTTTGTTTAGATGTGTCGGGCTGTAGATCGCTCTCGAAACACGGGGAGTGTTTTTCTTCCATTTTATTAAGCTTCTCGTCTGTGTTCACCGGTTCCAATAAATAAATCAAACTCGTAATCGTCCCCTGATTAATGCGTCATCGCATTATTAGATTGCGAAGTTAGCATGACCCCAAAGAGCTGCAACAGACACGTGAACGGAAAATACACCAGGTTAAATTAAATTGGGAAAATCTATCCTGTTTGGACGACTTGGTCTGGTAAAACGCCACAGATCTCCACGGAGACACGCGGTGGAATATGTTTTAATGTTGGTTTCGTCTTTTTTTTAATCCCCCCCCCCCTCTCTGTGTCTAGCTGCTCGATGAGGCGCAACGTGAGTTCGTAAGAGAAGCGGTGGAGAAACTCGGCATTCCCAAAGTCCTGTCAGGTAAGAAGCCTCAACCCTTTGACGCCAGCGTTAGCATTCTCCCAGACTGCCTTGCAAAAAATTACTATTATTATTATTAGTAAACGAGGTCTTTGACGGGATATAAACTTTAACCCATAATTGTAAGAGGGTTTTTTTTGTTTTTGTTTTTTTTAGGTTCAACAAGCATCAACACTTAATTTTTTTAACGTAGAATTTGTTTTTTGTTTTTACAAATTATCTCAATTGATTGCCGTAAAGCTGGTGGCTTCTTTCAGATGTTTTCAGCATATTGACATCCCCTCCTATGTATGATTCGTCCAGCATTCGCCTTCAGCGTTAGCTGTGGCAAATTCAGTGGTCAAATTATGGTTGTTTTATTTTGGCAATAGTAGAAGTTGAAACATTTAGCATGTAAAAAAAAAAAGTTGCCTCTAACAGCTTCTGAGAAATGCTTTTGTGGTGTTTTTCCAGTTCTTGAGGTTGAGGTAACCAGGATGCTGGACAAACAGGGGACAAATTTATTTGACATCTCCAACCCTGAAGTGCTTCCTCACGATGTGAGTGCTCTCCGTTGTTTTTTGTTTTTTTTACCGCTGTTTTTTTGTGTTACATGTCTGCACGCAGTCACAATCTTTCCGTCTCTCCGTGCTCGCAGGGCTTCGTGGTGATTCAGATGGATTTCGGTTTCCCTCATCACCTCCTGGTGGAGTTCCTCAAAAAGATGTTACAGTAACAGGCAGCCGCTTTGGAGATTGTTTGGAGTGACCAGCCAAAACTGTTGTTTGCACAGAAACTGTTGTTTACACTGTTCCTGTTGCGCACGAATGGCGCGCAGTCCGGTAATGCGCTTGGAGGAGGGCGAAGCTATAACCTTTGTGAGAAAATATTCCAAGTTATGTCGCTTGATCAACAGCAACCACCCGAGTTACGCGCGTTTTTATGACCTCTGGTAAGCGCGCATTTTGCGATTTCACCATCGACCTAAAACCTGAGCGGAGGGCTCGCGTATTCTGTCAACATTTTCGGGGAACAAAGGAGTTGCCAGGAGGCAAATTTGGTAGCGGTGGTGGGGAGCGACGATTTTGTTGTCGAGAGGCGAGAAACTCTTGTGTTTTCAACGCTGTGCGAGCAGGAGCGTTGTCTTTTTGGAGAGCCGAAGCGTAATTGCGCCGCAGTTTAGATCTTTTGCATCAAATATTTCCCCCTCGGCCGCCTCAGAACTTCGCAGCAGAACTCGGTGTTGACAGTCCGACCCTGTGGGGACGAATTCACGGTGACGCAACCCAGAGAATGCCAAAGAAAAACCCACCTGGTGTCTCCTGACTTCGGTGTCTTCGGTCTTGGAGAGTGAAAAACGAATGCCTCTCGAAACACCTTACCGAGCCCATCACTTCATCGTTGTGGAGTTTTTGAAGCATTTCAAGCAGATTTCCCAAGTTTAACACAAAAGCTGTTGTCTGCTCTGGTTTCGGGTCCACGTTGAAATTGCAAATGCACACCGTCATAAAAACATGCGTGCAACAGGTGCTGATCAAGCGACATAACTTTGATGACCAACTCGCCAAAATGACAGCGTCCTCCTGCTTACTTGTTTGTGCACAACAGGAACGGTCTCTGAACATTTTGATCACACCTCGTATGCGAGTCGTATAAAACATACTTCTGTTGCTTTGTAGTAGCACATTTTGATTTGTTACTGTTTAGTGAGCGAGAACGTACCGCAACGTCTGCCATTTCTTTTCACTTTGTCATATGATATGCTGTTATGAAGCTGCCTTAGAGTGTGTGTGTGTTCCTGTTGTGTGTCCTTCATTAAAATCTTACTCGATTTGCTATTGTGTTTGAAACTGGGTCGGATATTAAGTGTCAACGCTGATAATCTCTGTCCTCTGTGATTGGGTACAGTTTGGCCTTATTGTACAAGAAGTGATGTAAGTGCAGTTACAGAAAACTCAACAGTATCACAAGATGTGCCTCAACGGTCAACTAACACGCGAGCTGATGGATTGCAGCGTGCTGAATTTCAGTCGGAAGCTCCGTCTTAAAAAAAAACAAAAATGGAGTTGTGTTGGATTTCCCCCCCCCCCAATAAAAAGTTCACTCATTTTTTTTGGATGGAGCCGTTTACAGAAACGAGTCAGAGGCTGTGCCTCAAATCAAAAACGTGCGTATTTACGCCTGCTATTTTGAGTGCATAAGTCCTCGCGTGCTTACGTACATATATCAAACTGGTCCACAAATTGAAAACGAAATCCCGGACACTTTTCAACCCTTCGTGGTTGCAGAGCGGAAAGCGACGTATTTTCGAAGTGCAGCGACCTAGAAATGTGCAACTATACGCATACAAGTTGCACAAGTCCACACGAAAGTGTTTATTTTTCACTACGCTGTCTTTGGACAGAAGACACCGGCGCGTTTATTGCATACATGATGAAAACACGTTCATTTCTGGGTAAAATAACCAAACAAAGCCGGCAGATTTGAACGGCAGTCTTGTGTACGAACGTTACAGTGAATCAAAAAGCAGCACAATAAAAAGGTTTTTATTTTGTATTTCAAGTTAATAGTCCATGAAATTCTCCTTTGTATCGTTTCATATCGCGTATGTTTTTCATTGTTATTATTTGAAGTTTTGTTGGGAATACTTTCGATAAGGACGTCAGAAAGAGAGGCGATTTCCTCCCAGCAGACATTTGTATTTATTGGTATTTTTTTCCTTGGCTTCATTGTAAGGCGGCGGCCAGGGGAGGCCAGGGATTTAGTCACGTACTCCGCAGCAACTTTCCCCATCTGTGTCCGTACAATAATCTCAGTTTGTTCCAGTATGGCCTCTTCAAATGCGGCCCTGACGTGGTTTCGTCGTCTTTGCTAGTTTTAAAAGGGTAGGAAAGTCAGCCAGGTGGCTGAGAGGAAATGGAAATGATTTGAAATGTGACTAACTCACTTTTCAGTGGATAATCCATTTTTTTTTTTTTTCTCCAAATTATTTAAAAACAAACTCATTTGCATATTTTGGAACTGGATTGTGACATCACAATCCAGAGTTACAAACTACAGAGAGCAGAGTGGCCACATTCAGTATTCCAGTGAACATTTCACAGAACACAGTCGAACAATATGAGTATGACAGATATGGACTCATTAATCGAATGTTTTCAGGCTTTAAAAATTTCAGATGTCGTCACTGAAGACCCTTCAAGTGAGATTAGACCTCCTCACTCTGCAGCTTTGAGGACAAGTCAAGGTAATGGATAAATGCAAGTGAACACTCCTTACAGGGGGAAAAAAAAACAACACGAATTTCACGTGTAAAAACTTAACAGGAGACCACGTACACATGTGAAACATGTGTTTTGCACATGGGAAACATTGGGAAACGTTTTCATGGCGTTGTGAATGTAGCTTTTATTGTGAAAACTTTTCCACATATTTTCCCCATGTTATCATATATTGCAACATTTGTTAAACGTGGAAAACATGGGAAACTCGTGGTTTTTATTTTTCTGCAAGGGACCTCAAACTCCTATTGAAAATCCAAATATGAAGTAAGTGGGTACTATTTTAGTTTGTACCCCCAAGATCTGCTGTTTAACACTGTTTCTCACCACTCTGTTATTCTCATTTGTAGATCGCAGGGGCAGTGCTGTGGTACACAGTACAGCATCTCCAAAGGGTGCCAGGGTGAGAGGCTTTGCAAGGAAGGCCTGTCCTGAGGTGCTGGAGGACACCCCCCTTACAAAAAGGAGGAAGCTCTCTGATGGTGAACCCTCTCCCAGCCCCGAAGAGGGTGCCAGGGTGAGCGGCTCTGACGGGAAGGCCAACCCCGAGAAGATCTGCCAAAGCAAATGGAGGCGGGTCAGAGAGAAGAGGAAAGTCAGAAAAGATAAAAACGGACTGGTGACGACGAAGGAAGATCTTCAGACTTTACCTTTTGATGACAATGGTAAGCTGACTTAATGAATGAGGGTAAAATTAAGTGGACCCTAAAGGAAACAAATCTTTGGATGTACTTAAAGTTTGTACACGCACACACAACAGCGGAGCGGACAAAAACTCAAATGTGCTGCAGCGTTTCAAAGCCAGCATTCGTATTTCTATCTATCTATGAGAAAATAACCATGAATCATCACAGTATAAACTCCTCCTTTAACTAAAAATGATCTGACAAACTGATGATCATTTATTGTTTTTGCAGAGATGCGTTGCAAACCTCTAGAAGACTGCAGTACGTCCAGTGGAACAGCACCTTGCAGGAAGAGGGTGAGGAGCCAGTACCGCAGAGGTAAGTAGGAGGCGATTCATCTTTGGGTCAACGTTGGGGTGAAATATACATTTTGCAGGCAAAACTTAGACAACATTTATGTCCCTTACAGCTGAAGCTGAACTGGGGAATAAATACATCCAGGAGGAACTCCTCGGCGAAGGAGGCTGTGGATCTGTCTTTGCCGGCTGCCGCAAGGCGGATAGTTTGCCAGTAAGTATCACACATCAAGAGAAGAAGTACTTGATGGCTCAGTGTCACCGGTGGTTGTTTACGAACTAAAATGTCCACGTGGCTTCTTGCATGTGGAGAAGACAACTGAAATTTCAGATTATAATGGCCAGACGAAAAAAAATATTAAAAAAAAATTTGTGCTATATGTAACCTATTGTATGTGTTAAGTTCTGCTGTTATTTAAAACCAACGAAGAAAAAAACCCGCTGGTCACTTTTTGGCAGCAGTTAGTTTGGCGGTTGTCATTTTCGGTAAATTTACCGCAGTAGTAAGTGTGATAAAAGAAAACGTTACCCTGTTATAATAAGAAAGTAAGTGAACTAATATGAAGTTCATGTGCAGTCTGTGTGCTGACTTCAACAAATTGAGACGCACCTGGTGAAGACTTCAGCTGAAATATCTTCGCGTGGCTCTTTGCCTTCAGTTTTGCGACGGTTGTGAAAATGCTGACCTCGGCTCTTTTTGTGTCTCGCAGGTAGCTATCAAACACGTTATGAAAAGAAACGTCTTCTGCAAAATAATGGTAAGTGCGCAACGCCAGCTGTGGCTGGAATATTTTGTCATTGTGACGTGTGGAGCTTTTCGGTACTCGTCCTCCTCACTGTCGTGAATTTTAGGGTGAAGATGGGAAGCAGATCTCCGTGGAAATCGCCGTTATGCAGAAACTTGCCGAGGAAAAGGCTGGAACGTCGGGGGCACCCGTGGCCCTGCTGGACTGGTACGACCTGGGCAGGGAGCTCATCCTGGTGATGGAGAGACCGATTCCCTCCGTGGACCTGTACCACTACATAGAGGCCAGCGGGGGGGGCGCTGCCGGAGGAGGAGTCCAAGGTAGGCTATTGTGTCTTTATCAGGCCTTTTATAGTGACTCTTTCAGAGTCCGTTATAATACCTGAATGTGTTCTAGTGCAGTTTAGCCAGCAGGAGTTTCTGAATGCTCCTCTAACTCGGAGGAATTTAATTCAAGAGAAAACAAGCTCCCAATGTCTTCAAAAATACGTCAAGATCATGAGGACTCCCGTTTTTCTTGAAATTCTTTGCCGCAAAGCAAGACGTTGGAAAACAGCGGTAAATATGTCAAGACACGAGTTGCGTAAGCAGTCAGATAGTTCGTAAACACATCTTCAGGTCGGGCCAATTTTATTTGCAAGAGAGAAAGAAACTCCCGTCACTCTGAGCTGAAATAGTTTTTTGGGGGGGGGGCATTTTATACTGCTTGAGAAGTTGCTGTAGAAAGGACGTCACGACAGTAAAAAAAAGAAATGTCAAACCGTTTCTTCATTGTGTCTTCCAGGTCATAGTGCAACAGCTCCTAAATGCGTTAAAAGAGATGGAGGATACAAAAATCTTTCACCGGGACATCAAAACCGAAAACATCCTCATCCAGACCGTCTCCAGTTTCCCGCGTGTCCGCATCATCGACTTCGGACTCAGCTGCTTCACCGGGAAGGAAACGCAATTCCGGAGGTGTTTTGGTAAGATATCAGGCTTATGTCTGCTTTTTTTAAATTTATTTATTACATTTTTAATTTAATTTAATTTTTTAATTTAATCTGTGACATTTGTTTTAAATATTGACTGTATTTTTAGCCAAATGTCCATTTCCTTCTATTCTATACATATACATATATATATATATATATATATACACACATACAGGGCTGTCCAAATGTATGTTAACTAACACAATATATTCAAAAATGTGTAAATAGAAAACAGACATTGTAGTCCCAACAAAAAAAACTAAATTCTTTGGCCTTCACAATAAGAGCTTCCCTGTTCCAAAACATCTTTCCATAAATATGCAATATTCTGATTACTATTATCATGTCCGTGTTTTCAAGGTACGCCCGATCACGTGACTCCGGAGTTTTGCCGACGCGGCACCTACAGCTCCGGGAGCTGCACGGTGTGGCAGCTGGGGATCGTCCTCTTTGAAATGCTGAACAGAGGAAAAACGTTCGAGACCGGCATGTTCCTCACGAACAAAATAAAAATTACCAAGAGGATAACCAGAAGTGAGAAAAAGATCAACTTTTCAGCAGACACTCATCTGTTCATTGATCGGACGGATTCGCTGAAGTTCTCATCTTTATTTTTCTTCTTCTAGATTGTCACAATTTCTTGACGTCCTGCCTGGCAAAAAACCCCAAGGATCGCCCATCGCTGGAGGACCTCCAACAACACCCGTGGATCAGATAAACACACACACACACACACACACACACACACACACACACACACACACACACACACTTGTCTTTCCATTGTTGTCATCTGGTTGTCTTAACTAACCAACCAACTACCTACCCACCTAACCAACTGTGCTCTCTCTTATACAGAAGAAACGGATAAAAACATTTTAAAAAAATAAATAAATAAATGCCCTCCCATCTCCAGAAGAAAGTGCCAGGGTGGCACTGACAGTTAGGCCAGTCCTGAGGAACCGGAGGAGACCCCCCCCCCCCCCCCTCTCTAACCCTTTCCACAGTTGTGAGGACACACTACTTAACTAACTGACTAACTAACCAACTTTGCTCTCTCTCATACAGGAAGAACAGAGCCCCCCCCCCCCCCCCCACAGGCCAACTCCAAGCTCCACCCACTGCAGTTCCTGTAATTAACCCCCCCCCCCCCCCCCCGCCCATTCTGTAACACCCCAACGCCCCACCTACAGTTCCTGTAACCCCCCCAGCCGTCCGTGGAAAGGTGGATCTCTCTTTGAATTGCCTTTCCCGAGGTTTCTTCCCATCTCCAATCTGGTTTCAGGGGAGTTTTTCCTCGTCTTCATAGAGAGCTCGGGCCGGGCAGGAACTCGTAGGACCCAATCAGGAAAAAAATAAATAAATATATATATATATATATATATACATATTTTTCTGTAACAACCACCATTTGCCCCAATCTGTAGTCACCAGCAGCCGTCCGTGAAAAAGGGAGTTCTGGTCGGACCAGGAACTTTTTAAACTCATTTAAAAACAACGTCCCAAAAAAGTGTCACATTTAGCCTGTAGAAAATAAACTTCAAATAAAATTATAAACAGTTTCATTTTCTGGGGATCTTTTTTTTTTTTTTTTTTTTATTTATTTGTTGTTGGTTGCATTTTGAGGATGTGTTTCACAGGCAGCAAAATAAACCCAAAATTAAGCTTCAGTGTTCAAAAGGCCGTTAAATAAAATCTGAATCAGTATATTACAGTTTATTACCATTTATATATACATATATTTTAATGATAATACTTTACCTAAGCATGATTTTGAATACAATACTTTTGCTACTTCTACTCAAGTAAAATATAGTGTATCACTGTGCATGAAAAATACAAAACACTTTATTTTAAAGTTGATTATTTTACAAGAAAAATGTATTGCTCTTTAAAAATATGTATATGTTAAGTCATCCTTGTGCAATAGTGAGTAATGGTTAAAAAAAAAAAATAATAATAATTTCTTTCAATTGCCTGAACTCATCAGTGTGTCACCACAAATCAGTCCAATCAATCGAAATTAAAAAGTCGGTACAATCCCAAATATTTACATGCACAAACAAGTTCATGGTGTTCATTTTGTAAAAGTACCCATAATGCAACAATCACCACAAGCTGACAACGCGTGATGTCCATTTCTTCAGGGCTCTTTTTTTTTTTTTTTTCTGCAGCTTAACCTGCAAGTGCGCTGGACTTCGACCAGTTCACGCCAACCTCTGCATGTCTCGTGGATTCACGCCCGCTGCGTGTTGCGACGTTGTTTCCGGTCACACCCGCGGGTCAGTTTTGCCGTTCGCCCGGTTCGCACCTCGCTGACCGGGGAAAAAAAAAAAAAAAAAAAAAAAAAAAACGCGACCGGACTGGCGGTCGGGTCTCACAGACGTAAACAAGCAAGTTGCCTCTGCAAAAAAAAAAAAAAAAAAAAAAAGCTCCCAGCTGACCGTGCCAACCCTTTAGCCTCACTACTCTTTGTGTGAACATTCCTCTCCACTGCATTCTTGCCATGCTATCGGCCCTCTGTGTCAGCACTGGGAACCAAGGCCTCGGCACGACTCTGTCACGGCGGCACCGAACAAACTCTTCGCTCGCTCGACCGGATGTTCGGCGTCCGGCCAGTCGGGAGATTCTGAGGTTTACTGTCGCTCGTCAGGAGGCAAAAAAAAAAAAATCAAACGTCGGGCTTTCGTACGACAAACGATACGTTTTGTGTCGACGTCCCCCCCCCCCCGGTGTATTATTACAACAACAAACAACAACAACAACAACTGCTTTACCATTTACTGTACGCAACACGCAATATGGTGGCAGATTTACTGACCGCTGTCCCCTATTCTGTGTCTCCCAACAGCTCAAAGACGCAAAGGAAGCAACCCCCAAAGCAGTGGTCAAGTGACCTCCACCCGCCCCCCCACCCCCCTCCACCCTCCCAAGGCCGTGAGGTTGCATTCCTTTTCAGCCTCAAACACGACTAAACACACACGCAAGCGGTCACACCCTCTTCTTTTTTGCCTCATTTTTACCTTTTAGCGTTCCCTTTGCCTCCTTTTGTCCCTCTTTATTACTGCCAACATGATTAATGGTAACGGCATAGCCACATTAAAATTGCTAAATTGTTTAGTCAGCTAAAATGATGCGCGAAATGTGGAGGTTATCTTGGGGAAAAATGTTGAGAATAGTTTGTAATGTAACAAATACATCGCTGAAATGCCGCATGGTAGCAGTACGAATGCAAACTAAATTGAAGACTTGAGTAATATTTACTTTTATTTGTATTTACCAGTGTAAAATTAAATCAAATAAGACCTGGAGTTCATCTGAGGAGAGAAGACTTACAAAAAAAAAAGTTTTGAAGTTGTCCTACGACACCACGTAAAGTTTTAGATCTCAAGACGGGTTCACTTCTTCTAAAAAAATAAATAAATAAAAAGTCGACTTTATGAGAGATACTGTGTTTTTGGTGCCACGTTTTCCTGTGAATTATTCCCCTTTGTCCTGATTTGAATTTTCTGACCTATCAAGCCAACAGCGAGCGATAAAACCTGAACCCAAGTGTGTCAAAAATGCAACATTGATTTGTTTTGTCTTTTCCTGCCATCGATGGATTATTAGCTGACGTGGAAGCAGTGAACATTTGCTCTTATGTCATTTTGATGGGTGTTTAATTAGTTTATTGGCTAACAGGGCAAAGTGCAGAAAAAAAACAGCTAATAAACATTCCTGAGCGTGACGTGGTTTGCATCGGTGAATACGTGGCACATCAAAATATAAACCAGACACGTGGAAAATGATTCAGACTATGTTGCGCAACACTTTGTTTGATCAACCTTTGGCATTACCGCAGAGCCACGTCACTGCTAATAATAATAATAATAATAATAATAATAATAATAATAATAATAATAATAATAATAATAATAATAATAATCACTCGTCTCGGTGTCCGTTAGCTCAATGAGGAAATTTAGTCGTCACAGCACACGATAAGAAAACATTTTACAAACAGGTAAATGTAAAATAAGATAGATACAAAAGAATTATTTTTGAAAAAAATAAGAGCAATCAATAAATACAAACTATATACACAAAAACAAATAAAATAAATAAATACAGCTTGGATGAATGGGAAGTTTCAGGTGCTATGAAATGAAATACAGTGCAATGTTATTTTATTTTACATTGCTAACATGGACTATGAAATATAGTACCTCAAAATAACAGAATTTTTAGTTGTTGGTACCAATAGTATTGAAATTCCCCAATTTCTGATAAATAATATTTTTAAAAGTATTTCTTTTGGGTATTTATTTATTTTAAACCATGAAATGTCTGACCGGTCAGGACGCCGGTTTCTCAACAAGTCAGGTCAGCAGCTGAAGGTATGTTGATTTAAGGTTTCCAAGAATGTCAGATTAAACCTGTTGAAGTCCGACCATGTAAACACATTCAGTGGCGTCTCCACAGCAGTCGGTGTGGCTAAAAGTTTCCAGCATGTAGTTCTCACTGCCACCAGTGGATGTCAACATTTTCTACTGTAGTCTAAACATTGAAGAGGCGGTAAACACCTGCATTCTCTATGACTTGTTTGTACTCCAGCCAAGGGCATTAGTTCGTAGGGAGACAACAAACCAACTCCCTTGCCAGCAGTGGTGCCGTTTGGAAATCAGTGATCTAATATGACCTCACCTCAAAGATAACACGAACAACTTCGCTCAAATATTGTATGGGAATATTCTGTCCCCTCAAAACATTAGTAAGGATATGTTCCTACTATCCACAAGCAAACGTTTGCCCTTAGCTTAAGCCTTTTTTTTTTTAGGATCCACAGTTCAAAGAACTAAATCAGAAATGAGGAGAGTTGAATTTCGAGATTGACTTGTTTAAACTTGTTGTTTTTTTTAGTTTGTCAGATCATGACATCATGTAAA
Organism: Embiotoca jacksoni; assembly: GCF_022577435.1. Lineage (NCBI taxonomy): Eukaryota > Metazoa > Chordata > Actinopteri > Embiotocidae > Embiotoca > Embiotoca jacksoni. The sequence continues at coordinate 24,417,856 of NW_027185381.1, read as the reverse complement.
TATAAAACTTGTTTGTGTATATATTTGGCTCGATGAACTACTACTACTACTATCCAGTTTTGTTCCAGTAATCCAACAGTACCATGAGCTCATTTGTGGATACCAGTTTGAAAGTATACAACCTAAACTTCCCCTCGGGCACCATGTTTTGACCTGTTCTGTCAGGTGCCCCCATGTTTTATTTACCACGAATACATATCCGAACAAAAGAAACCAGGACAGTCAGTTGTTTCTTCATTTAACTTTTATTTGTGCAAAGCAAAAAATTTACAGCCAAGGTCATATCTGTGCTGCCGCAGTTCACCTTAAACCTTTTTTAATGTCAAAGTATGTTGGTATGAGTCCATACGCATTCAGAATAGCTGCATAGATAGCAATGGTTATCGCTATGAGTCGCACAACGGTGTAGTTGTAGCTGCTCATCACAGAACAGAATGTTTTTTTGACCCCAAAAAATTGTATTACACAATGTACCTTCACGATAATAATAAGGTACAAGTTGTCCATTATTTATATTTGGATGATTTCTTTCTATATGTTTGTTAGTGAATATCAGCCTACACACATTAAACAGAAACAGAAGTGAGGGTGTGTTTGTTCTCTACCGGGGACTAATTACGATTTTGTTGGAAGAGCCAATTACAGCAAAATATTTAGTTCTCTTGGTCCAAAGTGTGCGTGACACTGAAGATGAAGTTACAAGTATGGAATGTACTATAATTACATATCACAGTTTCCATTTATTTCTATTAGAAATGTAAAAAAAAAAAAAAAAAAAAAAAAAAAAAAAAATTATAATTATAATTATGCAAAAGGACAACAAAATTGAAATGGAGATAGCATGTACAGCAGTGTCAAAAATCAGGGCAAATGATACATAAAAAAAAAAAAATTAAAGACACAATCTGAAAAAGACAAATACACCGAGTAGAATAAAAGCACCACTGAACGGCGTAGAAAAAAAAAAAGTAAAGACTAACGATGTGCCAGTAATGCTTAAAATTTGAAAAGCTGTCCAGAATAACCCGCTGCACGTTCTGCTGGTGGACTTCTAGTCTCATTGTATCACCAAATAAAGATAAAAGTAAACATTCAAAAAGAAATAGAACAATGAAATGGAAATATACAATAAAATACACTTGCATGTAAAATAAAACTACCATTTAACAATCTAAAAGTCACAGTTCAACAACCCCCAAATGTTTATACACACATATATATACATATATATATACATATATATATACATATATATATATATATGTATATATATATTTTTCGGTTCTCAAAAGTGCCAAAGTAGACATTCAAAAACCTCTGGATGGTTCCAGTATCAGGTTACACGTGTAGTGATCACTTTAGTTTGGAGATCACGAAGATCCCTTCACAAGAGTCACGTATTCACACGGTGGCTTTCGTGCTAAATCCCAGTGGCTCACAGGAAAACAAGGAATACATCCAGATGTAACAAAATTCACCACAACCGCACAGGAATGAACTTGGATATGCACGTCAGCCTTCGTGGTGGTTTGCACAGTTTTCATTTGTAGCAGCACAGTCACACGGCAACACATTTCGTGGCAAACGAGGATTTTGTGTGTTGTGCGTTGATGTTTACCCACGGCGCTCGGTCATGATGACAATTGCCGCGTCCAAACGGGGTCGTGTTTGCAGCGTTCGCGACACCGGAACTTGAAATTTTCTTCAAGCCCCGATTTCGCAGAGTTGTGACGCGTTCACTGACGTTTGCGGAAACAGCGGACGCAACGGAAGTACATTTATATATCCTAATTCTAGTCGTGCAGAGTTTTGAGCTCGAAAATTGTCCATGTTCCAACCGTCATTATGCCTTTTAATTTCCCGCATTACTTTACTGGCCCGCCAGCGTGCTAAATGGTTAGCCGCTGTGGTTTCTAGACGCTGTGCACGTTGCCGCTGCTAACGTGGTGTTCTCACGACTTAAACACTTCCAACGCTTAATCATGCGGTACACGCGACTTCCCGTGTTTTATCCACGGGCTCACGAGATGCATTTGTAAGCAGCAAATGACATTCTGACTTTTTCTACACCACCTCATCCAAACAACAATTCTTCAAATCACAGCTTAGCAGCTTACTCCCCGATTGGCACATCCGGCCGACCTTACTATGACTGATATGAGTAACCAAAAATTACTTTCAAACTGAGCAGCACATCACAGACTAAACCACATTAGTTTGTGGAGTTACATTAAAAAAAAAAAAAACACTTTGTAGCATTTATTTTGTTTGGAGACTACTTCTAGTGACTCTGCCCTGCTTATTGCTCAACAATACTGCCTTACAAAAGCATACAGCAGTAAGTACAGAAAAAAAATTAATTTAAATTTTGAATACGGCTTAGCCAAAGTGACTTAATGACTTCCCAGATTGATTATTTCCCATAAAGGAAAAAAAAGTAACTGTTATATAAAATCAGTATCTTAACTTTAGTCACTGGAGTTTGATGGTTACTTTTCTTTTTTTTTCTTTTTTAAAGCAAAACCTGACATTAAATAAACAAATTATGATCAAATATGTTCCTGTATTTTGCATTTGTGGAACAGAATATTACTCGTTTATTTCTGCGTACATGGATCAAAAACTTCACTTCTTTAGCCTTAGCAATTTCGCATGGTGTCTGGATTTCGCAATCCAGCTGGTCAAAAGTTTGCTGGACAAATTTATGCATCAGCTTGACTTTTCCAGCAACTCGAGTTGCTAATATTAGATTAAATAGCTGGCTATACACAAATAGTCTAAATTCAGCAAAATGTATTATTGCTGGCTAGAAATGAGAAGGCTGCTTTTAGTTATCCCTGTCTGAAACCAAGAATCAATGCATTGTTTGAAAAAATCTTTATAAAATTGAGATGCTAAGAATTGCCATGTTTTTACCCAAAATCAGAATGTGCTATTTGGGAATAGAAAGCTTGACAAATGGGGCCGTTTATTCTTCTTCATTGCACCCTTCAACCTTCAAAAAAAGTGCATTAAAATCATTCGTTTTCTATCATAAAAAGGCTTTGCTGTCACTGTCAGCATTTCTAAGGAAGTCTAATAGGCACTGCTACTGTCGTGACAAACTGAGAAGCAAGTCCATGGTACCAGTTAAGAGTGTAAAGAGGAATGGAAATAACACATTTTGAACTATTATGCTCTCTTTTAAAAGGCAAAGTGAAGGCTGTCATAGCAGCAAGTGATAAATCGATGAACAAAAGCGTAGTTGGTAAAGTGTTTGGTCCACTTATAACGACATGTAGCGGTGAGGTAGAAGTGAGCTGATCTCTGGATGTTTTGGATGAATTAGTCACTCTCACCATGTCCTTTTTTTTTTTTTTTTAAACACCCATTATCCCTCTGCACAGCACAACACCTACAACTATAACCTTCGACGCACACTCCAATGTTTTTCCGCTCCAGCTCTAAATTTTCTTAAACGTGCATTAAGTGAGATTTTTACCGTGCTCAAGCAGACGGCGGCCGTTAACGACCTCGGATTTGACGATATGATTATCAGTGACACAGCTCCACAGGATGGACTTGGTCTTTACTAAAGGCCCCTTTGACAGAGTGCAGTTACTTAGTGAGCTGAGTAATCTACGAAACGCCCGAGTTATTATTTTGGATGACGGGTACAAATGATGAGGCAACTTGGCAGCAGGCACTTGCACCTTAACACCAGTGATGTCACCAAAGAAGCCATTTCCATAGGAACCTTTGTTGTGTTTTTATAGAGTGAAGTGTTATAATTAGGGTTGGTTGTAGAGGTTTTAGCAACCAGGCCCATAAAAACATGGGTGGGAATTTTTTTGGCTGAATTTGACAAAGCAAACCCAACACGTAAACTACATCAACTTGTCACATTGATTAATAATAATACTATAAACCCAGCACACCTTTGTCCCTTAAATAGTTGAGAGCAAAGTCACATAACTACTAGTAAGGAAGCCACAAAGTCCCAGGCCTAATTTTAACAATACCTGAAGTTTGATATCTTTGATGGTAATTAGGTGGAGCCATCCAGGAAATGATTCCTGGCCTGAAGTAAATGTCAAACACAACCATTTAATAAAGAAAATCAAACAAACAGCTAGTGTGTAATATTTAGTAAATCGGACCTGACGATCAAGTCATGATTTCACCAGCCAACGAGTCGGTCCATCAGTAACAGGTAGGGCCAGGCTACTGGCACATTGAGATCTATATATAATATACATAGTTCAGCAAAACTGGCTGCTTCACTGAGCAGGAATCTCCCCAGACAAGTTCGCATTTTGGTTCTTTCCCACAGAGCATTTCCATAAGGGAATGATCTACACATACACATTGATGCAATGTTAACGCTTCCGATCTAGCTGGAACCGAAATCCACCGCTCTCCCGCTCAAAAACCCCCTCGTGTTAGCGATATGTTTCGAACAAGGCAGAAGCAGAGAGCACTTCTGACTGGCAATGAAGGTTAGTACAAGTCAATGATTTTTTTTTTCTTTCTCTTTTTTTGGCCTTCAAGTCGCTACGCAGTGTAAACTTTGAGCTGCAATGGATTGTGGGGCGTTCTTTAAGCCCCTCGCCACATGATTAGGTTTCAGCTTTGGTCAACACAACACCAACAGTAGCCAGCAAAATCCCCCGCAAGGCAGGGAGCATAAGTAAAGCATGGATCGTGGAATCTTTATCAGCCTTCTCCCGATATTTACGGCTGACCATGTTGAAGATCTATCCATTCGTCTCGCGCCATTAGACAGCCCAGATCTTCTTCTGCTGGAAGTAGGCATCAAATCTAGCCTGGGCGTACTCCTACGACACAATCAAGTATACATGAATACGCTGTGTAGACACGAGCACAATTCTACTTACAATAATAATAATAAAAGCACACACCAAAAACAATTGTAAAATTCTGAAGTAGAACGTTTGATTACTTGTACTCGAATAATCCACAGGGTAAATTTTTTTTATTGACCTTATTTTACACTAATTGTTCCATTAAATGGAAATATTCTGTATATTTATTTTTTTTACAAGCGTACACACAAAATTTCATCAACCCAATTAATTTCAATGGGAGAGACGAAACATTAGGAACACCTCTCAGTGTAATCCACTGCAGTTCAACATTACAACAAATTATTCTCCAAAATGACAATTAAAATAAATTACCACTTTTTTTTCCCCATCAGATTGAGTTACAACTGAACATTATGACGCTTCACCAGTCAGTGGTTTCAGTCTTATGGGTGTTTATGGTATGTACGTGTAGTTTTGTTTTTGCTGTTTTTGCCTTGAGATTTGCTGTAGATGAAATTGTGGTCTTGAAATAATATTAAGATGTTTGAAAACCTAGGAAAACATGTTTTGTTTTTTTAACTCACCAGATATCCGAACTTGATGGTTGACAGCCGAGCCTGAATGATGGACCACAGGCCCCAAAAGAAGTGAGATGCCAGGGAGAACCTAAATCAAGGGAACACAGAGACACTTTTGTTTCGTACCTTCTTGCTGAGCTACTTGGTGTCGGGTTACGCCACTTTTCTACACCTGAGCTCACCTGTTGACCTCCACGTAAATCTCCTCCTTCAGCTTCATCTGGTCCATGGCGCTCAGGTTGACGAATCCTTGATCCGACTCACGCAGATAGTTTTCAATGAAGTGGAGCTGCGAGTAAATATTTCACGGCCGTCAGCTGTCTATTAGCACAGCAGAGTAAATAAGCAAATAGCGCGCTAGCATGTTACACTCACCTGTTGGGCTTTTGAAGGATAGTTCTGAGCGTTGACTTTGAAGAAGGGAAACTCCTCACAGCTGTAGTCGTATATCCATTCACAGAAATGGTTGCCAATATCGAATCCCCTGCAAGGTTAACAGATGGGAGATGGAGGAACTATTATAGGCTGACGACACCTTACAATTAAATACTTCCTGATTGACATCTCATGGTTAAGTTTGGGGTTTTCGTTGTGTTAAGTTATGGTTTCTTTTTATAGATATGTAGTTTATTGTCATTGCTTAAAATCCAGGATTATGCCCTTACTTGACACGTAGCCCCTGTACATCATGTTTTTATGGTTACAAGCGTGTTAGTGAAAACTACAAAATTCGAAGAAGATACAAAAAATACATAAGTAAACTGAGTATCATTAGGGCCCGAGCACCGAGTGGTGCGAAAACCCTATTGTTATTCAAGCGATTAATATTCTTTTTCACGTTATCAAAGATAAACTGCACTTTTGGGGGCCTTAACATACTCAAAAACTCATGAAAGTTGGTACACGCGTCACTCCTGGCGAAAAATTACGTATTTTAATGGTTTCGCAAGTGGGCGTGGCCAAATGGCTCGCTAGCGCCCCCTAAACAGAGGCCCCGGCGGCTACATTTACCTACAAACACGAAATTCAGTGGACATGTGTATCACACCTAGTTGTGGTTATTAATACTGTTATCATCTTTAAACAAAAAAAAACAGACACATGCAGTCCAAGTCAAAAAAACATTTACATCAATTTTCTCCATATTCCTAATTGGCTTCCCTTTTGCCTCTAATTTCTTGTAATAACTCAAACAAACTTACTCTCAATTTTATAAGTTCCTGTTCTTTATTTGTTTATTTAGTTTATTCTATTATTTCAGGGGGAAATTATTTCTAACTTGATTTAAACTTAAAAGTTTCTCCTGTCTTGAGTACTTTTACAGAGAACACACTGACTCATGTGTCCTGTGTGTGTTTCCATCACAAGTAATTGGTTTTGCCTGTTTTTGAAACCCAGCCAACATCTTTTTTGGCTTTGTTTGTTGAGATGAACATAAAACCTGTTTTTTTCATTGAGTTTCAGTCGCTGCCTCACCTCAGTGACCTGAAGCTTTGTTTGCGGTCTCGCCCACTGCGCTGAAAAACTGCATTTTATGGGTTAAACGAGCGTAAACTCGGCTGATCCTGGTTTCATCTTGTTCCACCTGACGTCGAGCAAGTGAAAAGAATGACTGCTGCCATCAGATTTTATTAGAAAAATTATGACTTGCTTTGGCTTAGTGACATGTTATGAAACGATGCCTATTTACAGCAAAGCGATTTTGCTGAAACTTAAATGTCAATTTAAGTAAATTAGACAGACAATTTTGATTAATCAATAGTCATTCATCATCAAAATATGAGACTGCTGCTAAATTATACAAGATATTGTAAAGATGTTTTATATATTGCTTATATTACTTAAGAATTGCAAAGTTGATTACAAATACCACCATCAAATAGCCCATGAATTGTCAGTTTTAATCTACTGTTAAACTAAATGCTGATAACATTGTCTTTAATTAAATTCAAATAATGGCTGAATAATAGTAAGAGGAAGTGTTGAGGTTCCATTTGCAGCAAAATAGAGGAATTGCAAATGATGGACGTTTCAAACAGACTCTCTTTGAGGTTGCACTTTGAGCTAAATGCTGACATCAGCAATGACAATGAAAGCTTACTGATGTGTTTTACAAATATAATAGCTTAGCCTTAGCATTAGGCTATAACATTTCCTAAAGTACAGCCTGAGGTTATCGGAAACATTCATTTTGCAAATGTTTGCTCAATAACCAAAAAAAAACAAATCGTTGACCTGACGGTGGCGCGAGAAGGAAAGTCAGGGAATTATTGATCAGCAGTGGCAGCAATGACTCATGTTATTTGGATGGCCGTGAAGTTACTTTATCTTTCACCACATGAAGCAATTTAAAAATGTACAGTAACTCCATCTGCGATTTAATCCAGAACAAATAGACCGCGGCTCCGTGTTATCGTGCCCCGAAGTAGCACTTGGACGCTGATTCCCACACTGTTATCAGGAGCCGGGAATTGTTTCCATCACAAAACCTCCCCGTGCTCCGATTGGGAGGCTACGGACCGGGCTCATCTCCCACTTCTGTGTTTACACTTCGAGCCAATGCCCGTCAATGGGGGGAGGATGGGGGAGGGGGGGCGGGGAGGAGGGGAGGGGTCTCCACAGCATGTGTTTGGCCTGTGAGCACTTGTGGGAGCGTTCTTCCTGTACGTACATGACAGCATGAGTGGTCACATGTTTGGTATGTGCCCCCATTGGTCACGTGTTTGTTGCGTAACATATGAGGACACTTAAAGGGGCCATGCCGAGGGGGAGCTGGTGGGATGGGGTGGGGCGTGGGGGTGGAGGGGGGCACTCACTGTAATATACATCGTTTCCTTGAAATGAGCGACTCAGGAATTCGCTCCGAGGTGCGGAAAATAAGCGCTCCTTCGGATAAACAATCGCATCATTGTACTCCTTTTTCTATTCTCGCCCGGTCCCACTCCTTCAGTGAACGATTGCAGCACTGCTCCACCGTCTCCATTAAAAGCACAGACAGGTCTTTTTCTTTTTTTATATCGCCTCCAATCCACGGCGACCTCACGAGCCTGCCAAATTCTAGTTACATAACAGGGGCCGCAGTGAATATTTTAACAGATGAATTATGATATTGATGAAACGCAGATGCAAGCCGGGCTGCAGTTGGGTTTTTTTTAGCCTCTTTTTCCCTTCGGATTTTTTTGCTTTCTTTCTTTCTTTCTGCCTCCCCGATCCTGTTTCCGAGCACTCAAGGTTGGATGGGAGACGAATAGCTGGCAGGAGGATGAGCGATGCTGAATGCAGCAGCAGCTGAGGGAGATTTTAACATCAGCAGTGTCTGTCAGTTTGCAGTGAAACCTTTGGATCAGACACGACTTGGGACATCATTTTAGTTTCCACCCTTAAAATCGCAGTAATCGTAAAGTGTGTCCAAAATTGTGTAACATACAAAAATGAAAGAATAAAGACGGATGATTTCCATGCTAATCTTTCTTGTTTTCTGCAGAGAATCAAATGTCAGTTATTATTTTTTAAATGTCACATTTTATGTTTCGAATACCTGTTTTTGTTTTGACTGAATTTGACTTTTCAGAATATAACGTCTTCTTTCATAATGTGACACTTTTTTTTTTTGTCATGTGATGTATTTAATGACGTAATCTTTTTTTAAGTTTCATTATGACATTTTCTTGTCTGTTTGTCACTTTGCATGTCACGTCTTATTTTATAAGATCGCTTCACCTGCTCACAGCCTCTTAAACTACCAAGCTGAGCTGACTCCAGTTAAAAACAGTTAGCAGCAACAACGTGAAAATAATTCTAAATCGACATTCGAGTTGTTGCTGTAGGTAAAAATAGACACTGAAATATCCTTTTTTATTTAGTTTAACATGGTTTGAGATGCTATCTAGGTCTACCAACTGCGTTTTTTGTTGTTGTTGTTGTTTCAGCAATAAAGTAGAGCCAATTAGACGCAATTTCTTCAGATAACGTTGTTGTTTGTCTGTTTTGTCAGTTCTGAAGCTGGACCCCACTTCAATAAAAATATCCTATTTACTGACAAACTGCCTGGAAATGGAGTCTCACAGTCCAGTCTTTGTGACAACAGCATGCACTGTTTTTCCTGTGATAAATATTTTCGTCAGGAGTTAAAACCCCAGATCGGCCATGAGCTTCCTTCCCTTTGTCTTCTACTTTCATTTCCCTACATCGTATAAAAGTCAACTCAACAAAAATATGCATGATTCCCTTGGTGTTTTTTTTCAAGAGAAAAACTTTCAAAATAAAGTAGAAATAGTTCTGCATTTCTGTTAATTTCAACCAAACAGCTGATCGCTGTAGTTTTCAACATCAACATGACTCAAACAGGAGGAAAGAGTGTTTGGAGGAAATAGAGCGGCAGGATGTATCGTGGGTCTGACGATTGTTTTCAAAGTCGATTACTGTTTAAACTGATGTCGCTCACAATTTGAAAAACGATCGTCGCTAACGTACCTGTAGTTGTAACTGCTGTATTCAAAGTCGATAAGCATCAGCTTCTGTTTGTCGGAGCTCTGGCGGCCTTTCAGCAACAGGATGTTCCCTGAAAGCAGCACACATAACAAAACAAAAGTTAATTTTTCTAAGATAGAAAAAAAGAAAAAAAAGAAAACAAATCACGTAAAGGGAAAATTGACATAAATATGTTTTACCTTCTTGACAGTCGTTGTGGCAGAAGACCACGGGAGAGTGGGTGGACTCCAGCAGAGACCTGAACGCACACAAAAAGGCCAAAAGGTAAGCGACAGAGGAGATTTTATTTTAATCTACTTGTTTTACTTATTATTTAACTAATTAAAAACTTCTGCAAACATCCACAGAGATAATAAAGAAAGTTAGTTTGGTCAACGAGAAAACAAACCTATAAGAAGAACTGTGTGATTAAATTTGACGCTGATTAATTAAGTAATGATTAAAATGAAAGACACTTCGTCCTCCAACATCTGCTCAGGCTAGTTTAGATGTCTCGAAAGCTCTTGGCTACTTTGAGTAGGACTAATTTCTTTATTGATATATGGAATAATACAAAAAAATCTTATTTAATAAGGACTCTTTTTTTTTTTTTAACTAAAATTCTCTTTAAAAAAAAAAAAATAATTTAACAGGATATTTTACTGTAAAAATTCCACCAAGAATATCACAAAAAAAAAAAAAAAAACTGATTACTGCATTCATAAAAAACTGGTTTTCTCACAAACTACGAGTCATGTTTTCCTTGTTTCTGTCAGCTGCTGCCGAATGGAAACACAACTCTTCCGTCTAACCTACATTTGACTCATCTAACAGCAAATTTTACAATGATTTTAACTCCGTAGAAAAGTCCTAACATCGCTTTGCGACGGTCTGATTGTTCTTTTGGAACCAAAACTGATCCACAAAATAACATTTCAGTGCGACAGGTCGGCGTTCGGTCACATTCTTCTGCTGAAAAACAGCATCACGCGCAGACATTCGCTTACGTGACAGCTTGTTTGGAAACTTTTCAGGCACGTGTATGTTGTACAGTGACATGTGTGTGTGTGCAGGAACATACTTGAGCATATCCATCTCCTGTGGGAGGTTGTAGGCCAGCAGGCGGTTGAAGCGGCGCAGGTGGGACTCTCTGGTGAAGTTCAGCCTCATGACTTGGCTCAGGTACCTGGCCAGAGTGTTACGCACACGGTTACTGCACACATTCCTTGTGCCTCATTTCTGTTGCATCAAATGTGGCACAATTTTAAGGGTCTCGGTACTTGATCCTTCACTGGCGAGCAAGAATTTCACCTTATCGAAAACATGCAACGTTGGCTGGCGAACCAGCTTCACGTAATCAACATGTTGTGGTCACGATTTTCAGATAGGCATTTCAATATATGAAGTCAAACAGTATATGCGACTGTCGTCTTTCCAACCAAATGTTCCCTTGTGTTTTTGTATTTTTTTTTACCGGCGCATGGTAGTAATGCATTACTACTGCCAGAAGGTGGCGTTGGTACACCTGAACGACATTAGGAATGGAAAAACACTGGGCTGCGAATCTTTGCCAGGTGAAACTGTGTTGATGTGAGAATAGTTGAATAGTTCCCAGCGAATATCGATAGTATTTTTGCGTGAAATCCCAACCAGGGACTCAATGGTGAATTTTTAAATTCAGGAAGTGCACACCATCTTCGGTAACCAAAAGCGATTGAGGGCGCGTTCAATAACACAAAACGATGTGGGGCATATTTCAGCCCAGATACTCTCATTCTGATATTCTAACTTCATCTCGGTCGTGAACGTTTTTTCAGCTGCCGGCTGTTGTTTTTGCTCTTTTTGCGCAAAAATAAAAGACAAAATTACTTCCAAGAATCTTTTTCAGGACATTTTGACACTTTTTACTCTTCGTCCATGTTTTTTTTTTTTTTTTTTTCAACTCAAACATTTTCAAGTTTAACAGGTGAGTGATCGATGTGTTATTCATTTTCTTACCATTTTCTTACCTTTACTAAATCAGTTTCACACATGGCGACTCATGTTATCTTTATGGAATGTCAGTGGAACAAGAAACCAGATTTTATCGCCACACGCTGAGACACGTTGTGCAACAAATACACTTCAAGAAACTTTAAACAGAAGTGCTTCGTGTTTAAGCGGCCACCTCATACTTGTCGATAAGCTATCAGTGGTGTTATCTTGTAAAAGCTTAAGTTACTGACTGAGGAAAACTAGGTCAATTACATGGTGACGAACTGAACGACTTACTTGTCCATGGTTCCAAACAGCCACTTTGGTTCCTTGTTGAATGGCATCCTCATCCCATGAAACTTGGCCATCTTCTCTGCAACCTCCGCGGAGATGCTGGAGTCACCCAACTCACAGGTGTCCAGTTTACGGCTCTGTCAATATCGTCGATATTAAAAACTGATTATTTTATCGCGATTTTCAGTATTCTAGACTCCAGACTACCTCGAGCAAAAAAATAAAAAAACTTTGAGGATGTTGAGTAAAATGAAACTGAAATACAAAAACGAAAGCACCCCCGTCTGCAACTCCGTGGTGTGTGTGTGTGGACGGCAGCTGTTGTTTTGTAATTAATAAAAGCATCTAACAAACCATACAAATTTTATTTTTAAAATTACAATCATCTGTACATTAAAGTCCATTTAAAATATATTTTTGTCACCATTAACTGTGCTGAAAACAGTGACTCCGACATCCAATGTACATACCGAAGAGAGACTTTTGTGCGCGTTATACCTATTGACTGTATGCAAAAGTGGACGCAGCTTCCGGGTCTGACAAATGAGGCCGATGCGAAAGCGCCTTAAGCTGCAATACCACCGAGTGCCACTAGAGGGCGGCTCCAAAAAGCCTACCGGCTCCATAGACTCCCATTCAGCTCCTCTCATGAAATTCGAAGTCAATACATTTTTTGTTATCTCTGTGTTGTTAGCTAAAGCCCCTCCTTATTTGTTTTCTGTCCGTCCATTGGAAAATAATCGATTGACAGGCCTGCCATGCAATCAGGTTACAGCTATCGGCGGGCGGGACGTAGTATCACCGGGTTTCCAGTCAGATCGAGCCAGATCCACCGTTGCCATTCGGTTATAACTAATAAGCCCGGCTGTATCGGGTCACGGCTGCTTAAAATGGTGTTCCAAATATTTTGTCCACCCCCTTTTTCTCCCACTGTTTTACATGATGATACAGTTTTACAAGTAAAGCGGCCCGTGCGTGGCGTATGACTGACAGCACGGTGACTTACGGGGACGTACTGCTCCAGGCGGCCCTGAGGGAAAATGCCGTAGAGTTTAGGTCCGAGCTCCCTCTCCGCCAAGATCGCAAACATCACACTCTCCAGCACCATGGCCTCCGCCCCCTAAAAAAACCAAAAAAAAACCACAACAACACACAGGAACAGTGAGAAACTTGGCATTTCAAAACTACGAGAGGAACCCACGCTGCCGCCACGACTGTCCGTCGGCGCCGCTGGGTGGAACAAGAACAGAAAGAGCTTCCTCCGGTCGCACTCTGGAAAAACATGAACGTTAGACGTGAAGGGATTTTCCTCTTCAGCACCTTTTCAGACACTCGATCGGCCGCGGTGATTGATTTCGCGTTAAAACAATGAGTCTCTGTTGAACGAGGTCAGGAAGATCCATGGGCCTGTTTTACTGAACGCTGCGTCGACAGCGGGACGTCGGAAATCCCACGACTGGATGTCCGTAACCTGCCTGATGCATTTTTTTTTAATGTTTTGGATTATTTATATTTTAGATGTCACGTATTGTGCTGCAGGGATTCTTTCTGAAACTTCTCAAGTAAACGTTACAGCATCGTTGTTCATACACCAAATTGAAAAGAAAAACATTTGTATTTCTACATTTTTAAGCCTGAATTTTGTAATTTATCTATCTTCAGTATAGAAAATCCACACCAAATCCACAATTTTTTTTGGAAAGACAATGTCACATATTTTGCTTAATTGTAGATCAATTTAGGGATTCAAATACAATACCAGCCATAAATGCCAGCATGATGAAAATGTTAAACAATGTTAAACATTATAACTAACATAAACATTTCATCAGGCGAAGCATCCTGTTAAATCTACAGTAAGTAAGTAAAGTAAAATTTCCAATTTGTTGTCCTGTAACAAATATTTACTCCTCCGACAAAAGAAATCTTCTTCCTGAAAGATGATTTCAGTTTAATACAAACGTATTTGAGTGTGTTTGACCATCTTGAATTTGATCTCTAAAGCAGTTCGTTAATCACATTTAACTTCTTTGTGTAGAGGAAATGCTGATAGGGGCCTTTTCGCTTTACCAGTTCGTTCTTGTGAGATGTTTATATTCAGACGTTTAGACTGTAAAACAAAACGAGCGCTTTTTCAAGGTTTTCTTAAGCAGGCAAATCGCCAAAGCAGCTTTACAGAAGAGAAAAAAAAAAACAACAACAACTTGAGGTCTGACATGTGAAAATGCCAGAGCGTTAGCAGAGTGAAGCGCATGTCTAGAAGGGGAGGCTTAAAAAGGAAATCGGAGGGGGTTGGGGGGAGGGTTGGGGGGAGGAGGGTCTGAATGAAGAGAAACGTTGCGGTTAGGGTTAGTTGAGTTTGCCTGTCAGAGCGGCGAGGAGAACACAAGAGGTAGATTAAAACTTCCAGGGAGACTTGGCTTCGCCTTGAGCGGCGCGTCACCGTCGAAGCCTCGTCTCCGAGACACGCAAAACTCCCACGCTGATACACGCAGGCCACGAAATCCCAACGGGGGGCGTCCAAGGTTAACGGCGAGGACGTCCTCTCACGCAACACAAACGACCCGCGGAGGCCGGCGGACCAACGCTCGCTCGCTGGCTTCCCTCCCGACTTTATTCTCCCTCCTCTCTTTGTGCAGAGCGGACAGAAAAACCGGGCTTCTCACCAAATAGGCAGGAGGTCACTCGGCAGAGGAAGAGGGTGGGAGGGTGGGGGTATCGGGGGGCACTAGCTAATTAACACTGAAGCTAACAAAAGTGAAGAGATTCGAGGGCTCATTCTACCGATAAATTATTCTGTGGGAAGCTGAACTCCAGATTCGTGAAGCGTCTAATTCGATAGCGACCACAGACCCGAGTTTCATCCCTAACATTTCCCCAATTTGATTAGTCGCATATTTGTCTTCAAAAAAATGCTGCATTTACCAGGCAGGTAACAAAACAACACGGTTGAGTTGCATTATGGGAAATGTAAGTACCACTTCTTAAACGGCATCATCCACACAAGGGACTAAAGATCTGGATACTCCGGCCTCCGTGGCTTCGACTTGAACTGTTATTTTTCAGTCGGTCTCTATAAAGTCCTTCGTTTCCGTGGAAGTGAAAATGCTTAAATCGCTGCGCTTGTTCCTTTAACGTTAATACCTCAAAGTGGTGGAGCCCTAAAAAGCTGCGGTAAAGAAAAAAAAAAAAAAAAAAAAGCAGCATGACTTTGCAAGCCTAATAACCCTCTTAAGTGAATAACCTTCAGATGGATTGCTGCAGAGACAGGGATTTGGATCTGAGCACCGGCGGTAGGGGAAGGAGGATGAGAGGGTTGGGGGGGGGTTGGACACGATCCAGGGGTATGTGTTCCAGCAGGAAGCTGGCTCAAAGACAACAACACTGCCTTCGAGATGTTACGCATTATCTTGAACCACGCTGCGACCATATCTTTCAAAAACAGAACCGTACCGCACCACCGACAGAGAGGCTCAACTCTGACTTTTAGTGGTGGTGGGTGGAGGTGGGGGGGGTGGAGGTGGAGGCTGGAATTAATCCGTACATCACGACCTAAATAAAAGATTTAAATTCAACAACAACCTCAGTTTTTTTTTTTTTTTTTTTAATATAAGCGGTGAACAACAATAGAAAATTATAGAAAATTCGAGCTCCAGACGTCGCGAATACCACAAGAGGGCGCCGTTCGTATGGACTCGTACGACCCCGTTTGAAAGCAGCACGACGCTAATTCTGCTCACGACTTTTTTCGTTCAGATGTTTACGAGCTATTTAGCTGCCTCTCCTGCGCGGCGTGCGTTATGTTGAATTACTCCTCCGCCTCCTTTAGTCGTAAACAATTCATCTAATAAATGTACGTTAAAAAAAAAACAGTCGTTAGCTGCTACGCTTCGTAAAATGCCCGAACAGCTCGAACAAATGAAAAGTCGGCGTCCCGGATGCTCCCCGTCGGTGACATAACGCCTTGTCTGCAGAGGGCAGATCACATGCGGTTTAAATCTCCGACGAGTTACCCACATTACCATAATCATCTTGACGTCCATTCAGCCGGGACAACGAGTCAGCTGGCAGCCGGTACTTCTGGAGCAGAGCGAGCACTCCCACGGGGTGAGGCTCTGAGGACGCCTCACCCCTCGGCCCATATTCCAGTGACTCAGCGGGAAAAAAAAAATGTTGACTCTTTAGATGGACCAACCCAGATGTCACGCAGACGAATCTTCTAGATATCGGTGATGTCGCCCTTTTTGAGGCCTAATATCTAATTAATGACGGAGATATTTTCAGATGGACCGACAGAAAACTAATAAGAAGCAAATGACACCATCCTGACTCGTGGAAATATGTTCAATGACTTCGTATTTCATGAGAGAAGTCGAATGAAACCGGAGCCTGTTTGAAGGTAACTCCTAGTGGTCCTCAGTGGTATTGCACTGTAAAGCATTTCTATAAAAGGGAACTCCTTTCAGCGTAACAAAAACTGTCCCAGCTGATCGCAACTTATTAAAACGCAACCCGCCGGCATTTTTAGACGGATATCGACCATTTAACGAAGAGGCCGTCCAGTATTTCCGTATTTTAGCAGCACGTGCTACAGATCGGGCAGTTATTTACTCTTTAAGTCAACGGAGGCTCACGTTGTTGCGGAGCTGTTACCGACTGAATTTATTTGTTGTTGTTGTTTTTCTTCTAGATTGAACTCCCAAAAGATCCAGGAGAGGTATAACATTGCCTCTTGTGATAAATGTGTATTTTAATGTGTACAAACTTGGACTTGATTCTATATTTTTCTTTGTGTATTTTGTCTGTGTTTCAGGTTATGCCAGTTTTTTTTTTTTTTTATGCCTGGTTAAATAAAAGGTAAATAGAAATGTACATATATATATATATATATATATATATATCTACTCTAAAGCTTCGGTGAGCTCGTAACCTACGCATGCCGCGTACCGGGTTGACAGTAGGACATGATATCAAGTCAGGGATTAATTTCTCTGAATGCAATGAGCTTTACGAGCGCCAGGTATTGGAGATAATTACTGTGACTCTGACTGAGACTGTGCCTGTGTTCTCTTATGGTCTAAATTTAGCCTCGGTGATAACGAAGAAGTGGGACATACCAAATAATTGTCCCCTGTAGGGGTGTTATCGTCTCACACCGGTCACTCTTTAAATTAAACCTGCTTTTCAGGTTTCAGATCAGATTTTTAGATCAACACTCGTGATGTGTAAACGTCGGTAGCAGAAATGAACTGGGCCAGTCGTGTTCGCCGCTCTGAGGCCCGGTTGGCTACCGCATCGACCGCCGTCGGCCTCGGTTTCATTTCCTTTGACCTATTTTAAATGCCAGCGTTCTGCTTTCTGCTCCGTTTGATTTGTCTCGCTCGCTCTCTCCCGACGAGTCGTCTACCGGTTCGATGGTTAATTATCAACGGTTCGAAGAAGTGAAGCCAGCTTGCCATTCAGAAACGTTTAAACATGTCCTAATAAACGGCCGCCTTCCCCCTTCCCTTTCCTTTCCCCCTCCCTTCCCCCCTCCCCCTGCTTCCTGTTGTTAGACAGGAAACAGAAACTTCCTGTAGTAAACCTGAATATCCTCTCTGCATGAAGAGGAAACGCTCCTATTCACATCGCACGGGCTGAGAGACCGCCGTTCCTCCCGGTTAAAGCTGAATATTAAATCGTCGACGCTTGTCAACAACATCGCCGCCGTGTTTCTCTTGAGATGTTTGGCGGGCCGGCCTTGAAGCAGCAGGTGCACCGCGAGCCGCTGACAGCTGCTGTTTTAACCTCAATACTTATCTCTTCTGCTATGTGTGTCAATAAGCCAGGAAGGGTAAAGACAGTCACGACGGGGTCACATCTGTCTGAACTGAGCAGAATCAAGAGGGTAACATCTGTCAGTGAACTCGTCTCAAAGGACGGCGATAAGGGTGGGGGGGGGGGGGGGGGGGGGGGGGGGGGAGTAACCGATCACGGTTACGTAACACCCACCAACCACAGTGCAGTTTACATGCTGTACGGAGGAAATTAGTATTTTCCTGTTAATTATTTTCTACATTAATCAGCTCGTAGTTTGGTCGATTAAATGTAAAAAAAAAAAAAACAACAACAGTAAAACAGTTATGGGAAATTCCCCAGAGTCCAAAGTTAAATCTTGAAAATGTCTCGCTTTGTTCGCTCAACTCTCAAAAATATTTAGCTCACTGTGATTGAAGACGAAAACAAATTTTTGGAACATTTTCCAGTTTTAGAAGCTGGGAATTTTTGCTTTAAACATTTTTTGCTTCAAAAGATTATTTTTAAAAAACAGCGTAATTGCTGCGCTATTTCTGTCAG
Source organism: Embiotoca jacksoni (assembly GCF_022577435.1). Taxonomy (NCBI): domain Eukaryota; kingdom Metazoa; phylum Chordata; class Actinopteri; family Embiotocidae; genus Embiotoca; species Embiotoca jacksoni. The sequence continues at coordinate 24,399,396 of NW_027185381.1, read as the reverse complement.
TCGGCCAATCGTTTCAGCTCTGACATAAAAATCGTAAAAGTCCTAGTTGGTGCTAGATTTATTATCTTTGAATTTCTAAAACTCAATCAAAATGAAACCCAAAGTCAATTATTTAACATAAACGCACAGCATAAACAAATACACTTTTTATACGCATCCTTTTAAATTTGGTTATTAAAACTTTGTGACCCTGATGTGTACAAGACATTTAACATTACTTTTCTTTTTTTTTTTTTATAGTGGCATACATGTTCAGTTTATACCGGTAATTTATTCACATTTGTAGGCAGTTTATTGTAAATTAGTAGCTATTCAAAAGTGCTTAAATCCACCAGAAACTCTACGCTACTATTTTCATTCACTACTTATTTCCTTACTTTTTTTTTAACTTTTTTTTTTTATCGGTTGCCGTTGAGCTAGATTAAACTCTTCGGTATGTAAACAGTCTGACGTCACGCTGCTACGCCGCCGCGAGGATTAATTCCTCGTCATCCGATCAAATTACCGAAAGGCCGGATTAGAGGGACGGAAAAGGATGAGCGGCGGTTCGTCTGCGTCACGTGACCCCGTCGTGACTCGGCTTCGTCGTCGGAGGGTCAAGGGGTCGCGATCGCGTGACGCGATGCGGGGCAGGAGAGCATCTAGGTCAGCGGGTGGGAGGCTTTGGACAAGGCCGCCTGACGCCGACGCTGCTTCGTCTCTTACTTTGTCGGCGTGTTTCCTCGGTTGAACCTTGCCGATGATCTATTCTGCCTTCGCTTAATGAAACACCTGCTCACAACTCACCAACATGCAATTCAGCATTTTAGCTTGTAATTACTTTGCATTTTAGCAAATATTTAAGCAGTTTTTTGGTTGTTGTTTTTTTTTTTTTTATGACAGCGGTCTGACAAACATCTAAGAGTTGCTGACTGGCCAGAACAAAAACTTTTTTTTATCTCAATGTGGTTGCTCAATAAGAGACCCGATACAATATTTCTTCATCCGGTATTTATTTAATGATTTACACGAATTGCACGCGGTCCAGTTACTCTACGGACACGGACTCATTGTGCAACAATTGCAATAAAAAATGTTTAAAAAAAAAAAAGTCTCCCAGCTGTCAGTTTATTGGATCCCGCTGGCGAAAACCAACACGACAGATCTACGATAAATCAATGATTGGAAATAATGAAGGGTGTGATGTTGAGCTTCAGTTCCACGTTGTATTCGGGCTACAATGGATTTAATTCATATTTATTATTCTGTTTCTTCAAATCAAGACCGAAGACTTTTCTGTTTTGCTGCCTTTCGCTGAACCAGATTTGAGGATGTCTTAAGCTGCACTGTAACTTTTATCCTATTTTAAGCCCGCTTCATGTTTTAATCGCTGTTCTTAATTGTTTTTAAATGTCCTTTTCCTTTTGCCTCGTGTTTTGATGCTTTTAACGGTTTTATGCAAAGCGCCTTGGATTTCCTTGTTGTTGAAATGTGCTCTACGGATGAACTGTTAACACTTCATCATTGTTAGCGGCCATGAAAGACGATAAAGCATTTTGTTTGTTGGGACTTTTTGGGGTGTGTTAGAAAAGGACAGAAACTACAGTTTGGATTTGCACGTTAGGAACTATCGCCGTCTAAATAAAAAAAAAAAAAAGAAGCCGTACAGCGTTCGAATCACGAGGCTTACTGCTTTAAAATGACGTCTAACAGCTCGTGTTGAGGGGTAAAAAGTGAAAAACGGAAATGGAACCAAAAAAAAAGTGATGAATAAACAGCATTTCCCAACTCAGTTTATATAATCATGCAGTGTCGGGGGAAGGTGGGTCGGGGGGTGGTGGGTGTTAGAAAAGGTGGAGGACTGGGTGTTAAATCGATTCTGAAACTTGAGATACAAAAAAAAAAAACAAAAAAAAAAGGTTCATACATGACATGAGTCGGGTCGGGGGTGTCGGACACGTACGGTGCACCGGTCGTCCAGTTACTTACTTGCAAGTGATTTTCTTTGTTTGACTGTCTCGAATCCCCTTTATTACAGGACATCTATCAACGAGAGAAAAAGGAAACAACTCTCCGTGAGTACATTGCCGGGCCGTTCCACGAGCGTCAACACATCACACAGTCGGCACCTCCTCGGCCGCGGGTTTCAGACAAGTACAGTAGGAGGTCAAAAAAAAAAAATTTAAAAAAAAAAACACCCAGCGAGTCTTTTTTTTGGGACGTTAAAAGTGCTAAAAAAAAATAAATAAAATAAAATAAAAGGGATTGTTGGGGACTAATCGCAGCGCCCTCCACCCCCCCCCCCCCCCCCGCCCCCTCCCCACCGGACTAACTCGCTCCACGGCAACGAGCCATAAACGGATGTCACCGCGAATTCAAATCCCGCGTCCGTCGCATGTCTTCGTCGCCCGAGAAACGCGGCTCGGTTTAATCATTAGCAGCCGCGCGCCCCGACGTCCGAAGCTCCTTAATCGTTTTTGGCTTTTTGATCGGACGGCGCTAATTTCCCCTCCCGAGAGACGGCCGCCGTTACCCCGGTGAAGGACAGCAGCTGCCGTCGCTCTTAACGCACGGCAATAAAAGCGAAACCCGCTCGCTCGCCCATTAGCGACCGCACGCACGACCCGAGTGAACACTTAACGCCGGCGTCGTCGGCCGGGAGGTTCATGAAAATTAATCCCTTTTTTTTTTTTTTTTTTTTTTTTTTTACGGCGGGTTAAATGGCAAAAAAAAAAAAAAAAAATTAGAGGCCGAGAAGAAGCTCCGCATCTCGGCGACGTCGGGTTTATTTGTGTTTTGCGGGTAGCCGCGTGCCGCCGGAGACGTAACGTTTATCTTCTGAAGGGGGTTTCTGTCACAGTTTTAAGGACTCTGTGAGCCACGTTGGGCTCGCTGATTAAAAATAAATAAATAAATAAAAAATGTTGCTACTGCAAGTAAAAGCATCATCTATCAACAAACTGCACGCAGGCTGACGACTTGTGGTCGTATTTGTTTTTACATTTAAAAAAAAAAAAAAAAAAAAAATTCTCAGATGAGACGGCTGCGAATTTGCCCAGTCATCATCATCATCATCATCATCATCATCATCATCATCATCATCGGGCTGCTGCGTTTTGTCCACTAGCTCAAAAAAAACTAAATAAATTTAAAAAAAAATCAAGCTGACTTCTTAACAAGGGATTTAGAAACGGGAACAAAAACAAAAAACAAAACCAAAAAAGAGACCTTTCTCCACTTCTGTTTTCCCTCCATTACCGCGGTAACTCCCGGCGCTTGTCGTGCTACATTAATGTGTGTGTTACATCTCTGTATTAGGCTGTTGAGATTTCGGGGATCTCATACTGTACCGTGTTTTTTGGTGGGTTCACCTGGGAACAAGAGTGCCCAAGGGCACGCTCCTTTGGGAAGCCTACGGCAAAGAACACATGCATGTACAGCCATGGGGGGTACATCACCATGTACAACAATGGCTAACACGCACGCACACACACACACACATACATACACACGCACACACACACACACACACACACACACACACACACACGCGTGAAGTCATAACTGCACATGCATGCACACGCTAGCCTAACAGAAGCACATGAGCTACGCGCACACACGACAGCCTCTTGACACATCACACTGTTATCATGTTTGTTTCCCTCTGACCTTTGACCCCAGTTACATGAGTCATCTCTGTGATAAAGGCAGACACAAAAAAAAGAAAAAAAAAAAAAAAAGAGGTTTAGTGTTTTGATTTTGTTGTTGTTGTTGTTGTTTTAACTGGTATTTCATGTGGTGCGTCGTGTGGCAGCAGACTAATTAACTAAACACTGGTCTGTCTTACTTTGTGTTCGTACAGTTAAAAAAAACAAAAACAACACACACAAAAAAAAAAACAACAACAAAAAAACGGCCGCTCGTCAATAAGAGACAAAAAGTGACGGGAGGTGCGGCTCCCACCTGCAGGATGGCCCCGTAGAGGCGCAGCAGGACGTTCCTCGGCTCGTCCCCGACGGACTCCACGTCGTCGGGGACGCTGCACAGGAAGAGCTTGTTGCTCAGACCACCCCTGGAAGACAAGACAGTCAATGTGTTTGTTTGTTTATTTATTTATTTACACGTACATGACCACACAAGATCCAGAATAAATATCTCATTTCAGTCCGAGCACGTCGAGGACACTATCGAGCTTGTAAAAATCAATCCCAAATTTGATGACGACGTCGCAAAAAAACAGGACATATTTACAGCTTTTTATCTCACTTTAAAAAATAAATAATAATAATAATAATAATAATAATAAAAAGACATTTTGTCGTCTGTGGTGAGTTCAGACACGTTTAAATGGGATTCCCCGTTTCTGGCAACATCTCAGTCACTCAGGATGGACACCAACTAAAAAGACCCATTTGGACATCTTTATTGTAATCAACTGCGACATATTTAAAGGGACAGTTCGACTAAAAAATAAAAAAAAAAACGGAGATCACACTGTTCTGATTTATTTTATTTTGTGTGTGAATTAAATAATAATAATAAAAAACAAACCCTGAAGCTCCTAGAAATGTTTTCAAAGCATCTAAAACGGGTGCTGCTTCACTTCCACAGGTTTATTTGACATATGTCTCAGCGTCACGTGGTGACTCGGTGCTCGTCTGAGAATGACCTCATCTTCCGAGACAACCGCGCGCGTCGGTAAATTGAGTAACGCGCGCGACGATAAGCACCTTCGTGACACCTTCTCGTCACGAAGGTGAAGGCAACGCGCCGTACCTTATGATGGTGATGTGGAAGTCGTCCTCGGCCAGGCTCTTCCAGGCTCCGTGCAGGAACTCCCTGCACCAAAGATAAGCCTTGCGGCGCGTGTCGAGGTCGGGCTGGTCCTCGGCGCGGACCAGCTCCTTGCGGTCCTCCTGGATGTCGGGCTGCACCTGCAGCACGTTCTCGGTCACCAGCAGCCCGAGCGACATGGAGGGGGAAGAAGACACCCCGTTGATAAATTTGGTTTTCATTTTTTTTTTAATTTCCTTTAATTTAGGAGAAATAAAAGGAAAGAAGAAAGAAAACGCGCAGCCCCCCTCCCCTTCTCTGGGTTTTTTTTTTTTTTTTTGCCGCACGAGGATTTATTTCGCTACTTCCTCTCAGGAAATGTGATTTTAAAAAAAAACAAAAAAAAAAACTAGTGGAGTTTATTTCTTTTTCTTTATTACTCGTTGGTAAGGCTCGCGGTAGCTTGGTAACGGACGCGGATGGCGGAGACAGGCGGAGACAGGCGGAGACAGGCGGCGGCGGGGACCGTTCAGTGGCAGGGAATGAATAAGAAGGAGCTCCGCGCCGAGTTACAGCGGGGTGGGAGGAGTCACATGACCGTGTCCGCGCCCCTCCTCTGCTCTGATTGGTTGGTCCGCACACAGCCACGCAAGGACCACAACAAACGGGCCGGTGCCTTCACGGACCGTAGGAAAATAAACAGTCTAACGTCACGATGCAATCCGTAGAAAACGCTATTCCTTGTGGGGTTTTTTTTTTTTTTTTTTTTCCTCTGTTGTAGATATTGGAATAAAAGTAAATGAGTCTACCGGGTACCGGGTACCGGGTACCGGGCCTCCTTTGAGTTTACGTTAACAGGGCGACAAATAGATGCAAAATGGCCGCAGTGAGACTGAAAACAATCAAAATGAAACCATAAAGAAACTCAAAATGGCCACAGAAATCTAAAACTAACAAGAAAACACGCAATGAGCAAGAACATTATTCAATACCACCACAAAAAAAAGGGTCACAAAGAAATGCGAGATCTACCGAGAGTCAGATTTATTTAAAAGAGACTCAAAAATAACCATGAAAACACACAAAAAATAACAGTAATTACATTTAAAAAAAAAACACACAAAGTGACACAAAAAAGACTCACAATGATCACAAGGAGATGCAACAGAAAACTATCTCATAAAGACAAGGAATGAACACAATAGGACTTAAAAACAACCACTTGTATTTATATGTTTTCTCCCATCGCTAAAAGAAATAATAACATTGCATTGTATTGCGCAATAAATGTGTAATACGCATCGTGAGTATGCTCTTACACGTACAATCAACATGCTTCACGTATCACGTGTGAGGTACACAGTGAATACTTTTTAACATTTAATAAAAATAAAATTAAATTAAAAAAAAAAAACCTGCACAGATTACACGATTTTTCCGACTGTCTGCGGAGTCCGCGAACGCAACATAAACATATGTCACATTTCTGTTTCGCAGTTTGTCACGTAACCAGAAAATCTGCCTTCATCACAGCAACTATATGAATTCAGGATTTTACTCGGTTGTTTTTTTTGTACACGTTTACATGCCTGTGCAGTTTAATATAACATTAAAAAAAAAAAAAATGTTTTTTTTTTTTTTTATTATAAGGAATTAAAAATGAAATTGAATTTCACTGCAGGAAGGTTCAAGTCAATTATTGGCCCAGATAAGATCATATACCTTCAACAGGGCATCTAATCACGTAATAAAAGGAGATTAATAGCTTCAAATTCTTCCGTTTCCTTGTTGCAGCTCACGTGATGTGAAGGAAACTCAGCAGGTCAACGTTTAACGAGCACGATCGTATTTAAATCACCACAAATGTCAAAACTCGTGCAGGATGCAGGATGCAGGATCCAGCCAATCAAAAAAATTAAAAAAAAAAACAGGTTATGAATGATTTAACATTAAATAAAGTGTGTAATCTCATATTTCTATTGCAGCTGAAAGGCTGAATATCAGAAACAAAAACTTTAAAATGTGGGAATATCGAAGTGTTTACGATGAAGAAAAATTCACTGTTAAGATACGATATAAAGATTAAAATAGAGAAAGACTTAAATGACGCTGCTGAATCTGTGCCTGAACTCTCCGGTAGTTGTACTTTCATCCACCAGGGGGCGTTCTTTTCACTAAACGCGCTTCAAATACGTCATAAAAAAAACTAAAAAAAACCTACCATCAACTAAGCTTCGTTTCTTCTTTATTTATTTGTTTATTAATTCACAAGAAGCCCGTTTGTTCCTAATTGAGGTAAAAAAAAAAAAACAAAAAAAAAACGACGTTTCCAAACGTTTCGATAAGCTCCGCCCGGCGGTGCAACGCCGGGGTGAAAAATAAATCGTTGCCAAGCGAGCGCATGTCGATGACGTCATCGCCTACGGGCCCACAACCAAAACAACAACAGAACTCAGCTGTTCGGCAGCTGATGAGCTCCCGGCCTTCGTACTCAAAACGCTGTTTCGTGCAGTTTCTTTTGCTTTTAAATGTCTAGCAGTGTTTTTTTTTTTACAGTTGCTGATACACCCGGGTATCACGCCGAGTCTATAAAACGATCAACGATGCGCTGCAATTGGTTTTTATTTTAAACTCCTTTTGTCTGCTCTCGGCTAGCTGCTAGCAGGGCTAAGCTCTCGATCTCTGCTCGACCTGAAGGTAAAATATTCGACTTCTGTTTCTCCAGAAATGAGCAGAAAGTTTTAAAGTTTCAGCTGTTGTTAGTGACAGAAGCTGTTTAGTGAAGAAGCTGCCAAACTGTCAGATTAAAAAAAAAAAAAAAAAAAATTAATTAAAAAAAAAAAAAAAAAACCTTTGTGGAAATTGTCTGGTGTTTCACTTTTAAATTAAATTAGAAAATCACTTTAGCACGTTTTCACACAGGGTTTAAATGCAATTTAATATACGTGACACGTATAAAGTCCCATATAGTGAAATTAAGGAGGGGGAAAGTAAAAAAAACAATAATCTCAATCTCCTTAAAAACTCAGATCGAGGAGAAATAAATGTCCCAAAGATTGAGAAAACAATTGCAATTTCCAGGCAACCCGGAGGGCGATGGGATCTTCTTCCCGTTTATAGTGTCAGGACGTCTGTTGAGGAGTTACGTGAAGTCGCATTGCCTGTTGTATCATTTTTGTCTTTGCTGAATCATCGAATATTTCCTTTACGATTCGTGTCTCTTGTCCTTGAAGCTTCACGGGGACGGGAATATTCATGGCAAAGCCGGACCACAAGACCAGCCGGTGGAGATACTGAAGCTCCACCAATGACCGCCAGCATCGTGTCCTCAGCCGTCGTCATGTCCCCACGAAAGAGAACCCTGGTCCCGGTGAGCAGCCGGCGGAAAGCGGCCGACGACCACTTCCCCTTCAACTTCCTGCCGGTGGAGTGCCAGCTGCACGTCCTGTCCTTCCTGAACGAGGTGGACAAGTGCAGCTGCGCCCTGGTGTGCCTGAGCTGGAGCCGCCTGGTGCGCTCGTGGAAGCTGTGGCGGGTGGCGGACTTTTCCCGCCGCGGCGTCTTCCACCTCGGCCAGGAGGGGCTGCTGGTGTCCAACCGCGAGTTCGAGAGGTGGAAGTCGTGGGTGCACCACTACACCCACCACCTCATCTCCCGCCGGGCCAGCCTGCTCACGCTGAAGGCCAGCTTCGACCTCGGCGACCGCTGCAACAAGTGGAGCGAGCTGCTGAGCCGCCTGCTGGACAACGTCCACTGCAGAGACCTCAGCCACCTCGACCTCAACTGGACCTTCACTCTCCTGGAGCCGCTGGACCTCCGGGTCCACTCCGGGTCCAGTTCACACCAGGACAGCATTACCAAAATGGACCAGGTAACGTCTTTGTTTTGTTGTTGTTGTTTTTTTACTGTATTTATGCTTCGTAGAGCTGCTGCTGCAGAAAGAGGAAACTGTAGACACCAATAAATAAGTCGACCTCAATTCCAATTCACACCCTGCTTCGTCTGTAGGAAGACAAATCTGCAAAAGTTTGAACGCACCAACTCATTCAAAGGGTTTTGGTTCATGTTTACTATTTTCTACACGAGAGTCGACATCCAGATGACGAAATATAAGGCACAAAAGGAGGGGACTTTTCAGTCGGCAATATCATTGTTAGCGAAGCAGTTGCGATTAATTTGCACAGAGAAGCTGGAAATTCTTCCCGTTTTGAGTTTGAGTTCACAACCGTGGACACAGAAAACGGTAATTGGTTCAAACTCTGACAAAAGCTACCGGTAGCAGCAGTAGCAATGAAAAATATGGTTTTGTTTTGGCTGATTTGTTGTGAAAATCAGCCAAAAACCCGGATAACTGATTTGCTCGGATCAGTCTGAGGTTGAAATTGAGATTTTTGAATCGCAGATATAAACGTAATCGCCCGTTGCCAGGGCGCCGGTATCCAGGTTAATACCAGGTTGCGTCACCGGGGCGCCGCGCTAACGTGTCGCGTGGTCTTTTTTTTTTTTTTTTTTCCTTTTTTTCTTGATCCGACCAGGTGAACAGTTTTCAGGAGCTCCTGAGCAAACTCACCCGCAGCTGCCCGCGCGTCGCCAAGATGCGGCTGCACTTCGACTGGTCGGACTTGTCCGTGTCGCTGCTCGTCCGGTTCCAGCAGCTCCGAGTCCTCGAGCTCAAGTACTTCTGGGTCTTCAAAGGCGTGACGCCGTCCACGCTGCAGACGCTGACCAAATCCCTGCCCAACCTGAAATCGCTGACTTTGCACATCCTGGTGCCGCTGAGGAACCTCGGCATCTCGTACACCCTGGAGTCCCCGTCGCTGGAGTTCCTGGACGTGTCGCCCAGCCGGGGCCTCGTCTTCTCCTGCCTGAAGCTGCCGGCGCTGCGGGAGCTCCGGGCCAAGAAGATCGTCCGCGGGATCACGCTGGACCGGCGGACCCGGCTGCGCATCCAGAGCCGGTGGCCCTGCCTGTACCACGTCCTCCGGGAGGGGACGCCGAGGCTCCAGGCCCTCAACAACGAGAGGCTCCTCCCGACGTGGAGAGACGAGAGCTACGGGGAGATGTCGGCCATCCTGGAACAGTCCTGCTACTGCGTTCAGCATCTGGACAGCTGGCTTTGGTAGCCGACCGATCGACGGTCGATGACATCACGGAGGGGAAAAAATATCACATTTTTACGCTCCACGTACTTCTGATTTAAGTCTCAGTCGGACGCGAACTAGCTGCTCTTAGTTTCAGATAAAAAAAAAACCTAAAAAAACGGAGACTTGACTGCGAGTCGTTTCCAATCCTTTAAGAGAAAGTCGCCGTTACGGTTGGAAACACTTTCCCACACGTTGACGAGACAACGATTCACAGCTCGCTTTTTGTTTTTTTGTTTTCACATTTTTTTTTTTAAATATTTTGTTTTGGATAATTATCTCCAAAAAGCAAAAGGTGCTGATTGCGCTGCGCTGCGCTGCGCTGACCTGACCTGACCTGACCTGACCTGGATTCGTTCACTGGAGCTCTGCGCTGGAAATATTCAATAACATGTCAATATATTGGCATTCGCTGACGACTACAACCCGAGCTCACCGTGCGTGACGCGAGACTAAACGACGGATTGTAACGGAAACTTCAAGTCGTTTCAAAATTCTCAAACTGCTGTTCTCGATAGATAAAAAAGTTACAAGATTAAAAGTATTTTCATAATATGGTCAGAACTGACAAAAACAGTTTGAAAAGAAAGACAAAAAAAATAATAAAAAAAAAAAAAAGTTGTAATTTAATTTTGTCCAAATAAGTTCAAAGTTCTGATTCATTTTCAGAAACTATTTTCTGTGTAACTCGATGAAAAAGGCTCATTTCAATATAACGTCGAGTCGCTCAGAGCGTTACGGTCTTACAATATTACAGCATTATCTTTTAAAAGTTATTGCCTTCGGTCTGAAATATAATAATTTACTTGCTTGAATTGCAAAAAAAAAAAAATTCATTTTTCCAAGACGATGGCTTTTTTCTTCCTCAAGTATTACCGATGTTTTATCTAAATATTACATCTCATTTCATCCGAACATCATCGTTTTTTAATTCTTAATATATTGTGATGCTCTTCTGAGAATATTTCACTTGATTCTCTAAATGTTTTGCCTTTATTCCCGCTGTCAGATTACCAAGATAAAACTGACGCGTAGTGCTGTAAATTGAACCGTTGTTGTTGGTTGTTGACTGAATTCGGCCGTATTTATGCCGCCGGATGCCGTTTTCTAATCGACGTACGAAGCCGCGGAGAGATTGAGCCCTTCTACGAAAGATTTGCACAAAACACGCTGTAAATATTTCAAATTGAACTGATCGCGTGGGGATCGGAAACATTCGGTCATTGTGATAAACGCCTTTTAACGATCTCAATTTTAGAAACGTATAAAAAAAACTAAAAATCAATCTGTAGAAAACAGAAAAAAATGTCAGCTCTTCTATCTTTTAAAATGAGCTGAAAACTTCGGCTGGTTTTGTATCGCCGACTCGGCTGCTGAACACTTCGCACATTCAGGCGTCCGGTATTAAGCCGCTTTAATTCCAATCACAGGAAGCCAGGAATGCAAAACGAGACTTAATTCCAGTGCTGGATCTCTTTCTTTTTTTTTTTTTTTTTAATTTTTTTTTTATTTCCCAGTGGGATTTGTTTTATTGATGATGTGTGTATGACGTTTGGTGTTTTTTCTCCTGAAGCAGAGAGAGCTAATGAGATTTCACAACATCTGAACCCGCCTCGCCTTAAAGTGAAGGAATTCGTCAGCTGTTGACATGTTGAAAGTTTTTTTGTTTTTGTTTCCCCCCCCCATCGCTGTCACGGAAGTTTTGTTTGTCGCTGGAATCACTGCAGCGAGCGATCGTTTAAAATTCCAGCTGTTTTAAAAATATATATTTTTTTACTGTTTTACTTATTTTTAAGTTGTATGTTCGTCCCTCTTTACGTCGAGCCTCAAGCTGTCGGCCGAGTTGGAATCGGGGCGTTTGCAATTACCCTCTCGATCAGCAGAGGTCCTCGTTCTCAAAGATTTGGCCGTGAGGACGTCTCTCCCGAACAGTGAGCGTGGTCGTGTTTCCAGCTGCACAAGCTGATGTGCCCTCTGAGGGGTATTTATCCTCTTGATAACATGTGCGTGAGATTTCAGTCGACATTTCACAGGATAAAGAATTGTCCTCTATTTTCTTTTTTTTTATTGTCCTTCCCGTGTCCTGGCTGTGCGTCAGTTTAAAGTAAATGGCGAACTTTGACTGATGATCTACCGCCTGCTTTCTGAGGAAAATAAATCCTTCCACACACGAGCAGAGGGCCTTAACATTCAGACAGATGTTGTAACATCTGGTCCACTTTTCTTTTTTTTTCACAATAAAAAGGATTGAGCCTTTTGGGGGTTTCGTCATCTAAATAAGCACCAGAGAATTGTTTCTGTTTCATTTGGTTCTTCCCGTTAACTCGATTCCTGGACGTGTGAAACCCAGAAAGCATCCGTCGGGTCTCCAACAGCCCCCGTTAATCAGATGCGATACGAAGTACGATGCCAGAGAGGGGTGTGTTCCTGACCCACGACCTCGCCGGCGTTTCGCCTCCCGGTGTCATCAGTGCTCTCGGGTCGGTTTGATCTCCTCGAACCTCGCCAACAGGAACATCTGTTCTCGGCACAAGCAACCAACCACCGCTCCCAGCTTCAGATCCAGGCCTCCTTCCCAACGCCGCTCCCCTGTTTCCCCTCCTGAGGTGGGGAATGAGTGTGCGGCGGTCGTGGGGGTCGTGGTTCCCCGAGGTCGGGGCTTTCCAGGCAACGCTGTGATTTCGCAAAATCACTGTGTTCTCTATTCTCCTCCTCTTTTCTTTTTTCTTTTGTTTTCTTCTCCCTTCTCCCCTTCTCTTTTATCCAGCTCACTCAGCAGTCCTCCCTTCATATGCTTCTCGTTTGTTGGGAGTTTGTCAATCTCGCAGGGATCTGTGCCATAGACGCCAGGACTTTACCTACCTGTGGAGGCCAACAGTTCCTAGGAAGGAAGGAAGGAAGGAAGGAAGGAAGGAAGGAAGGAAGGAAGGAAAGAGGCGACACCTTCGGCTGCAATCAGAAGTGATGACACGGTGTGTTCTCCTGCTCCTGAAGGATTTCCTCTTGTCCAAAGTGAGGCATGTGATTATGATGGTTTGAGCTGTGTGTGTGTGTGTGTGTGTGTGTGTGTGTGTGTGTGTGTGTGTGTGTGTGTGTGCGTGCGTGTGTGCGTGTGTGTGTCGTGTTCATCGAGAGGGAATGCGAGGAAGTGTGTGTGGTGGGTTTGGAGAGCGCAGTGTGAGGATTTAGTGTTCCCCGAGGTTTACCGAAACCCGGCATTAGTGGCGAGACCTTAGTAACCGCCTCCAGATGTTCCAGAGCACAATCTACCTGATTATTTTACAAGAGCGTCGCCCTGTTCGCACTACGACACTTACTCTTTGCTCCTTCGGCCGTGCCCGAGTTAATGCGTAATCCAAGTACGGACCCGTATATTGCTGAGGCCGAGCCCTGTTTATGGGAGTGAGGTTACGTGGATGCGAGCAGATCAGTCGGAGCAGACCAGAGGCAGACACGCGCTTGGGGACTCATCTCTACCAGTCCTTGACGAGTAACCGAAGGGAAAGCGGGACACCATGGTGGACAAGTTCGCAACATCCAAGGCCATCGCCGCCGCCTTTGCTGTCATGACCGTCTCTGCCATCGCCGGCACCATCGCCATGATCACCCTGTTCGAGATTCAGAGCAGCGGCATAAATATGACGGCCGTGCCGACCGAGCCGATCACCACCTTGGCGCCGCCGCCGGTCATGCGGCTGCCGGAGAGCCTGGTGCCTGAGGCCTACGAGCTCTACCTGTGGCCTCACCTCTACACCAAAATAATAGAAAAGGTGAACGTCACCAGTCCCAACCAGACGATGCTCCTCACCGGAAACTCAACCGTCCACTTTCAATGCGTCCAAGCGACCAGGAGCATCTTCCTCCACAGCAAGGACCTGACGATTTTGGCTAGCAAGGTGATGGAAAAAGACAAGAAAAAGGAGATTCCTAGTTTAAAACCGATACACCACACAGATGGAAGCGACTTCATGGAGATCCCGTTGGATGATAATTTGAAGAAAGGAGAGAAGTACAGTTTGTTTCTGAGCTTCGAGGGAGAAATATCACAGAATCTACAAGCGCTGTTTGTAAGCACATATGATGAAGGTGAACCTGAAGATGAAGATGACGAAAGTACAAAAAGGTAAGTTTCAAACAAAAAAGTTTATGCATAGAAATAATGTGATTATAGTACCTTAAAAAAAAATTGATTCTGCATTTTTCTTTGTAGGAATTTGAGTCAAAAAAAAAGTGTTTTAACAAAAAACTTTAAAGATAAACAAAAAAAAAAGCTATTACAAGATTAAATCATAAAATATTTTCAAAATGTTGATAAGGAATCCAGCATTTAACCCAAAAGTTGCCATACAATGCAAGAAAAGTAGGAATTTGAAAATGTGTCAAAACATGAGTATTTAAAATTCAAAATATCTACTTCTTCCTGTTCTTGCAAAGTTATTGTCAAACTTTTATGACTTTTCTTGAAATATAATTTACTTTTAATATAACCACTTCACCCTCAAAATAAGTATAAACCTCTAAAGCCACAAATTATTGATAAGGAAATTTTATTTTTGTACTCTACAGCAAAAATAGTTAAATCCATGACTTGAAATATTACTGGCATTACTCCTCCACCCACCCAGTTCGTGACTGGTGACTTAACATACTGGTCACATAAATCTTTCCCGAAAAACAAATTAACACTTAACACTGAGTCCTATAATCACATGGATGAAAAAATATTCAGTCAGCTGAATACTAAGAGAACTTGAATTCACAGTTTTATGAGTTATAAGCCCTTTTTTTGTATTTATTTATTGTTTAAAACCATTTGATTATTTCTCTGCAACAATAAAAGTTATGATGATGATGGAAGCAGTTTCATAAAATAAAAAACAAAGCTGACCCTAGATCATAACATTTGCCTTGTTATTTTATAGCACAATAAAAAAAAAACCCCGCAATCAAGTCTTATCCTTTACACTGAAGTTATCGAGAGATAGTGAATCCAGCCGGGATAGTTTTTGTCCTCAAAGAAGATAAACTCAGCTCAAGTAACTCACACGACGGAAATTGTGTATCACAAAAACAAACTGTGGCTTCTTGGTTGATGCTGTTGTCCTCAATTATAATAATAAAACTGAAAACACTGTATTAAAGTAAAAGTCCTGCTTTCAAAATTCACCTCAAATAAAAGCACAGAAGTACATAATCCCAAAAAAGTATCAAAGTAAAAGTATTTGTTCTGCAGTAAAATATCCCCCACGACTGATTTATAATATATGACACGAATGGATTGTTAATAATGATTATTATTTACAGTTCGCTGGTTTAGTCTAATGGTTCCCAGATAAATCCGAGAGGCTGAGGGATGATTAAAGGAGTAGAAGAAGAAGAAAAACAAAGTTCTGCCTTACAAATTTATTTTTTTTGGACATTCCTCTAATTGTCATTGAGTATTTGGATAATTACAGTTGTTTAAATGAAACGACGACCACATGCTTGGCCCTGTTTGTGTTCTTGTTAAGCGGCTGTACAAAACTGTTTTCCCCCTTTTTTTTTTTTTTTTTTACATTTGTCAGCCAAACACAATAAACTAAGCAGCTCTTCTTCTTGCAGCATGAAGCCCCTGCAATTAATTCGGTCCATTGCTGGAAAAGTAAAGCAGTGTAAAGAATAATGATGCAAATAAGAGTGAATGCAAATTCACAGAAACCAAAATAATTGAACACAATAAAATCTATCATGAATTTAAAAGATGATATCCATTTGACTCATTCGATGCTCCTTAATACCTCCACTCAACAAAATTTTAGAGGGAAATCCTTTCTTCTTAGATATATGCATTGGACAGCTTTATTTACTTTTAAGGTAAAGATTTGACACAACGGATGATGTAACAGGCTTTTAAAATACAAAAATATTTTGTCAATGGTTTCCAACCTGAAAATCCGTGTGCAGTCGGCGTCACATGTCAGAAGTCTGTGAGTTGTTTAACAATTCCACCAAATCGGTTTTCATTTCAATAAATGTTCAAACAATACGATACTTCGCCAAAAATCAACGATCAGAGGAAAAAAAGTCCAACAACCTGTCAACAGATTTGAGGAATCCGAACTTATCTGCTGTCCCTGGGTATAAAACTGGATAAATAAAGTCGTACGAACTAGCTCCACCAACAGCAACATGCTGCTTTCACACTGACGCATCGGTAATAATAATCTAATGATGTTATTTACAATATCAGTCGGAGGTCAAATCCAAAGACCTCGTCCAACTCTGACAAAGTCAATGATTTTAAACAGTTATCGTTCTTCTTTACGAAATCCCAATCGCCTCCTCGTTGCCTCGAACCTGTCTTCCTTCAACACCCCCGATAACGAAAGGTTCGACTCTCCGTCTCTCTCTGCGTTCATAGATTCCTTGCCGCCACCAATCTTCAGCCAACGGACGCCAGGAAACTGTTTCCATGTTTCGATGAGCCGGATATGAAGGCTGAGTTTCTTGTGACCATCATCCACAGGAGACATACGACGGCTCTGGGAAATACACACAAAAGTAAAAAAAAAACCAATAACAACAAAAAGCTAGCGTAACGTATACTAACACAATAAAAGGTTTTCTCACTTATTTTGTTCTGCCTTGTGTCCTCTCTCACAGCCTCCGATGTTCTCGACGATGACTGGACATGCACTAAATTTTCTGAAACGCCAGTGATGTCGACCTACTTGTTGGCCTTCATGGTTTCTGACTTAGAGTGTCAGATACCAACTGATGGGAAAATATCAGTACGTGTATTTCCCTAGATTGTAGTGGGTTTTGACTTCCGTCTCAATATGACAGCACCGTGAACCAAAACTGTATGTGTTGTTAGAAAGATTGTTTTTGGAGGAAATAACCCCACGTCGCTCCAACTGAAGTTAGCCAACATTAAGAAAAATGTCAAATATAAGCATCTGTGTTTTGCTCATGCAGATGTGTGCTCGTCCTGAAGCCATTGCAGCAGGACACACTAAGTATGCCAACAAAGTCACCTTGGATATCTTGAGGCACTACGAGCTATATTTCGACATGCCTTTCGCACCCGATAAACTAGGTAAGGCTTTATCTATTTATAATTGGATGGATTTGGTGCTAGAAGGTGCTATATTCTTTGAATTTCGTAGTTTACATTCATGATTTTGGAAAAGGCGGCGGGTTGGCTTTTTTTGTTGCAATACCGCGATAACATACAACTGACCAAGCGAATTTAAATCCATGTAACTCAATCGTTTGTCCGTATCTGTTTGATTCCCCTCAGACCAAGTTGCTCTGCCGGACTTAGGTCCTGCAGCGATGGAGAACTGGGGACTGATCACGTACCAGGAAGGAGGCCTGCTCTACGAGGAAGGAGTGTCCTCGGTGTTGCACAAGGACACGATCGCCTCTCTCATTGCCCATGAACTTGCACATCAGGTTAGATTATATATTTAAAAAAAAATTTAAAAAGCAGAAATGAACTTGAAGTAAAGTTTTGGATAAGAACGATGACTCGGTGGATAAAATAAGGTCTATAACAGAAGGCTTTAATGGCAATTTTACGAATAATACATTCACAGTGCCACTGTATCGCCAATCTCTTCTCGTTTTGTTGACAGTGGTTTGGAAACTTGGTGACGATGAAATGGTGGAATGAAATTTGGCTGAATGAAGGCTTTGCCACCTACATGTCATACGCTGCAGTGGACAAAGTTGAGCCTTCATTCCAAATGGTACGTTTCATATTTACACCTCTTCACCCTGTACTTGTTCTCAATGTTCGCAGCAGCTACAGGTTCCTTCAATCTAATAAGGATTCTGAACTTTGGAAGGCACAATACAATTAGAGGGGAAGAAGAAATGGTTCAAGTCTAATTCAAAAAAAAAAATAACCCAAAATCTGTATAATCATAGTTAGTAGATCTAGATCTTGTGATGACGATATTTTTTCTGGTAATTACGAGAAAGCATATCTTAATTACCATTAAAGATCTCTTAAATCAAAAATGGAGCATGCGTCATGTAAGGTGAAATCTCGATATGCTCTCTGCAGAAAGACGCGTCCATTATGACCGATCTCCAAGCAGTGTTTGAGGCAGATGCTCTGGCCTCTTCCCATCCTCTCAGTCCTCCAGAGAACGACATCCAGGGGGCTGACGAGATCAACGGGATGTTTGACGAAATAAGCTACAGTAAGGTAGGAAGTCAAAGCGATGAATACACTATTCACTATTTTGTTTCTGTTATTGTTACTCAACAAACATTTGACCCTCTTTGAAACAGAGGTAAAGGTGACATATTTAAATAACACGTCAAGAAAAATAAGCATTTTCAGTCATTTATAGATGTCATATTGTTCTGTCAAAAAAAGTTAGTACACCTTTAAGCATCATAAGCTCCTATTTCCCCCCGTTAGCAGAAATAAATTATTGATATCCGACGTTTAAATAAGACAAGTTCCACCTGTCACTTCCTCACGAAGATCCTAATGACTGATCTGTCAATTCTTCTGCTTGTGGCATTTTTTCACCTGAGTGGGGAAGCAAAAAACCAACAACTTAAAAATAGACCCCATTTTAATATTGTATGTTTGGTTTGCTTTTGCAACCAAAGACTTGCTGAATGCAAAAAGATTTCCCTCGCGTGTTGATTTGCTCTGTTAATACTAACATGTAAATGTCGTTCACTCCTCAGGGGGCAATGGTGCTGAGGATGTTGGCCACCTATATGGGAGAACAGACTTTCATGAACGGGGTCAAAGTAAGCAACATTTTTAACTCCGTTCAGAGTGTCTGAAATTAGACGGCCCCAGTCTTACTGATGGTGCCCGAGACCAGAGACCGAAGCTGACCTCTGACACAGTGTTTAACCTCGAAATACTCGATGATTGATCTGATTGCGAGTGGAGGGTAACGGCTTGCTTTCGTGCGCCGTCAGACCGAGAGCAGAATCCTGGCAGAGTACGGCACGGCAGGACATGAGCGGGGAAGCAAATTTTCACAGTAAAGTTGACTAGTTTGATGCTTTAATTTGCAATCGGAAGTAAAAAAAAACATCAACTTCAAAATAGACCCCATTTTAATATCATATCGTATGTTTGGTTTGCTTTTGCAATCAAAGACTTGCTGAATGCAAAAAGATTTCCCTCGCGTATTATTACACGCTTATTGATTGGCGATAAATGCTGCCTGACAGTCTCGCGACTGCTTCTTCAACACTTGCAGTATAATGAGACTTTGGACAGCCAAAGAAAGAAGTGTTCTCATTTGTTCTGAGAAACATGATTTTTGATTTGATTTTTCACACTGGAAAAAACAGGTTTCACTCAACTCAATATTTGGCTGCATTTGTGTCTGTTTTACTTATATCTTGTCACTAACTTATATCTCCCCAAATAATAAACATCATAATAAACGATACTTATAAGATACTTACTATATTTCACAACGAATCCTTCCTTAATGCAGGTTAAAGGCCATAAACGCTATTGTGAAAGCTTGGTCACACCACCATTTTAATACGTATGCTGGGATCTGTGGATTTGTTGAACTTCCATATTTCCTAGTTGACCTTGAACAAGCCGTTTATTGAGTGCAGGAATTTTAACATGTAATAAAGTGTTGTTATGTCAGAGTATTTAAGGCTCTGAATACTTCACTCCACTGCTGCCGTCCCATTATATCAAACCTCAACATCCAAGTTGAGTGAGAAACATCCCAACCTTGCAATCCAACCTTTCTCAGTTTGTTGTGGTCACGTTGTCAGTTATGTACGTTTATATGAACATCAATGAACACAATTATCCATCATTTTTTTCCAAATCTGTACTGCTGACAATAACTTCCATCGCTGTTGCTCGCAAGTCAAACAGTCCAACATCTGGTTTACGTCTGATGAAATGGGAAAAGACAGCCTACTTTTTGTCCGCTTGTCGTTCCCATTGCCTCGAGCAAAGAAATCAATAAGGGTGTAGTATTTTCCCCGTGGGATGGAGCAGACTTAATACTAATGGGAAATATGGTTTTGGACGAGAGTGAACGCACTCTCTGAGGGAGCAGTCAGGGGGAGGACATGAAAAACACTCCCTCGTAGATCTACCACACCTGGCCCGTCATCGCTGTTCACGTCCAGCCGACAAGGTCCAGCTCTAAATGTTGAATTGAAATGCAAAAGTTCCTCCAGAAAATTATGAATTTTGAGCGTGGCATGAAACTGTGTTCTCGTTAACCCTTCGCTCTCCTTTTAGGCATACCTGAAAACCTACAAATTTGAAAACACGATCCAGGACGACCTCTGGCACCATTTACAATTGGTAAATTCTTGTCTTATTATAATAATTATTGTAATAATTCTAATGATATTGTTTGAAACATCATATTTTACATCACAGTAGGGTATTTGCAATGCAGATTGTCATTATTTGGACAGTTACTTTTTTTTTTCTGTGATTACCACACGCAGTTCAAAATCAAATAATTGATACTCCACCAAAAGGCCACGTCGCAGTTTTAATTTGAGCTAGTTTACATCAACGTAGAAAGAACGGTGTCGATCATTATATGGTATATTTTGAAATTGTTATTACCTGAACTGTAGAGGATAATTAAACGACTTGTGTGATGTCGGCAGGCATATGGCAGGCGTGATGTCAACGTTACCAAGGTGATGCGCTCTTGGACCGATCAAGCTGGCTACCCTGTCGTCACCATTAACACGACCTCTGGGAGCTTCGTTCAGAAGCGTTTCCTGTTCAATTCGATCAATGACGCTAAGTAAGTCGTAACCAAACCGAAACCGATCTCCTTCTCATTCCGCAAAATGGACGTGACATCATGTACGAGTTCATTCAACTTTACTTTTTCCCGATGAGAAAAATCATACCAGTGTCTTTATTTATCTTAAACAGTCAAAGTAAAGTCCCTCGAAGAAAAGTTGTAGCTACATAATTAAAAAGTCCATTTCATGTGTCTGTAAGAGTTGTCAAAACAAATTAAGTTACTCCATGCATGCCACCAAGTGTTTTACTGCCTGGCCTGCATGAAATCACTGCAGCTGATTATAGTAGATTATACCTTTGGCCCAGCAAAGGGTTTTGACACAACGTCTTGCTCCAGGACATTGGTGAGTTGCACAATAATTTAACCCACTGTGAACATCCCAGGCCCACAACAGCATGCTATTCAGATTGTAATGTTAACTCTTCGTGGCTCACTTCATTTCCTGGCTCATTTAAATGCTCTCATTATGTCCTTTTCTTTTTCTGTTTAGTCAGCAGTGGTACATCCCGATCAAAACCATGTCCAATAGGTCCAATGTTATTGATAACCTGCTGAAGCCGGGCGATTCAGGTAAAAACACAGAAATATACAACACGGGGCCTTAAAATGGAAACACTGTCTCTCCAAAAAACTCAACTGCTTTGTTATCTTATTCTGCAAAGAAGAAAACCATTTTTTTTTTTTTTTTTTTTGTCAGCTTCTTTTTCATCAAGATCAAATGAAAAGTGTTGATTTTTGGACATCCAAAGGCAGTCATAGGATGGTTTTTGATTGGGTCAGTTTGAAGGGTGGTGAGAGAGACTAATATTACTCACATTACTGAACGGGTCCACCGAGCACAGGCCCGGCAAAACAAAGTAGAAAGATGTAAAACAACTAAGAGACACCAAAGGATTGTTTGGGTGGGGGGTCCTTTTACATCCCTGTGCACAGCAGCCCACAGTCACATAATCCTCCCACGGATACACAAGATCCCCTTTTAATTCTCTATTAGCTTTCCATTTTCCTTCATACGTTTCCACTGACTTGACATTAGTTTGTCGAGTTACTTACTGTCGACCAATATTTGTCTCCCTGGAACAGGTAGAAAAGACGAATTCATTTCAAGGAACGGAGAGTGGATCTTGGCAAACGTCAACTGCACTGGATACTTCAGAGTCAATTACAACATAGAGAACTGGAAACGCCTCCTGACTCAGCTGGAGGAAAACCCACATGTGAGTACCGGGCCAAATAATGACTCGGCAAATCGCAGAGCTCGAAACAAACCAACCACCCTTGAGATACCGTTAATTTGAGTGAAAAAGGAAAGTCGTTTTACAAGCTGCTTTTCACTAGAAACATTTCATCAGGTTGCTCTCTGAAGGCTTAAGTTTGATACTTCAGATCGAGCTATAAATGCAGGAGCTGTGGGTGAATATCAAATGTATACAGTTAAATTCATATAGATTGACCAGACTGTAATAAACAGAAATGACTTGTGCCAGAGACTCTGTAAATTTGGCATTGTTTAATGGTCAAAATTCACTTAAGGCTGTTATGAGCAACAATTAAAATGTGATTTTTATTTTTATTTTGCTCATACGTTGAAGAAAAAAGTTTGTAGGAGAGGAAGGAAAAAATGTTTTGACTGACGTGACTGAAAGAGACCAGACCACTCAGAACTGGACTGGACCCAAGAAACTCAGAGGGGAAATATGAGATGTTTTGACTGGTGAAAAGTCAAAGATAATTCATTTTGACCTGGAGTTTTACTGAATCCCAAAACCTTTTTCTTTTCTTTTTGGTTTCCGTCGTAGACACCCGTTACAAGCCGAAACCATTAGTAGAATCTTAGAGGCTTGCAGTATGACAATACACAAATATAGCTATCCCAACAAACCTGCTATTGTCCCCATGTCTTGAATCTGGCACTTTTATTAAGCATCTCATTAGCATTTGTAGAATTTTTTTTATTTTTTTTTTAATGTATTTTTTGGCTGGTTGGTTTCACCGCTTTGGCCCAGACTGTAATGGCTTGACAACTGTTGGATGGATTGGTGTAACCTTTCATGAGTCATGGTCCCCAGAGGGTGAATCCCAATGGCTCTGTTGATCTCCTAGACTTTCCAATGACGGCAACAGCCGGTCATTATTGTCATAGGTTCTACTATATACTTTATACATTTGTATAAAATTTGGTGATTTGCTGGAGAAAGGTCAGAGAACCAGTGACGTCTTTATGAAACATCTTCTGGGGAACATGAATATTGGTACAAAGTTGGATCTAACATGGCAACCCATAACTCTCAGAAATACAGAGACAATGCCTAAAGTAGCCCCCGCAGAGTTGACCCACAAGTCATCAATGCCTGCACTCATGCTGATTTAAAAAAAATATGAAGACATTTTTGTACAATCGCTCATGGTTGGGATCTTTCTGAACCTGGACGTTTCATCATCTTGCTCTTCTCTCTTTTTTTTTTCTTCTAGCGGATCCCCGTGATCAACCGAGGCCAGCTTATTGATGACGCCTTTAATTTGGCAAGGTACTCACTTTAAAATAAAACACGTGAATGCTAGGGCAGATGTAGAGAGCCAAAGTAAAAAACAAACCAAAAAAACATAGGGTTCTGTTACAGAAGTAAGAAAAACCTCATTCAAAATCCTGTTGACGTTTACAGCTACGAGGGTCGACCAAAAGTTTGAAAAATGCTCCTGTTGCGCAACAATTGAGTGGGTTTAGTGTGGTTCGCTTAACGTGTTTATTTAAAAACTAAAAAATGTGTATTGGCCTTTAACAAACACAATTTCCCAGAAGCCCATGGGCTAAACGTAAAGGCTTGTGCACTTGGTGCTGTGAAAACTCACATCTGTCGGTCATAAACAAATAGACGCCAGATATTTGCCAGCAGTGTTTTCAGGCAATGATCAGTATCCACAGATTATATAAATGAATATCCGACACACCTTAGTCATTCATAATTTATGATTATACTCGAGAAAATGGGCTCGCAGACCAACGTTGCCGTATTTGAAGGTATTTGCATTGGCCGACATTCATCTCCACTACGGTGGTCTTACCTCACCGGTGTCCCCCCCAAAAAAATATGGCTGAATTAAAAGTCTAATCTCTGTTTTCCTCAGGGCTAAACTTGTTAACGTGACTCTGGCTCTGAACTTAACCCGCTTCCTGAGTAAAGAGACAGCTTTGATTCCCTGGGACTCGGCGTTCAGGAATCTGGAGTACTTCGTCCACATGTTCGACCGCTCAGAGGTTTACGGACCCATGCAGGCATGTGCCATTAAAACATCCTTTTGAACATGTTATTAAAATAGGAAAAAAAAAAAATGACCTTGCTTATTAAATTACTCACTGAATTGACCTGTTGCGGATGGAGAATGTGGATTAAATGTGATCTCCCGCTTGTGTTAACGTCCATCCAGCATTATAACATAAACAGATGTGCAGTGAACATGTTACGTTGCTGCGTTGTGTTCCTGAAACTCTGCTGTCTCTTCCTGCAGGCGTACCTCCAGAAACAGGTCACAGAGCTGTATCTCAGCTTTCAGAACGAGACGGAAAATCCAGAAGTCACGAGTTCCCACTCTTCAAAGTAAGGAGAAATGGACTTAATTGATCCCGCGGCTGCAATATGATCACATTTGCGAGACAGAATTCGACACCGGTGAATCATCAACAGAAGTTTTACAGTTTTTACGCTCAAGCCCAAAAGTGCCAATTCAGATCAGATGAGTGAGTTTGCTGGGGACAGATGTGTGGTGTGGACTGCCAGTACTCTGTGTACTTACAGTTTATATGGAACCAGTACTAATGAAGTCAGAGGGGTTGCTTCAGGTGAAAAAATACGAAATATGTGAACTCATTTTTTTTTTTTTTTTTTTTGTCTGAAAAAAAAAAACATGCACTCAAGCAACCAAACCCTCAAGATAAACCAGATAAAGCTAATTCAATGTGACTGCTAATGATTAAAGCTGCACGAATAGATTTATAAGGAAATAGGAAACTACTTGTTAACACTTTATCAGTACTGTAATTTAGGGTTAAAAAAAAAAAAAGCCACAATAAAACTCGCCTCCCCGAATTATTCTACATTAAGTCACAACTTCACAAGTAACCTTAATTCTAAATCGATTTAGTAGCTTAGTATTCATCACAACCACCATTTCACACCTGTACACTTTTTTTTTTTTTTTTTTTTTATCATATAAACTTAATTGTGCTTCATCTCAAGGTACAACCAGATCAAAGCCATCAGCGTGGCGTGTTCCAATGGACTGCCAGAGTGCATAGAGATGGTCAAATCTAAGTATGACGAATGGATGGCGATCAACGGCACCAACAAGTATGGACACCACCGGATAAGTATTATGTGCCCTACTTTCTGAAATGACCGTAAAGAATTATCCCACTGTAATAGCTTTCCTTATATTCTGTAGCTTTCCTCAGCAGTGATTTAGTGACGGTAGGTGTAATCTAATCCCTTTTGCGTGTCGTTAGTCGTGTCCATGTCTGCATTGTGGTGGTCTGTAGAGCTGCACTTGGCAGGAGGATTTTCATGCACTCTCACTGTTCAAATTATATTATATTATATTATATTATATTATATTATATTATATTATATTATATTATATTATATTAAGTATTTTGCCCAAACTAAACTCTGTGGCATTCACAGTTAGCCTTTTTCAATCAGTGATGTGAAAAGTTTCACGGGTGCATTTTTTTGGAAATAGAAAGACACTGACTCTTCATTAAATGTGAACACTGCATGTGCACGTTCAAGACACATGCATGTACTTTTTGGTACTGTACATGCATGGAAGTGCGTTGCATTGGTCTGCATTTGTATGTGGATTTTTTTTTATAAGTGTGCACGGGAACCAGAGTCAAGGAATCCGCTAGCTGAAGTGTTAGGATAGAGGTAGTCATATTTTGGATTTATGATATAATATAATACATCTATTCACACTTAAATACATTTAAATGTAACTTATCCACCAAATTTGATCTGCTACACTAGCTGGCTAGCTTTACCCGAAGTTTAACTTCTTCTTTTTTTTTTTTCTTCCTTCACTTTAGCTGCTACCTTATTTACTGCGCTTTATCTTTTGTAGCTCCGTTGTTGGGTGTGACATTCAGCTGTAGGCCGGTAGTAACACAGACAGATGTTACGACCAAACATACAGTTCTGGGTTCGTCTTTGCAGGGCAGTATACTTTAATATCTTGCAGGTGTAATCGCTTTAAATGTTTATGGCGGTGGGAGAAAAACACATGAAAGAGGACCAGATGGGGAAAATGTGTTTGTCTGTAAATAACGCTGATAGGCATGGGGGGGCGGGAAATAAAAGTCAAGTCAAGCTTTGACCAAGAAAATGTGAAAATGAGACGGTTCTGAAGCAGGGAAAAAGTAATGTGCATGTGTGTGTGATTCAGCATCGACACCACCCTGCGGTCTGTCATCTACTGCCAAGCTGTGGCTGCTGGCGGGAAGAAAGAGTGGGAGTTCGCCTGGGAGAAGTTCCTGAGCTCCAAAGACATCTCGGAAAAAAACCAGCTCCGATACGCTCTGTCCTGCACCAAGAAGATCTGGTTGCTCAACAGGTGAAGCATCGCCCCGTCACATGCAGAATATCAGGTGCACATATAACAACTCCCCTTATTATGGGAAACGTGATAAGGTGAACACCACCATAAGGAAGTCAGCGCCTTCTTTTATCTCGCAGATACCTGGAGTACACTTTGGACTCTGAGAAGATACGTCTGATGGATGTTGTGCCCACCATCAACAACATCGCCATGAACTCGGCGGGCCAGGCGCTGGCCTGGAACTTCATCAGAGCGCACTGGGACTACGTCGGTCAGGTGTAGGTTGCTGTTTTGTGCCGTGTCTACATATTTTTTTTAATTTTTTTTTACAGATGACATCCGAGTCACGAGTGCTTAAGATTGCGCAGGTTGTTGGGTTTCGACCGATATAGACTCGAAAAGGAAGAAACGACGCCGGTGTTTTTTTGGCTTTTGAAGTTGACGACGAGCCGCATTCGCATCAGTGTTGAATGTTTTTAAATTGAGGCATTTTTTTTCTATTTACGACAGAATCGCACAAAGATTTTGAAATATTCGTGGTTTACCCCAGAACATGTGCTCGTGAGGGGCGGAGAAGCCTTTCTGAACGCGGCGGTTCAGATGAGTGAGAACTTAGAAATTACGCTCTTAAGAGCTCCATCAGGGCGGCAGAACTCGTCGACGAGCTACAAATCACACATTTATTATATCGCGACCTAAACTGTATTTTCTGTATTTTAAAATGTATTTTTTTTGTGCAAGAACCGGAGCCCAAACGTTTAAGATTTTCAAACGAGTCGCCAAGGCGTCGTCGTTCTCGTCATGTTTTCTCTGCTTCCTGGTTTAACTCAACAATCATCAACCCCAAAAACGAAGTTGAAACGACGAACCTTCACGTTCGTCGCATCGTCCAGGAGAGCGGCGTGTTTTTTTGTGTGTTTAGTTATATTCCCGATATCGTTTAAAGGAAATGTGGAAATGGGAATAGAGAATGAGGGAAAACACAAAGACTGGCTATAAAAAGTGTTCTTACAGAGGCCTCTTGACACCGAGGTGAGCCGCGGTCGAATCACTTGAATAAACGACAATAAAAACAGAGGCTTGTATAAAAATCCTGCGCGGTGTCAAGGAGTGCAAAGGTCCTGCTGTTTAATCAGTGCTTATCATTAGCTCTCCTTCATAAAGTCTGCGGTGACGAGGTTTCATTTAATGAGCACACAGTGACACACCAGGTTTATCTGCGTTAAATCAAGTCATCAGCGGAGATTTCAGGATCCATCCGGGATGAATCACCGCCTCCAGCTTCTTTAAGAATATAATTATATTTATACAGTAAAGTGCTAAAAACAACACAAGAAAATCCAACTTTCGTCAATCAGTAATTTGTGTTAAACTGAAATCCGTTTCTGATATTTTCGCCAGGGATGGAGCGCTGCTGATCGAAGGAGTGACCAGCAGGTTCTCCACACAGTTCGAACTGGACGAGGTAATTTATTGTCGTATGATCTTCTGTTGAACAGATAGTCGCAGCGAGCAACTGCTATGTTTCCCGTCACGAACCAAATTCACTCCAAATGAGTATCTACGAAACACCCTGATAACTTATCAGAGGTCTGTGTCATCGTGACGTCTGTTTCGTGATTTGTTTTTCCATTTACATTTGAGCCACAACCCAAAATTACCTTTTTAATGTTTAAGTCAGTACTTCTCAAACCAATTGTCTTTTGTTCTTATAATTATTTCAGTCATTTCTACGAGACCTTGTGCTTTTTCAACATGATTTACTTCCATTTCAACTGTTATAATCCATTACGTTTAGCAAACTATTTCAATCTTTAGCTCAGCTTTGAGCTTTTGCTGCATTTACTAATTACTTTGAGCTACATTTAAAAGGTCAACTCTATTATTTTCAGCTTTTTCAGCATTTATCCACTACTTTTAGCTTTATCGCCATTAATTAAATACTTTCATGAAACTTTCTTTTTTCGTAACATATATTGATTAGTTAATATATATTTCATATAGATAGTAGGACATATAAATCGTATTTTAGTTATTCCAACTTATTCCTACTATGTCCACCATTTCTCCACTACTTTTACCTTTTTACTTCTTTATAGCTTTATACCATTACTTTTAGATATATTACAATCATTTATCCAAATATTTAAGCGTTGTCAACATGAATTACATAGTTTTTGCTATATTTCAACTGCTATATCCAATACATCAACATTCATTGTTTACTTTTAGCTGCACTTTAAGTGCTATATCCAATACTGTTGTCTTTTGCAACATTTATTAAATACTCTTAGCAAACTATATCAATAATTTTTCCAACCATAAGCATATTAAAAAAAAAGTATATATATATTTATTAAGTCATTTTTAACGTATATTTCGACAGTTATAATCAGTACTTTTAGGTATTTCAACCAGTTATCTATTAATTTTAGGACACTGTCAATTAGTTGTACACTGCTTTTAGTTTTTCAACATCTATTATTTACTTTCTACTATATTTCTGTTATTTCCATCGCCTTTAGATTCTTCCAATCATTTACCCATTACTTTCAGATTTCTTAGTATTTATGAATAACTTCGAGCCATATTTAAAACTGTTTACAACCATATTTCGAACAGTCACATGCAGCTCAACGTCGAAGTCGGTCAGAAATGTACTTTAATGTGCTGC
Organism: Embiotoca jacksoni; assembly: GCF_022577435.1. Taxonomy (NCBI): domain Eukaryota; kingdom Metazoa; phylum Chordata; class Actinopteri; family Embiotocidae; genus Embiotoca; species Embiotoca jacksoni. The sequence continues at coordinate 24,370,459 of NW_027185381.1, read as the reverse complement.
TCTTGCGTATCTGCAGTGTATGAAAACACTCACCGATCTCATCCAGCACCCTAACTTTGTGTCCGTATCGTCTGTTTGCGTGTGTGCAGCTGATTCGTTTTTCGAATGACGACGAACAGAGTTCTGTCAAGTGGGCGCTTAACCAGGCCATAGAGCAGACCCGGGTCAACATCCAGTGGGTCAGAGAGCACAAAGACGTTATCCTGGAGTGGTTTGAAGGGGAAATGGAAACTGCGGAGAGGGAGTAGTCGCCGTTTCTGAAGCCTCGGGGGGGGAAGTGGAGGAGGAGTAAACGTTGCTGCCCGGTTTCATACCCGCAGCTGAATATTCTTACGTTAGTCGAGTGAATCTGACTTCACCCGAAAAATCATCATGTGATGACATTCAACTCCTCTCCAAAGTGAACCATGACTGTGCAGCACATCGTCCCGACATTTAATAAGAGAAGTGTGGGAGTGTTTATATATATATGTGCATTATTTATATAGTATATTCAATAGTCGGAATAATGAATGAATTTTGCACCCTGCTAACTTTAAAGTGGAATGTTTAAAAAAAAAAAAGAAATCCTAATTACTCTGCAAAATAGTCTTTTATCTTCCTGATGTTGCCTCGATATAAAAATGATGTTATAATAAATCTTTTATGTAATGAAACGTTTTACGCAACAGACTGATTCAACTCGAGTTATATATCACAGCTAAATTTAACCAGCATCTCATTGCTGCTAATTTCCAGACGCACTTTCACATTTGCACAAGAAATATGTCTGTGTGTATTATATGTGGTAATCAAAGGGCCAAATGTGTATGTGTTGCAAATAAATTTATTTTTAATAATAAAATATCAACATTAAGGTTAACATGAGTCTTTTTTTTTTTTTTTTTTTTTTTTACCAATAGTTTAACACGTATTGTCTTCGTCACGTCGGAAATAACTTTGAGGTACGTCTCGTTGCAATTGGAAAAACATTTCGGACTTTCTTTTTTAACCGCTGGATTCAGGTTTTGGTATGTGTTTATTGTCCAAAACCAGCTGCTGACCATGTCGCCAAACGCAGTAGAGGATGTACGCTTAGCAAAAATACAAATTACACCAAGTGAGAAAACAAAAGTGAAAAAGAAACTTTATTCAAAATTTTCAATATTCCATTAAAGGCAGTGAAAATGTATTTATCTCAATCAGCTCCTTGTTGCAGACTCGCTGACTGAAGTATAATGACTTCAGTCTTAACACTTATATATGTTCTAAGACCTATGGAAAATTTTAATTCAAAGATAGATTTCTCTGATTTTCTTTTTCTTGGGTGCTACGTGTAAGCACGCTCAGGAAAAGTGGTGATTTAGGGCTGTATAAGTAAAACCGAATTAATTTGATGTGGCTTTAAAAAGCAGCAGGGTGTATCATTAAACTATAATTAGGACTCGGGATGGGCATTTCAAGCAACCAATAGTGACATCAAATATCGGTTTGTGAGCTGCCGTTATGAAGCCTCGAGTTGGGAATTTGGCCGTCACCGTTGTCGCCGGTTTGGAGCCGAGGATAGCCAAGGCAATTGAGGCCCAATGTCTAATTAATAAAGATATTATTTTCAGATGGACCACCAGAAAACTAATAATGAGGAGTGACTTTTGCTAACGACACCATAATAACTTGTAGAAAAAGTGTACTGACTTTGTTTTTCATGAGAGAAGTTAAATCTGAGTCTATGGAGCCGGAGGCTTTTTCGAAGCCGACCTCTAGTGGCCATCGGTGGTATTGCAGTTCAAGGCGCGTTGGCCTAATTGTTTTACACCCGCACTTTGGCCACATTTTTCAGACCCGGAAGCTACGTCCATTTTTATATACAGTCTACGCCTTTAACATATTTTCAAGCTGGATCAATCGTCTAGGGAAATATAGTTAGTAAAAAAAAAATGTGCCCTTGCTACCTAACAATATTTTTGCGTAATAAAATGGGCAACCGAGTCAGATTAGGTGAGTATAAAGTCATAAATTCTTCTTAATGCAGCATCACCATAAACTGATTTATTAATACAGCTGATCCAGCGCTAGTTCTCCAGGCATTGCAACTAAACCTTCATTATAAAAGAGACATCTGTAAAACTCTGTGGACTGGACACCTCCAACTCCAAACAATTTTCTATTTTTACTCTCTCCGTTATGATTTGTAGGGTTTTATATTCGTAAGAGTTGGTGTCCAACATGTGTCTCTTTAAGATGTCACACACAACTCAAGGAGACGACGAAGCTTCATAACCAGAAACAGCTGTTTGTGCCGAAAGCACTCAAACAGCATGTATTTGTGAGAGTAATGAATACCAGGTATTTGGTGGGTGGGGAGTCCGATTGTATAAATGCGAGGATTTAAATCCAAAGTATGCGAGAAGAGAAGAGAGGAGTGCAGTTTCAAAGGTGCAGGCAGTCCCACGTTGTAGAGCAACCGTTTTCCAGGCTACATGTGTGGGACGGTTGAGTCCGATCCATCCGGGAGACCGGATCACGGCCAAGACTTCAGGCTGACGGGACCGATGGCTTCCTCAGTCATCCTGAGGGTGAGAAGAAGCGGAACGAGTGAGCCTTCCCTGCTTTCTGCTCGTCCAAGACGTCGGCTGTTTTGCTTTTATTCTGACAGATTGCAGCCACGGAGGGATTCTGCGGTCACAGCTTGTTTTTCCATATCGCAAGTACAAAAGAGGTTGAGTTCCCTCACCCGGGCCCCCTGCTCTCTGTTAAAATGTAAGTGACCTTTTGTCTTTTACCTTGTTGTCTCACGGATGTTTTGCTTTACACGAAGCACTTTTTTTTTTTTTTTTTTTTTTTTTGGCAGGAAGTCTTACAGAATCCAAAACACAAACCAGAGAGGCAGGAGAAGCCCGTGATTGATTTGGCCGCCGAGAGACCGGCGGTGGAAATGAGAAACGGTCTTTTCCGGTGTCAAGCTATGAAGACAAGTCACCTACTAACTGAGCTCAGATGTTCACTCGGCAGGTCGAGTAATTTACATGCAACCCGCTGGACTGACTTTGCTCGTCACTCGCGTTCCTAAACAAGTCGCTGGCGTTGGGATGCGACTCTTCCAGTTAACTCGGTTCTTTGAAATCAGTCTGAGGATCGACTTGTTGATCCGGGATCAAGATATGGAGGTCGGAGTTGGCCCACGTGGTTTAAATGAAAACAAAAAGTCCAAACCATCGAGTACAATTTGAGGGGCTCTTTAGATATCATCTTTATCGTTTTCATGATTCTTAATCATCTGAAACGAAGAATCGCTCGCTGAGAATGAGTCCGCCATGTTATTCACTGTTTATAATGTGTAGTTGAAGTACAAATTGCTGCAAAAAAAAAAAGTAAATAGGTCAAACCTTATATCGTTAGGAGTTGGCCCACGTTGTTATTTGTGTTGCTGGCCCAACCGAACCAGATACACATGCAAGCAGTATTTATTCAAATTCGAGTTGTGACACCTGTCGGCAGTAATAAAAAAAACTACAGTTTGAAGCTCCAAAAACACACGAAAGCACAATAAAAAGCTACTTTTAATTTGCTTCGTACACGATTTCCTAATATAACATGTAGCATCTTAACACTTTCTACAAGTCCCCTAAAATGAAATATCGCGTCGGACTTTCTTGGTTATATTCTGGTAATTTGCAGATAATTTTAGGATATTGTGAGGAGAGCTTCCATGAAATGATCATAAAAATATAGGACCTGTAAAATAAATTTGAAATAACATGTAAATTTCCGATCCGGGCGACATCAGCGGTATTAAGTGCGGTAGTTTTTTTGTTTGTTTTTGATTTGTTCCTCACCCATTCATCCTCCTCTGCTCCCTCTCCTCCTCCTCCTCCTCCTCCTCCTCCAGGCGTCTGAGTGCTGCCGGCGTCGGCCTTGTTGGCCATAATCTTGTCCGTCCACGAAGCGCCGGCCTTTTCGTCCCCGGCGAAGTTACACTTGGTCACCGTGCCGCCGTCCACTTTGGCCAAGGAGACTGGAAGATGGAAAAAGGTTAATAATGTGGCACATAAATACACAGACAATTAATAAGATGAATAAAACCTTCCTCTGTATGATTTTAAAGGAGTTCACGGATCTTAAAAACTTGACTTTTTTTTTTTTTACTTTTTCAGAATTTCTCTTTAATATCACCTTAAGGAAGTGTACTGTTGCCATGGATACGGCGAGTGACACCGGGGCTGCGATATTTGTTTACATTTCCAAAAATTGAAATACACCGAATTACCTATCGACAGTTTTGTTTTTGCTTCGTACCAGCGGATGCAGTGACAAACTTATCACCGAGTTACTGCGGTACCGAAGAAACCTTCAAAATCCTGAGACGTCACTGCTGCCGTTCAACATGTTCAATAATGTATCCTGGTGTGTGATTTGCATTAAACAGCACCAAAAAAAACTCCTCATGTTACGTAGGCTTAATAGAGTATAAGGCCAGATTTATGGAAAAGTTTGAACCTCCGATATAAATGTCAAAATGAAAATAATGTAGATTTAACAAAGAAATATAAAAGGACATTTTTAGGTTTTATGATAAACTTCCAAACGAACTTGAATTCATAATGAACCCTGGAGAGGGGTCAAACTCTGTTCACTCCCCGTGGGGTCACTTACGAAACCGTGAAAGAGAACAAAAACAAAATTCAAGTTTAATTTAATTCACTTCCCCCCCACACACACTCTCCCCCAAGACCCCCTGCTGAGGTCAGTACCGGATGTGAAAACCCGAAGGAGCCCCTGGCTTTGAAAAACAAGCCTCTCTTATGTCGGCAACAAAACAAACCCAGAGCTCCGACTTCGAATCTCCAAACGAAAGATCCCACTTTTGGACCGGTTGCTTTAATGTGACGTTGTTGATCTGGGATCCAGATATCTCGCAGTCGTGGTTTAAAGGAAAGTTGAAAAAAACCCACCGAGTACACGCCGAGGGGCTCTATTCGATGTCATCTTGATTAATTTTCATAGCTATAAGCAGTAAACTCACATATGAAGGGACCGTCTCCTCTGGTCTTCAGACGCACTTCCTGTCCCGTTTCCAGCTCCGTTTTGTCCATCTCTGACTCCGGGTACCAGAAGGCCCAGGTCCCGGCGGGTCGGTGCCCGTCGGTCACCTTCACCAGCTCGGCTTTGTTCACCGTCGCCGACAGCTGCTCCTCGGACAGACGGTCCGACTCCCCTTTAGCCTCCACCTCTGTACGGACGGAAGAAACCTCATTCTTGTATTTCACAGTTGGGAAACAGAATCAAAGTCAATTTTACGTCGATGAAAAAAAAAAAAAAAACACTCAAAAACGAATCGTGTTCGGGGAAGAGAGGATTCACACGCACACGTAAACTCAAATGTTTGTCGTCAACTCACGGTAGGAGGACATGAGGAAGCCGGTGTTGACCTTCTTAGTGTCGCTGAAGTTCGGTTCGATCTCCTTCCCGCCGCCATCAAACTTCCTCTGATGGATGCGGCCGGGTTTGATGTAGAGCACGAAGAAACGGACCTGCAGAGGGAGGAGGGTGTTTCTTCTTTTTTTTTTTTTTTTTTTTTTTTTTGAGGTGATTCCCAACTGACAAGTTTTCAACTTAATTCCGTTTTTTTTTAAATTTTTTATTTATGCGGATAAATGGTGAAATTAAGCCAAAACAAAAATCACCTGCAAAGAACAAATGACAGCAAAACTGTAGATCTACTTCATTTTAAGAACATCTGTATTACATCTGTATTATATGTATTACAATTACTTCAACTAATCAGAAATCAATCACACTTACGCCATAATTAAACTGTCTTTTACAGCAACCCTTTTTTTTTTTTCTTCCCTCACACTTCACTCTACCTTTTGATTGTTGGCATCACAGATCACATGTCTGGAAACATCCAGCAGCTTTCCTTCTAGAAGAACCCCGGGGCCACTGTGTGGGACAAAATATTCAATATTACAAGTGTTATTCTTACATTTGGAAAATGTGCACGAGCAAAGTAATCTGCACCAATCTAAAAAAAAAAAAAAAAAAAAAAAAAAAAAAAAATTTTCATTAAAGAGACTGACAAACTAAACTCAAACTAAACTAAACATGGATAATTAAGCAATAATTCTTTATTTCGAAAGGCATCAGCTATTTTTGCTCCCTTCCTCACAAATGAGGAGATTTAATACTTATCTTGGTTATATATCATTTTAAATTGAATTAGTTTTGAGTGTTTAAACTTTTGGTCAAACAATACAAAACGTATGAAGGTGTCACACAAGCTCTGGTTTTTACTAAACGATTAATCAGTGAATCCAAAAAAATATATAAGCAGCTTAATCAATCAAGAAAGCAATCATTAGTTTCAGACCTAATCACAAGGAAAAATTATGCGTTTAAAACGTCAGCACTTAGCTCAGAATAATAACAGTTATATTATTGAGTTATTCCTACTGATAAACTAAAGTAAAAGCAGCATTATTATACTACAGTTAACTTCCTCTATGCCGAATAAACCCAAAGTTTCTCATCTCATAAAAGTGGGGGTTTGATGTGTGTAAATTAGACCGAGCTGCTCATAAATGTGCAAAAAGTTTTAAAAATGCCCGATTTTACAAGGGAGTCTGGTTCTGCCTTCCCCCCCAAAAGCAATGGAAAGAATGTATACCAGATACCGTCGGAGTATCCGAGTCGTCCTACCTTTCATACTTAGAGGAAGACCACGCGCCGTCCAACTTCTCATTGTGCACCGGTTTGTTCTGCAAACACGTGTTGTGATAAATTCGGCTCATCTTTCAGACGATTGAACTTTTCCCTTCTCCGAGATGTTGCACTTGTTTCCGGACTTCCTTTTCCTGCAACGCAAGCCGCGGTGCAGAAGTGCGCTCGATTTTTCACACAGCAGGTGCCGGACTGGTGGATGGCCGTCTTGTAAATACAACGTGGGGTGTTTTTCCTGTTGCTTCGACGAGACTTTTGGGCCAATTTTTTTTAACAGTGTTATTTCATTTGATTTCGTCTGGCAGATCAAGTAAAAACAAGTAACTCCGGGTGGGGGAAAAAAAAACAAAAAACCGAGCTTGTGTTTTGCAAAGGTACGTTCACAACAACTTCAGCGCGCTTTTCTTTTTCTTTGACTTGGCCAGCATGTTTTGTTTTTTGTTTTTTTTTGCCTTTGTGTAGCTTCACAGTTTGTGCAGATTTACATTTTACTTGAATATTTGCATCATACACCCGTGACTTAATTGACATATTGGACTTAACTACTTTTTTTTTTTTTTTTTTTTTTTTTTTGCATTTATCTGACAAATATAGTGACATTATTGGAGGAATTCTTCCTTATTATTGTCGTTCCTTAAGATTAATATTCGGTTATGGTCAGAGCGCCCCCTGCTGGCCGCAGGGAAATACGATATTTTTTCACACTTTGAAGTGCTTCGTCGAGCTGGTCAGAATTATCCTCAAGATGTTGATGATGAGGGCGTTGCCAGGGCGATGCAGCAAAGTCAAAGGATGCTTGAAACCTCACGAAACGTGACACATACATCCGGCGTGGTGAGATACGTCGCCTGATATACATCTCGTATGTCTTTTGTGCATGGGCGTGGCCAAATAGCTCGCTAGCGCCCCCTAACTTTGGCAACTGTTGATTCGTGTGAACCTAATCCCGCTAAACCAGCCGCAGAATTTAGTCACAAACTGGGCAAATATCAAGTCGAGATGTCGTAACTGCGCTCGCTGGGTGCAAACCTGTGTTGGTAGTGTCCCAAGCATTGGTGGTTCAGTGGTAGAATTCTCGCCTGCCACGCGGGAGGTCCGGGTTCGATTCCCGGCCAATGCAAATAACTTTTGTAAAATGTTTTTGCTTGAACACATACCTTTATTATCTGCAGAAAATACCAAATATGTACAAATCTGTGGTCTTTGGACTTTAACAAGGCGGTGGAAGAAGCCTAATAATCATCTCTGAGGAGAAGGCAGAGTCTGAAGACTGGAGGATAGTCTCACCAACAGAGGTGGCTGCAGAGGTCTCCGAGGTAGTGAAGGAGCTTCTCAGTGGTCTCCTTTGAAGTTTACAAACTATGGTCATTCAACTGGAGAAAAAAGAAGTCGTGCTCGTGTTTTTTTTTTTTGTATTTCCTCTGGAGAGGACTTGGATTTCAGAGGTTGATGTGTGTGCAGGGGCCTCGTAAGAGGTCGGGAATCCAGATTGTCAGCGTGGGCTGCAGGACTGCTTCCTGTCTGAGTGATCTCACTGCTTGGGGAGAATCCTTCTTGGCTCACATCGCAAATTTGAATTTGTTGTTCAACATATCCTATTATCAGTGGACTGTTTATGTTACAGGGGCTCCAGTCTACAAGACTGCATAAAGAAAAACAGAGGAGGCTTTAGACTCAGTGCTTGGACATTTTTGTCACGGGTTTGATCCCCGACTAATGCGCAAATGGTTTTATTTGAATTATAGCTGTAACACAATCTCCTAGCCAACCAATGAAAGAATCCTCTGTCAATCATCCTGTCTTTGATAATGTGCTAACATTTTCATGCTGCGTTTCCCACGCTGTTGAAATTTCAGTTCATCTAATATCATTTGTTGGATGCTTAATTGGATATTTTGGTAATCTTATTTCCTCTGGTGCCACCATGAGACTGATAAAACTAACCCCAAACCTAAGTGTTGCACAATTTCTATTAAGACTTTGGACCTCATGTGAAGCTTCTCCCACTAAACCAGCCACAGAGTTTAGTCACAAACTGGCCAAAAACCAGTCAAGGTGTCGTAACTGTGTGCGTGTGGTGCAAACCTGTGTTGTTGGTGTCCCAAGCATTGGTGGTTCAGTGGTAGAATTCTCGCCTGCCACGCGGGAGGCCCGGGTTCGATTCCCGGCCAATGCAAATAACTTTAGTAAAATGTTCTGACTGGAACATGAAACTTCATTATCTGCAGAAAATACCAAAAATGTACAAATCTGTCGTCTTTGGACTTTGACTGGAGATATCATGGGACGGTGGAAGAAGCCAAAGAGACATCTCCTCTGAGGAGAAGGCAGAGTCCGAAGACAAGTGGTGCTTTTGTTAGGTAGGTAGGTATGGTAGGTATTTACTTTATTAATCCCCGAGGGGAAATTTTTTCGCTACAGCAGCATACAGAAGCAATAAGATAATAATAGAAATAATAGAATAAAATAATAGAATAGAATAATAGAAAAGCAATAGAATAGCAGTAAATAGCAGTAAAAAATATAAATATAAAATGCACAGTTTACACAGTACATCATATATCTATATATATTATATACAAACAAACCAAGAAACACAGTCAACAGTGTTATTGTACTGTGATGGATTTTGCCAGAGGTGAGTTATTGTACAGTCTTATTGCAGTGGGCAGGAATGATCTCCTGTATCTGTCCTTGTGACAGCGGAGCTGGAGGAGTCTTTTGGAGAAAGTGCTCCGCTGTCCCTGCAGCAGGTGGTGGAGAGGGTGGACAGGATTATCCAATATGGACAATAGTTTGTTCAGCGTCCTCCTCTCCACCACCTTTTCCAGGCTGTCCAGTTTGTAGCCGATGATGGAGCCGGCCTTCTTAACCAGTTTGCCAAGTCTGTTGGTGTCACCGGCTCCAATGCTGCTCCCCCAGCAGACCACAGCGAAGTACAATGCACTGGCCACAACAGACTGGTAGAACATCTCCAACATCTCGCTGCACACATTGAAGGATCGAAGTTTCCTAAAGAAAAAGAGTCGACTCATCACCTTCTTGTAGACAGCGTTGATGTTGGTCTTCCGGTTCAGTCTGTTGTCGATGGACACACCCAGGTACTTGTACTCCTCAACCATGTCCACCTCCTCTCCCAGAACTCTCAGCGGTTGTGGAGCCGTCGTCTTCCTCCTGAAGTCGACCACCATCTCTCTGGTCTTGGCCACGTTCAGGAGCAGGTGATTTCTTCCCGCCCACTCCACAAAGTCCTCCACTACTGCCCTGTACTCATCCTCCCGTCCATCCCTTATACACCGACCACTGCAGAGTCATCAGAGAACTTCTGCAGATGGCAGGACTCTGAGTTGTACTGGAAGTCAGTTGTGTATAAGATGAACAGGAAGGGGGACAGAACAGTTCCCTGAGGAGCTCCAATACCACTATCAGACAGCACACTGCCCAGACGGACAAACTGTGGTCTGCCTGTCAGGTAGTCATTGATCCAGGAGACGGTGGGCGCGTCCACCCCCACCACCCGCAGCTTCTCACTCAGCAGCAGTGGTTGGATGGTGTTGAATGCACTGGAGAAATCAAAGAAAGTGATTCTCACAGATTCACCGGTTCCATCCAGGTGAGACTGAGCTCGTTGCAGCAGGTAGATGATGGCGTCGTCCACTCCCACACGAGGCTGGTACGCAAATTGCAGAGGGTCCAGAGAAGATTTCACCAGCGGCCTCAGGTGGGCCAAGACCAGCCTCTCCAGCACCTTCATCACATGAGATGTGAGGGCAACTGGTCGGTAGTCGTTGAGGCCAGATGGAGTCGTCTTCTTGGGGACAGGAACCAGGCAGGACGTCTTCCACAGCACCGGGACCTCCTCCTGCTTCAGGCTCAGGTTGAAGAGGTGTTGTAGGACCTCAGCCAGCTGGACGGCGCAGGTCTTCAGGACCACGGGGCTGATGCTGTCAGGCCCTGCAGCCTTGCGCTGGTGGATTCTCTCCAGCTGTCTCCTAACCTGGCCAGTCGTCACAGAGAGGGGGGTGTGGGGGGGGGGGGTCGAGGTGTCGATGGAGGAAGAGCCCTTTGAGATTGAGGGCTCTATGCAGTTCACCAGGGGGCGCAGAGGGGGGAGGGGAGGAGGCAGCAGAGGTGTTTGGGAGGTGTGAGGTGTGGAGGAGACAGATGAGGGTGGTGAACTAAACCTGTTGAAGAAACAGTTTAGTTCATTTGACCTCTCCATGGAGCCCCCTGGTTGTCTCTCTCTCCCCTTGAACCCAGTAATCTCCTTCATACCGGTCCGCACCTCCCTCACGTTGTTCTGCTGGAGTTTGGCCTCCAGCTTCCTCCTGTAGGAGTCCTTGCACTCCCTGAGCTTCTCCTTCAGGTGGCGCTGCACTCTCCTGAGCTCCTCCCTGTCCCCAGACCTGAAGGCTGCTTTCTTCTTATTAAGAAGCACCTTCAGGTCACTGGTGATCCACGGTTTATTGTTGGGGAAGCATTTTACAGTCCGGGATGGTACGGTGGTGTGTTCACAGAATTTAATGTATTCTGTGATACAGTCCGTCATGCTGTTGATGTCCTCCCCATGTGGTCCAAACAGCACATTCCAGTCCGTGGACTCAAAGCAGTCCTGCAGGGCATCTTTAGCCTCCTGTGTCCACCTCCTCACAGTCCTGGTGGTCACAGGCTGCCTCTGCACCAGGGGAACATACTTGGGAGTCAGCAGGACCAGGTTGTGATCCGACCTACCAAGGGGGGGAAGGGCAGTAGCACTGTATGCATCCATGGCATTAGCATACAGTAAGTCCAGAGTTTTATTGTTCCGTGTGGGGCAGTTCACATACTGGTGCAAAGTTGGCAGTACTTCATCCAGACTGGTTAAAGTCTCCAGTAACTGCCAAAAATGCACCGGGATGCTTAGTCTGCAGTTTGGACACAGTGGAGTGTATGGTGTCCACTGCTGCCTCTGCGTCAGCTGATGGAGGAACGTACACAGCGATAACAATGGCGGACGTGAACTCCCTCGGCAAATAACACGGGCGCATCCCCACGGCTAGCAGTTCAATGTCCGGGCTACAGAAACGTTCCTTCAAACACGTGGTCGGGATTGCACCACCTCTCGTTCACATAGACTGCAATCCCTCCACCTTTCTTCTTACCGCTCCAAACAACGTCTCTGTCTGCCCGAACAGTCCTGAAGCCGGGTACGGCCGCGCTGTGGTCCGGGAGATGTGAGTGCAGCCACGTCTCGGTGAAACACATGATGCTGCACTCCCGGTACTCCCGCTGGGTCTTTACCAGCGCGCCGAGCTCGTCCGTCTTGTTGGCCAACGACCTCACGTTCCCCATTAAGATCGCCGGTACCGCTGGTTTGTATTTCCTCCTTTCCGCCTTCCGCTTAGCTCCAGCTCTGCAACCCCGACGTCTTCTCCGAAGTTCAACGGGGATCTCAGGCCTCGCTCCGGGCAGCAGCAGTAGGGGCCGACTCAGCGCGATCAGCTGATCACGCGAGTAAACAATAACAGTGTCCCCAACCAGAAACGTGGAAAAATTACGGTCCATTGTCTGACCGTTAACTTAACACACGAGAGAAAAAAAAACAAACAACAACTCCGAAGAGGAGAAAGGCTTAAAAAATACTAATAAACAACACACTCGGGGAGGGGAGCTGCTGCAACAGGCTGCCGCGAGCGCGGCGCCATCTTACTTGTTGTGTCCGTGCGTATCGTCCCTCATGAAAAGGTGTACCAAGCATCGGATGTTCAGTGGTAGAATTCTCGCCTGCCTGGAGTTAAACCTACTGGGTTTGATAACGTGCTGAGATTTTTACGTAGAAGTTCACTCTGGTTGTCCTTGTTGAATCACCACCTTAACGTGGTTGAGGGGTTTGTGTTTCCCTGTAATCTTGGGAGCTGTGACCGGAGAGTCACCCGGTCGTTGGTGGGGTCTCCCAAGGCCATTTGCTTCTTGGCAAGAGAAACTAAACCACTAATCCAGCCACAAAGTATATAGTCACAAACCGGACAAAAAACAGATGCGTGGCGTCGTGCCTGCACACACGGCGCAAACGTTGGTTGGTAACATCCCAAGCATCGGTGGTTCAGTGGTAGAATTCTCGCCTGCCTGGAGTTAAACCTACTGGGTTTGATAACGTGCTGAGATTTTTACGTAGAAGTTCACTCTGGTTGTCCTTGTTGAATAACCACCTTAACGTGGTTGAGGGGTTTGTGTTTCCCTGTAATCTTGGGAGCTGTGTTGTCGGAGTCACCCGACCGTTGGTGGGGTCTCCCAAGGCCAATTGGTTCTTGGCAAGAGAAACTAAACCACTAATCCAGCCACAAAGTATATAGTCACAAACCGGACAAAAACAAGTCGAGGCGTCATGCCTGCACACGTGGTGCAAAGTTATATTGGTGGTGTCCCAAGCATTGGTGGTTCAGTGGTAGAATTCTCGCCTGCCACGCGGGAGGCCCGGGTTCGATTCCCGGCCAATGCAAATAACTTTTGTAAAATGTTTTTGCTTGAACACAAAACTTCATTATCTGCAGAAAATACCAAAAATATACAAGTCTGTGATCTTTGGACTTTAACAAGGCGGTGGAAGAAGTCCAATAAACATCTCTGGGGAGAAGGCAGAGTCTGAAGACTGGAGGATAGTCTCGCCAACAGAGGTGGCTGCAGACGTCTCCGAGGTAGTGAAGGAGCTTCTCAGCGGTCTCCTTTGAAGTTTACAAACTATGGTCATTCAACTGGAGAAAAAAGAAGTCGCGCTCGTTTTTTGTTTTGTTGTATTTCCTCTGGAGAGGACTTGGATTTCAGAGGTTGATGTGTGTGCAGGGGCCTCGTAAGAGGTCGGGAATCCAGATTGTCAGCGTGGGCTGCAGGACTGCTTCCTGTCTGAGTGGTCTCGCTGCTTGGGGAGAATCATTCTTGGCTCACATCGCAAATTTGAATTTGTTGTTCAACATATCCTATTATCAGTGGACTGTTGATGTTACAGGGGCTCAGTGAGACCGGGTCCAGTCTACAAGTCTGCATAAAGAAAAACAGAGGAGGCTTTAGACCAGGGTTGTCAAACATGCGGCCCACGGGCCGGACCCGGCCCGCCAAGGGGTCCAGCTCAGCCCGCCGGATGACTTTGCTAAGTGTGAAAATTACAGAAAGACATAAATTGCATTTCTACAAGAATATGGAGGTTCATGAGTACAAACATTTTGTAATTTTTTTTTTAATCGATCCAGTAATTGCTTCAAAAACAGCGTATATGCGACGTCTGCTCCGGAGGAAGAAGTGCTCGGTGCTCGCTTTGTGATGCGGTTCACGTCAAATGCGTCACAAAGTGAGGGAATCTGCAGAGGAGAGCCCGGGCAGATAAACAGTGGGCTGATGTCTGAGTCTTTGGTCTTTATGTTTCTGGTTTATTGCAGAAAGATCTTAAAATAGGGTTTATCATCCAAAAACCTTCACCAATGATTTAAACATAGAGAAATATTGTCGTTATGTCTGCGTTATTATGCTATGATTTTACTGGTCTGGCCCACTTCAGATCAAAGTGGGCGGTATGTGGCCCCTTAACTAAAATGAGTTTGACACCCCTGCTTTAGACTCAGTGCTTGGACATTTTTGTCACGGGTTCGATCCCCGACTAATGCGCAAATGGTTTTATTTGAATTATAGCTGTAACACAATCTCCTAGCCAACCAATGAAATAATCCTCTGTCAATCATCCAGTCTTTGATAATAACATTTTCATGCTGCGTTTCCCACGCTGTTGAAATTTCAGTTCATCTAATATCATTTGTCCAATGTTGGATGCTTAATTGGATATTTTGGTAATCTCCTTACATTTCCTCTGGTGCCACCATGAGACTCATAAAACTAACCACAAACCTAAGTGTTGCACAATTTCTGTTAAGACTTTGGACCTCATGTGAAGCTTCTCCCACTAAACCAGCCACAGAGTTTAATCACAAACTGGCCAAAAACCAGTCAAGGTGTCGTAACTGCGTGCCTGTGGTACAAACTTGTGTTGGTGGTGTCCTGAGCATTGGTGGTTCAGTGGTAGAATTCTCGCCTGCCACGCGGGAGGCCCGGGTTCGATTCCCGGCCAATGCAAATAACTTTTGTAAAATGTTCTAGCAGAAACATAAAACTTCATTATCTGCAGAAAATACCAAAAATGTACAAATCTGTCGTCTTTGGACTTTGACTGGAGATATCAAGGGACGGTGGAAGAAGCCCAAGAGACATCTCCTCTGAGGACAAGGCAGAGTCCGAAGACAAGCGGTGCTTTTGTTGTGTCCGTGTGTATCGTCCCTCATGAAAAGGTGTACCAAGCATCGGAGGTTCAGTGGTAGAATTCTCGCCTGCCTGGAGTTAAACCTACTGGGTTTAATAACGTGCTGAGATTTTTACGTAGAAGTTCACTCTGGTTGTCCTTGTTGAATCACCACCTTAACGTGGTTGAGGGGTTTGTGTTTCCCTGTAATCTTGGGAGCTGTGTTGTCGGAGTCACCCGGTCATTGGTGGGGTCTCCCAAGGCCAATTGGTTCTTGGCAAGAGAAACTAAACCACTAAACCAGCCACAGAGTTTAGTCACAAACTGGCCAAAAACCAGTCACGGTGTCGTAACTGCGTGCGTGTGGTGCAAACCTGTGTTGGTGGTGTTCCAAGCATTGGTGGTTCAGTGGTAGAATTCTCGCCTGCCACGCGGGAGGCCCGGGTTCGATTCCCGGCCAATGCAAATAGCTTTTGTAAAATGTTCTAACTGGTACGTGAAACTTCATTATCTGCAGAAAGTACCAAAGATGTACAAGTCTATGATCTTTGGACTTTGACAAGGCGGTGGAAGAAGTCCAATAAACATCTCTGGGGAGAAGGGAGAATCTGAAGACTGGAGGATAGTCTCACCAACAGAGATGGCTGCAGAGGTCTCCGAGGTAGTGAAGGAGCTTCTCAGTGGTCTCCTTTGAAGTTTACAAACTATGGTCATTCAACTGGAGAAAAAAGAAGTTGTGCTTGTTTGGGTTTTTTTTGTATTTCCTCTGGAGAGGACTTGGATTTCAGAGGTTGATGTGTGTGCAGGGGCCTCGTAAGAGGTCGGGAATCCAGATTGTCAGCGTGGGCTGCAGGACTGCTTCCTGTCTGAGTGATCTCGCTGCTTGGGGAGAATCATTCTTGGCTCACATCGCAAATTTGAATTTGTTGTTCAACATATCCTATTATCAGTGGACTGTTTATGTTACAGGGGCTCCAGTCGACAAGTCTGCATAAAGAAAAACAGAGGCGGCTTTAGACTCAGTGCTTGGACATTTTTGTCACGGGTTCGATCCCCGAGTAATGCGCAAATGGTTTTATTTGAATTTTAGCTGTAACACAATCTTCCAGCCAACCAATGAAGGAATCCTCTGTCAAGCATCCTGTCCTTGATAATGTGCTAACATTTTCATGCTGCGTTTCCCACGCTGTTGAAATTTCAGTTCATCTAATATCATTTGTTGGATGCTTAATTGGATATTTTGGTAATCTCCTTACATTTCCTCTGGTGCCACCATGAGACTGATAAAACTAACCACAAACCTAAGTGTTGCACAATTTGTATTAAGACTTTGGACCTCATGTGAAGCTTCTCCCACTAAACCAGCCACAGAGTTTAGTCACAAACTGGCCAAAAACCAGTCAAGGTGTTGTAACTGCGTGCGTGCAGTGCAAAGGTGTGTCAGTGGTGTCCAAGCATTGGTGGTTCAGTGGTAGAATTCTCGCCTGCCACGCGGGAGGCCCGGGTTCGATTCCCGGCCAATGCAAATAACTTTAGTAAAATGTTCTAACTGGAACACGAAACTTCATTAGCTTCAGAAAACACAAAAAAATTTACAAATCTGTGGTCTTTGGACTTTTGCCTTTGACAGGGGATATCATGGAGTGGTGGAAGAAGCCCAAGAAACAAGGCAGAGTCTGAAAACACAGGGATAGTTTTACGCACACCCCTGGCAGACGTCTCTGAAACGTTCACGCTAAAAAGCTTCTCAGTGATCTATTTTAATGTTTCAAGGCAATGGCAATTTCTGTATCAAGTGTTTATTCGTCCAACTTAATATTTCCGAAATTGACATCATCACCTCCTCAGACGAGTCGTCGGCCTCATTCCTCCGTGTTCGTCTCGTTGTCGGGACGGCTCTCTTCATTAACGCCTCGAAAGAAATGAGTCAGATCAAGTCACATTACCCTACTACATCGTCTGGACCCTTTGGAAAATGCTTTAAGTTTACAAGCATCACTAAAATAAAAACATCTCTAAAAGCTAAACATAAAGACGTACCAAGTGGGTAGCGGCCCAGCTGGATGTTGAGCCAGATGTTTTGTCGTTGAGCCCACCCCCCTGGAGCCTCCACCTCATACAGACGCCCCCGATGCTCCTCGTGCTTCTGCAGGAACGTCCTGAGCACTGAACAAACGGCATTAACAAACACTTGCAGGCGAGTTCGCCATTTTTACAAACAAAGGAGAGGTTGACGGAAAAAAACAAAAAACAGCTGTGTTGCAATCAACCGCCGAGGTTCTGTGTTAGGGTTTGGAAATATGGACAATATGCTCTTACTTGGTGTGTCTTATGTTTAGTTATTTCTCTACTTCCTCCTTAAGAAATGAAAACCAGGCTGACCTGCTGCCATGCCGGTCGATAACGGGGAGCTGACTCCCAGGAACTCCTCCGTGGAGAAGGAGGAGCAGAAATCCTCCAGCATCTGAAGTCCGAAGCCTCTCCTCCTGCAGCTCCTCCTCACCAGCGCCGTGTCCAGGACGGGCAGCAGGTAGCAGCAGCCGCTCCAGCCGTCGCAGAGGCTGCCTGAAGTCACAGAAAGAGGAGTCGCCGCTGTAAAACATGTTACCGTCCCGCACGGTACTGTTAAGTAATAAAAGCAGTGTGAGCCTTCACTCTTATAAATGTGTACTAATGCATCACGGATGCTGTTTTTGTGTGTGTGTTTTTTTAAAAATATATATATATAACTAAGCGCTGATAACAAGCCGGGTGGTCCCTCTCCTCTTTAGCCTGGAGGAGGCACCGTCCATAATTTTCCAGAAAGAATCAGAAATTTTGATTTGTCAGACCACACAGACCAGGCTACTATTTCCCCACGCAGTCTTTCACACCACGCTGAACCTCTTCCCATCTTCCCCGCTGAGACTCTGCCTCTGAAATGCTTTTTTTTTTTTTTTCATACTAATCTGTTTCTAATTAGTTATGAGATGTTCGACCAGGTGTGTTTTTTTTTTTTTTTTTTTTGTGCTTTACACAACTTTTTCTGTGTCGCTGCTATCAAATTCAAAATGAGCATATATTTTTCTTAAAATAATAAAAATGTCTCAGTTTCAGCATTTGATATGTTGTCTCGGGTCTATTTTCAATTAAATATGGGTTCACGCGATTTGCAATTCATCTGATGTGGTTTTTTTTTAAATTTTTTATTAACATTTCAACTTTTTTTTGGAAACAGGGTTGTCCTCGTCCCCGCTCTCGTCCCCGTCCACCTCACCTCTGTGTTTGACGGTGTAGAAGCCGACCGCCCGGCCGTCCGTCCACAGCACTCTGCAGCTCTCCGTGGGCGGATGCCGGGAGAACGACGCCCCCTCCTGCGACGGCCTCTCCACCACCCGACTGAGCAGGAACACAACCAGCCTCTCCACAATCGAATGCACCTGTCGACGCCAAACGTAACACGCATTTGTAGGGTCGCGCCGGTCGGAGAATTACAATTACAAAAAGTATATGTTACAACACTTTCCCACTAATTTAAGCGTGTTGGAAGTTGTTGCTGACGTCGGGAGCCGGTGAGCTCCCGAGACGGTGACGGCGCTTTCAGAAAACGACTAAAAGAGATTTAATTCTGTGCTTTTTTTGGGACTTTTCAGATCTTCAGAGATGCCGACAGACTCGGCGTGGATCGTAGAAGGAAGTGCGTGAATCCCTGAAGAGTCCGGCTGTCTGGAAATCAAACCAGACTGAGACTGACGGCGTGACAGATACGCCCTAACGACTTGTCTCCCAAAGTAATGGATAAACGATTAAAACAGCTATAACTAATGGATAAATGTTGGATTACTATCCGTAGGAAATAAATTGCAAATAACATTTCATTAATAGTGTTAAACTCAAACTCAAATGGAGGAGTCACGTTTGGAGCACGGTGGGCGGTGTCGACGCTGGAGCTCGTCTCGTTAAAATGTTGTGAAATCACCAGACTGAATGATTCGATTGATCGATGACCGCATTTCTTCTCCACGCCGTTCAGACCTGCGCAGACGCGAGCGCAACTCACCGGCACCAGGCCGCTTCTGGATTCGCGGGACGTTCGCAGGACGTCCTCCAAACGCCACCACTTCTCATGCAGGTACAAAGCCACCACTGGAAGGTAAAAGACAAAAAAAAAAAAAAAAAAAAAAAAAAAAAAAAGTCAAAAGCGATTCGCGTTTGACTCGGGCGAGCGGCGGCTGCCCGAAGAGAGCGGCGCGTTCGAAGGTCCGGACCTCGTGTCGGATCATCCGGAGGGTGAAGCGCCAGCACGGCGCAGGCGGGCCGGTCGTCCTCAAACAGCTGCAGCCGGCTCGTATTCGCGGCCGTTATCGCCACCTGAGCAGAAATCGAGACATGATGGGAACGATGCAAAATCACCTCCGCCACGGTCACAATTCGCTGTCTCAGATGTTGAAATAAATTTTTAATTTGGAACCCATAAAAAAAACATATTATATACAAGGTATTATATTTAATATTAAGGCTGCAATGATCCAGCAAAATGCTAAATATTTCACGGGTTTTAGGTTCTCAGATTTTGAAAGTTTGCAGATCGTCCTTATTTTTTTACCTCAGAAATTTCAAGGTTGTTGAGTTTTACTGTCGGCAGGTCGAGACAAGACATTCGATCGCGTGAAATGTGAATGCTGAAAGTGTATTTTCATGTTTTTACAGCAAACAATGTCCCGGTCATGTGAGTAAATGAATCAAAGTATTTATTAATAATTAAAAAAAAAAAAAAAATCATTTTCTACACAATAATTTGTCATAATAATGCTTTAAAAAAAAAAAAAAAAAAACTATGTTAAAGACTTAACAAATACAAGAAAGTTTCACAATAAAGTTGTTTGGAAACCTTTGAGGTCTCTGATGATTGAAACCACTCGTCATTACAACGTCCGGACTCCAGAGAAGAGAGGTAACGTTGAGATGCAGATGTTGGGTCAGCGTCATCCACAGCTGGAAGGTCCACAGGGTACATGACCTTTGGAAAGACAGCACAGGTGTTGAAGGTGTCTTTGCACATTTACCACGTGCTAATAGTTTTTTCCAGCAGAGAAAATGTCCACCAGGGTACGTTCATAATTTGGGGCATTTTAGAGCAGCTTTTCTCCCCCGAAACGCGGAATTTCAGAGCAGAAGATGAGTTATGATCTCTGACAAGCTGGTAGTTTGTTGTGGTAAAATCGGCATATAAATTACGGTGTTCAATGCAGAAGAACCAGTTTAACTAACTCCCAGGTCACGAGTCTGTTGTTGACGGGACAACGTCAAGTTGAAGCTCATAAAAACAACCCTAAAGCGCATTAAACCTATACTTTTCCTGCTTCTGTTTCATAAAGACGTTCTTGAGTGACATAATGTTCGTTATTCTCGTATATATTTGACGTCTTTTCGTGTTAAATATGTGCGTTTTTATTTTTTTTGGGTTCGCCGTCATCGGCCGTGTGCACTTTGAACTGTTAGCTTAGCAATGCTAACAAAAACAAAGATGTCACGGACGACAGCTTTGCGGCAGATAACCGTTAAATTTGTTTAAATACGTCGACTTCACTTACTTTGAGCGGACCGGAGAGGCCGGTGGAGCCACCTGTCACGTCCCCGGCTGAGACTTTGAGCCCCCTCCTCCTCTCTTTGACCTGCAGCGCCATCCTCCGACCGCACGCAGACCTGCCGTCCTTCTGCGAAGCCCGTCAAGCGCCTCCCGCACCGGAAACACAAGGTAGACTTCAAAATAAAAGCTTTTGAAAAACGAGTATTTTTTTTTTTTTTTTTTTTTTTTTTTTTTTAAATTTTTTTTATTAGGTAAATTCCTTTTCAAAGCCAAAAATTATTTGGGGTAACCTTTAAATATCCGCATAAATGTTCAAAGACCTTATGTATTAATATATTGTCGCGATATAAATACTCTAAACCTAATTTTTTTTTTTAAAGTAATAGTGTTTTGTTACAATTGGTATTCAAAAAGCACTATTAGTTCACTGCATAGCAGGCCTAATATTTGAATATATTAACACGTAAACCTTTTGTAATAACAAACTACTACTAGTTTTTTTAATTTCAGTCTTTATTGGATGGGAGGGAAATGACATGCAGTACGAGTCTGGCTGTCCATAAATCAAACCAGACTCGCTACTGACAGTTGCACCCTATAACGACTGGGTTATCGTGTCATCCAGAGTAATGTGTAAATGATTAAAACAGCTAAAAGTAATGGAAAGATAGTTAAAATAACAAAGTAATGTATAAATGCTTGAGATTTGCTAAATGTAATGGAGAAATGATTAAAACAGCTATAACTAATGGATCAATTTTAGGATACTATCCAGTAATAGAAGGTGCAAGATTCAACCAATAAAGATATAATGTGCTTTAAAGTATCAAACTATTATTTTATTTTGAAAAGGGCTGCAGCGGAAGTGGTGCGTTTGCGGTGACGGTTATTTTGTCAGGTGTTATTTTCACCAGTCAGTCGGTGACTTCAGCTCGGTCGGACAATGTTCCTCGGTTTGACACGGAGCCCCCTGCTGCGGCGTCACCGGCGCTGCCTCCCGCAGTGTCGCCACGTTACACCGGAGCCCACGGCCACGGTGAGTGCGTTTTAAAACAAGTCAACTTTTATGGTTTTTATTTATTTTTATTTATTTTGAGGGAGGGGGGGGGGATTGAGGTGCCCCGCCCCCCTCCTCCTCCCCCTTTACGCACACACGTTCTCGTAACGTTAAATTATAAATTAAAATTAGTGTCTGGAATATTATTTTATTTAGTTTTAATAACATGTACAGTGTACTTTTGAAAATCATTTGAAGATGAATGAAAAAAATCGTGATAATTTTTAAGAAATTATTTACACGGTCCTCCAAGTATGCTGATTATTACTTGTTTATATGTATTTTGAAGAACATCTGCCTGCATTAGGTATTTCAGATTTATGACTATGACACACCAAAGTGGTCTCAAAAATGGCTATTGTGTGCAAATGCTGTGCAACACGTGACTCTTAATATATTATTTCCTATAAAACTTCCAGAATCTACTTCAATGCAAAGTAACGTCGTGCAAATATAAATTATATATTTTTCTTATAGTCACGGGGGGAATTGAATTGTGTTTTTTTTTTGCAGTGAGT
This sequence comes from Embiotoca jacksoni, assembly GCF_022577435.1. Lineage (NCBI taxonomy): Eukaryota > Metazoa > Chordata > Actinopteri > Embiotocidae > Embiotoca > Embiotoca jacksoni. The sequence continues at coordinate 24,348,356 of NW_027185381.1, read as the reverse complement.
TGTGCTTCTTAATAGTTTTAGTCACTGCCTACATACACACTCCTTCAGACGCGTTTTAAATGCATATATCTCTGCCTGATGTTGCTTGGTGAATTTGAGAGCATATATTGGAATCCATTTGCAAGTAAAATAATTATCAATACCAGTTATGGAAGCCCAGTCAGGATATAAATTCTTTTGTTTTTAAAAAAAAAAATTATTTCTACGTCATACATTGCATTAGCTGAGAAGTGAGTGTTAATGTATGTACATGTTCTCGGCGTGTCACCTGTCAGGTGACCTCTGTGCCAAAGTTGTGCAACATCTGCATTGGTGGTTCAGTGGTAGAATTCTCGCCTGCCACGCGGGAGGCCCGGGTTCGATTCCCGGCCAATGCAACAAACTTTATTTTTCCACGTGGGTATATTTTAACAAACGCTGTTCACTTTTCAGACCTGAAGTTTATGTAAAGTGCTTTATGGTTTGTTTTGTCTCATGACACACAGTCACAGAGACGCTAGTTTCCACGTCTCCGGCTCCTCCTTCTCCCTTCTTGCTCACTCCACGCCTCTCCCCTCTTGTTGGACACACACGGGCACTTTTCCGCCGTTTCCTGAGACTCGGATTAAGGATCAGAGAGGTGCAAAAATATCATCTTTATTTCCTGTTGCGCTCATGTCGGTAGGTCGTTTTTCTCATGACGGTGCCCATAGCAGGCTCGTCAAGCATTGGTGGTTCAGTGGTAGAATTCTCGCCTGCCACGCGGGAGGCCCGGGTTCGATTCCCGGCCAATGCAAATATCCTTTTCTTTTTTTTGTCGCTCTAACATATTTGCTCGACGAAATCTCCTATATAAAAGAAAAATATATATACTATGAACGTGTTGGACGAATTGTATTGTACACACTAACATTTTGACCTCATGTAAACCTTCTGCTGTTGTTTGAAAAAATATCAGTGCAACTGTTGGCTGTGCCTCTGTTGTGTCGGGCTGTCCATTCTCATGTACGTTTTCATAAGCATTGGTGGTTCAGTGGTAGAATTCTCGCCTGCCACGCGGGAGGCCCGGGTTCGATTCCCGGCCAATGCAACAAACTTTAATTTTCCACATATAATGGGTATTTTTTTTTTTTTTACAGCTCTAACGTTTTTACTGTACAAACATGGAAAATTTGACTTAATGTGAACTTCTGGCGTTGTTGGAAGATATAATTTTTATTTTGATGCAGCCTCTAGGAACAATAAAAACAGCAAACCAACCTTTGATGGTTAAAAAAAACAAAATGGATGGCAGATTAAACTGAGTGACGCTTCTTTGGCCGTACTTTTCTGAAAAGAGACTCCTGAAAGTCCTCCCAGCTCATCTCCTTTGCCATTCCCATATCTCGATAAAGTTGAGTCCGGCATCCTTCCTCTTTTTGTCTTTTTGTCTGTCCGGAAGAATCCTGTTTGAGGGAATTCCCCAAAAAGCATCTTGGCATTTGACGGTCCTTCTGCAGCATAACTTTGATGCAGCTTCTTAGAGCTGCTCTCCCTCGGTTGGTGGAGTAAGGTGCCGTAGTGTGATGTAAAATCATATTTTCTACCACGAAGGTCTTTTCAGATCCGTTTTGTTTTTTCAATGCTGTAATGGCCATTTTAATAAAAACCTTTTAACAGTTACGTAATTCCTCCCTGCCGTTTCTGCCGTCTCTCGTTTCTATTTACATATTTAAATCTATTTAAATCTATTTTTAAATTAGTGAAACGGCGCCAGTAGGTGTTGGTAAAAGTACCAAGGAGTAGGAGTGCATTACTGCTGGGCACTGGTAAAAATACATTGGAGATAAGATAACGGTTGCTTAAACTATTCAATCGTTTTTGTTTTATTATGTTATGTATTTATTTTATTTCACTTTATTAAAATTTGATGTTAAAAGCATTAAAAAAACGAAAAAAAACACGCCATGACTTAAAATCTGGGGTTTCGTTTTTAATCAAAAGTCATCTTGGTAACACGACCACAGCAACAGTCGACGGTTTGATTTTGCTTTTAATATTTATTTCTTTTTCGATGACTCGCTGTGTGTGTGTGTGTGTGTGTGTGTGTGTGTGTGTGTGTGTGTACAGAGGGCGTCTGTGGACGGCGTGCTCTCTGCATTCAGGTCTATATGCGGCGAGGACGGCGTCTCGTTGAGTGAAGCCGTCAGAGAGCAACACGGCAAAGACGAGTCTGTACACAGGTCAGTCCGTCCGTCCGTCACACCGACACACAATCACAACGTTGCATGGGAATGGTGCTTTTTAATAAGACATTTTTTAAATGCATATATATAAGATGCATTTTTCTCCAGAGTTATATACACTCACATTTCTCGGTGGTGGTACTTACAGAGCTGAAATGTTAGGATGCTCCCTTTTGGGTTGGGATGGATTTATGCAACATCAGCAGTAAAAGCAGGCAATGCATCGGACTATTTTTTTTTTAGTAAAGATGGAGCTGAACCAGAAGATGAAGCTTTAGATTTACCGGCAGACCTCCGTTCCAACCTCCACCTTTTGGGGTCGTGAGCTTCGGGTACGGCACGACTCGGTCCAATCAACGGAAATAATCGAATGTGAGCCTTGATTATTTTATCATTTCATGTCCTTCTAGTCGACTTGTAACTGAGGATATTCGCACAAAAACATTTCCTCTCGTGGACCTCGGTCGCTGAATTAATTCCAAATTAGGTTTTGGTTTTTTATTTTGAGGGGAGGAAAATCAAAAGCTGCCATTTTACTTTAGAGAACGGCGAGTTGATCGTGTCGCATCTCTGCCGTCCCAGATGCTGCCCCCCAGATGTGGTGGTGTTTCCACACTGCGTGGAGGAGGTCAGTGCCCTGGCCAAGGTCTGCCACAACCACCGCCTTCCCATCATCCCCTTCGGCACCGGGACGGGCCTGGAGGGAGGGGTCAGTGCTGTGAAGGTGAGAGAGCGCGTCGGTGACTGGATGTAGGTCCCGTACAAATAGCAGCAATTTTTAATCGTGATAAACTGTAAATAAACACGTATCTACACGTTTCTCTCTCCGGCCCTCCAGGGTGGCGTGTGCTTCAGTTTAAGGAACATGGACCAGGTTCTGGATCTCCACCCGGATGACTTTGACGTGACGGTGGAGCCCGGCGTGACCCGGAAGGCCCTCAACGCCTACCTGCGGGACACCGGCCTCTGGTTCCCTGTCGGTCAGTCACGCCGCTTCCCGGCTTTCTCTTGCGGGGTTCCCCGGTAGCTCGGTGAAAGGACCGGGACGCGTTTTTAAAACGGCAAAATGAATGAAAGTGCTGCTGCTGGTGAAGAAAAAAAAAAAAAAAAAAAAAGCCAGCAAGTAAAAGCATCAAATTAACAGTTGTGATGTTGGTGATAAGCAAAACAAAAATAAACGAGTGTATTTTACGCGTGAAAGAGGATTACAATGGACAGCTTTTTAGTTTTGGCATTAAAATGTCACAACATCCGAGATTCGCTCATCTGTAGCAAAAATACACCCGTTCGCTTCTGATTGGATAAAACAAAACAAAAGATCAACAAGAATTCAGCTCCGTGTCCCGACGTCATGAATGAAGTGAAAAGAAACATCTATTTCGTTTCAGTCCTTCGCGCATCGATCCAGCATGTGGACGTTCTTCACTTTTCTATTTCCCTGTTGGTCTTGTCACAATAAAAGCACCTTTTCAAAATAAAATCTTTTCCATTCAGGTATCCACCAAGTTTTCATGAGAGCATCTTTTTTTTTAATATGTATATATATATATATTATCTGTGGAAGTGAAAAGAAAGTCATTTTCGAGTGAGCCGACGTGATTTATTTGTTCTCGCTCTGTCAGAGTTTAAGTGGTAAAATATTTAATGAGGTTTTCTGTAACAAGTATCCAACAAATAATCTATAAACGGATATTATTAAAGTAGTTGAAATTCAATATTAACAAGTTATTATTTCCAAGTTACAGGTTGATCACAGCAGTCACTCGCAATACCGTTGTCAGATTTACAGATCTACGATTTGAATAAGAAGTGAGGAAACGCATTGTTGTCTCAGATCCGGGAGCGGATGCGTCTCTGTGCGGCATGGCGGCCACCAGCGCCTCCGGCACCAACGCCGTGCGCTACGGGACGATGACGGAAAACGTCATCAACCTGGAGGTGGTGTTGGCCGACGGCACCGTCGTACACACCGCCGGTAAGGGCCGACGTCCCAGGTACGCGCCTCCTTTTTTTTTTTTTTTCTTGTTTTTTTTTAAAACCAGAACACGGTTCGTGATGTCGCCTCGTGCTTTTTAAAAGCCTCACGGCTTCGTTTTTCTGTCCCCAGGAAGACGGCGGCAGGCTACAACATGACCAACCTGTTTGTGGGGTCGGAGGGAACGCTGGGAATCATCACCAAAACGACACTCCGCCTGTACGGCATCCCGGAGGCCATGCTGTCGGCCGTCTGCTCCTTCCCCTCCGTGCAGGCGGCGGTGGACAGCACCGTGCAGGTCCTGCAGGCCGGAGTTCCCATCGCTCGCATCGGTGAGAAGGGAGGAAGGAAACTAAGGAGGGGGTGGTGAACGTTTTCTCATAAAGGAAGACATCTCTTCAGATCGTTCTTTGATGGTCACTTTAACGCCCTTTGGACAAATGAACCGTATGATTTCATGGTCCCCGTGTTAACGAAGAAGAAACGCCAGTGGGGATCTAAAAATCAGTGAAGTATTGAAGTTACCGTAAACGTTCATGTCATTATTACAAATTCAAAAAAAATTCCTACGAGATAGGGAGGAATATATCGTATAATCAGGAATGAAAATAAATCAATATCAGTTATTGACAGCTGGAAAAAGAAATTCAGCTATTAAGCAAACAAAAAAAAGAAGAAACGATGGATCACGCTGACATTTCCCTCGTCCTGTTTGTCCTGTGTGTGTGTGTGTGTGTGTGTGTGTGTGTGTGTGTGTGTGTGTGTGTGATATCCAGAGTTTCTGGATGACGTGATGATCGACGCGTGCAACAGGTTCAGCTCTCTGTCCTACCCCGTCGCCCCGACTCTGTTCCTGGAGTTTCACGGCTCGGAGCGAAGCCTCGAAGAACAAGTCGGCACCACCGGTGAGCGAGTTGTGGTGAAACACCGACAGAAATGTTTTTAAAAACAAAATGAGCACCTTAGTGTTGGTTTCTGAGATCGAAATTGCGGTTCATCCTGAGCGCTGAATTTTGACCCTCCGGCGCTTCACGTACTGCTGAACATGTTCACTGCTCATGTTTGCTTAGTGAGCAATACTTTTGTTGATATTTGGTTGCTAACGTAGACTAATGCTGGTTCACGGCGACATCATGAAACTCTCACATTTCTGGTTTGTGTGGGTTTTTTTTTTTTCTTCAGCGGACATCACTCAGTGTAACGGAGCTTCCGACTTCCAGTGGGCTCGAGATGCTGAAACTCGGAGCCGGCTGTGGCAAGCTCGTCACGACGCCTGGTACGCCGCTCTGGCTCTCAGACCCGGCTGCAAGGTAAACAAACAAACAAACAAACAAACAAACAAACAAACAAACAAACACACTGTTTTAAAGGCCGGCCCGCCAGTGGGCCCTCAGAACAAGATCGCACTCTTTGACAAGACAAAGTCCATGGAGGAGGCTTTAGGATGAGCCCACCCCTGCTTATAGATACTGTTCATACACACAGATATTTCTTACAATAATCACTCAACTCAACAGTTATTTATCTTTAAAGATAAATTGCCGTAATTGTGGCCTCGAGATGGCGAGCAGATTTCTATACACATCTGGCTTACGTGTGCAGCATAAGGACATTTTTTATTATTCATTAGTTAGGTGGCCATGAATAATGCAAATAATGAGCTTCGTAAACAGGCTGCTGGAGGACGGAGGGGGAAATCTGAAGACGGATTTATATAAATCTAAACAAGCTTTACTGAATAAAACCTCACAGATTTGTTTAAAACGGATCCAGATCTTTTGAAATAGTTCCACTTAATGTTATGAAATGTGAACGTTATATTTATACAAAGCATGTTGAGCGACAGGGAAGACGGGAAGATGTAATATTGTTTAATAGAGCTGTTCTTCGGGGATGAAACGTCATATTATTATAACTTACTGCTGCTGTGTGAGAACTCGAGAGCTTTAGAGATGAAGCTGTTGGTCGAACAGACGTCGACTACACGAGCACCGTCACGACTCGGGCTTCACAGGCTGTCTCACTTCATTTACGTTTGAATTCCTTCCCATGTGTGTTTGTGTGTGCGTAGGCGTACGCCACCGATGTGTGTGTCCCACTGTCTCGACTGCCCGAAGTCATCGTGGAGACGAAGGAGGACCTGATCGAGAACAGACTCACGGGTGAGGAGCAGAACATTAACCTTGTTTACCTGGAAACAGCTGGTTGAAACTGCGACTGAATGACACGCCGAGTGACTCCGGTGTTCTTCAGAGCAGTTGAGTGTGTTTTATTGCATTTATTTCTTCGTTGTAGGAAAAAACATGTTGGAAGCCTTTTAACAACAAACCTTAAACGGGAGCGACGGCAGGTTGAACTGACGTGTGGAAGATGTGTTTTTTTTTTTCTTCTTGGTTTGTAATGACCGATGATGCCGTCGGCCTTTCAGGTCCAATCGCGGGCCACGTGGGCGACGGTAACTTCCACTGTCTCATGGTGGTGGATCCCGGCGACCCGGACGAGCTGCACCGAGTCCACCTGTTCACCGAGAGACTGGCCAGGTAACCGTGTCTCTGATCCCGTCACCTCTCCGGTCCGCTTCCTCTCAAATCCTCCACCAATCAGGACTTCGATCCGCGGAGCTTCGTCGTTAACTGATGCGAAGTTTCCTGGTTCATTTCTGACCTCTATGTTAATGAAATTTAAATTATTCAGCTTTTGTTAGTTTTAGTTATCGAAAACTGTTTTGGTTTTTTGGTTTTTTTTTTGTCCAGTTTCCATCCTGCAATTTCATTTTTAGCATCTTTATGTGACTATTATCCCATTTTGAACTTAGAAATAACTCTTCTGTGCACGTTGTAATCACTCGATTTCCACAAAATAGACATTATGGAGCCGCGCATGAAGGAATATTTACTTCCCATTTGGTTCCTTCCTTTATATACAGCAGAAAATTCAACCAAACATTGGAACGATAATTAGTCATATCAAGTTATTTTAATTGGTTTAAAATGGGTTGATTTTTGATACGTTTACTTAAGGAGAAATTGACAGCTCACACGGAGACGTTAGTGTCTTCAGATTTAGTGTTTTTGTGAAGTCACACATATATTGTGATATCGGTAACAGTCTAAATTAAGAGGTGTTTGTTCCTCCTGCAGGCGCGCCCTGGCCGTGGACGGTACCTGTACGGGGGAGCACGGGGTGGGTTTAGGAAAGAGAGCGCTGCTGTGTGAGGAGCTCGGACCTCAGGCCATCCAGGTCATGCACGGTCTCAAGGACGCCCTCGACCCGAAGAACCTGATGAATCCTGGGAAGATTCTGCAGAAGGGAGAGCTATGAAAGCAGCGCGAGGGATGACCAAGTACTTCCTGGTAAAACGGGACTTCTGGATCAAATGTTAACAGTTGATCACTCAAAAAGGGAAATCTAATAGGGTATCGAGCAAGCAGCCATTTTTTTGGAAATTCAGTTAAATCGAGAAAACCATTAATATTATGTTTTGAATTAACTGCAGCTGCAGTCCGTTGATGTCTTCTTCACTGTGTGGGACTTTTTTTTTTAAAGCATGCCAGCGTCCCCACATGTCCCAGAAACCAGGACTCGTTTTCCATAACTGGAAAACACCTGAAAAAAAAAAAAAGACTGAAATGTCCTGGAAACATCTGGAAAATAATTTGTACACTTTCTTCTTTATTTTTGGCTGAAACAACTTAAATTCACCTGAAGCTAAAATCACTGTTAATTTATTTATTGTTTTAAGTCTGAACATTGTTTAAAACACACTTTTTAGATTTTTTGAACCATTTTGTTTGTAAAGGCAAAAAAAACAAAAAACAGTGTCAACAGTGGACAAGATTGATGTTGGATTAAAGCACTTTAAATCATCTAGCAGGAATTTAACTTTTGTTAATTTAACAAACAAATGTGTCGTTTTTGTTTTCGGACCACTTCACAACTTAAAAACATGAGTTGATCTGACTTGTTGTTTTAACTTGAAATGGCTTGAATGAATTCACTACTTCAGTCAACTTATTCAACTATATTTGTAAAGAAATAAAAGCAGCATATTACCAAACTTCCCAGCATGCATTGTTTGACATTTCATTCCAGCTTTCTGTCTTTAAATCAAGTAAAGATGATGAAGATTAATAGAGTTCTTTCCTCTGCACATGTTTAAATGGTTAATGTCTGAAAAGGACACTTGTACCATTAAAAAATGTATTCATTTCCAAAAATACAGGACGGTGAGTACTATTAAAAAAAAAAATTGTTTTTACAAGGCAATGAGTATTTCAAGTTATTTAAATGTCACAATTATTTTTTCTTTTATGCATTTGTAGCTTATCAGTTACTAATAATTTTGAAAGCTGCATTTATTTGATACAGTTAAAAGTTTTGGTTAATAAGCGACTTCTTTCACATTGTAAAAAAAATTGTAGGTGCCGGCATCCAAACACCAGGGGGCGCTGCAGAGAAGGGTGAAACAAAAACAAAAATCGACTTCGAGTTAACTAAACTTGGCTAATTTTACACTTTCAAAATGTCTTTCAACTCATTATTCCACATGAATTCAGTTTATTCATTTTTTTTTAAAGCCTATCTTGAGTTCCACCTCACCTTTATTGTTTTGGCTGTGAAACACTCAGAATATAAAATAAAGGATATTGCTGGAAGGTTGAGAGACATCAGTTTGTCCTTCCTCAAGAGTAATTTGTCTCTTTAGGACTCGCGTCACGATCCCACAGCTGGTAAACTGGACATAAAAAAAAAAACAGCTTCATGCCAGATTAACATCCATCCAGCCTTTCTAAGTACCTCCAGGTCCTCGTGTGGCTGTGATGGCGCAATACTCTCCTCCACCACAAGGGGTCAGCGGTGCATCCTCGTGGGAAAAACCTGCAGCTTCTCAAACGTTTGAACCCTAGAAAATGGACAAAATAAAATGCTTCAGTAGATTTTTCAATATTGTTCTCCCAGCATGCAGCCAGAACGAACGAAATAAACAGGTTAGCACACTCACAACCACTAAAATCGACTTTTAATAAAAAAAACTACTACTTCATAGTGACTCCGTTATAGTTTGTAAACTGTATATTTCATTATCACTGGTTTGTAAGAATTTCCAGCACCAATGCGTGCATGTTTTTACTGGTCAGTGAATATTACCTGCACACTTTTAATTAATGACATCCATTGGTTTGAGTGACATCGGTGACTGAACAGCGTAGAAAGGGGGGAGATTACTGACTGGTCCCTGGGTCCGAGTCCCGGCTTTAATTACGATAGAAAATGACCACAAAGAGACAAAATGACAAAAAAAAGGACAAAAAAAACCCCTGCAAAGTGACAAGAAATGATGCCAGAGAGACAAATGCCACAAAGTAGAGAAAACAACCACAAAAAGAGGCACAAAATGATAGGAGTGACAAAAAGTCGTGACAAAGAGACAAAACGACACAAATGCAAAACAAAATGACCACAAAGTCACAACAATAATGACAAAGAGACACAAAATGACCGCAAATCTGCACCCAGAGGCTCATCGTTTTATAATTCGTCCATTATATAAATTATTATAAATGTTTCTATGATTGCTAAAAGTGTTTTATTTATTTTTTTACAGTTCCTCTTCTGTCTGCCAGTACATGAGGAGGAGTTTCTCTTTGGGGGCCGTGAAGAGTGATTCACAGTCTAATTTGCATATTTATTTATTTTTTTTCAACTTTATTTATTGATTTTTCTTAGTTTCTTAGATTTTTTTTTTTTTTACATCCTTCACCCCTCTACAGGGATTCAGGAACATTATATACATGCAATCATAAATGCAAAAATATTGGAAGAATAAGATCAACAAATTGGACCAACAGATGTTTTCCAATTAGTTAAGCAAATTTTCTAATTCATATTACTTCTTGGAAACTGTAAATGACCCCCCCCCCCCCTCCGCCTCCTCCTCCTCCTCTTCCTCAGGTAAATCACCTCTTATCCAGGAGTCAATGCTCTATAGACTTATTTGTATTAAATTTATGTTCGGACCACTTGTACTGATTGTGCGCCTGGTTTATGTGTTGAAGTGTGTGTGTGTGTGTGTGTGTGTGTGTGTGTGTGTGTGTGTGTGTGTGTGTGTTTACATGGCTGAGGAGCAGACCAGCGACCATTTATAGGCCTGCTGTCATTATAGCAGGCGAGATTAACACCTACCGTGTCACAGTAAGTACTTTACCATAGTTTTACCTTATTGGGTAGCGAGACGACTGCATGAGACCGATTGTGTGTTATTGGGAAGAAACAAACACAGCCAAGCAGAATAAAACCAGCCTAATTACCACACACACACATACACACACACACACACACACACACACACACACACACACACACACACACACCAACACACACGTGCACGCACGCACAGGATTAGACCAAGTAATCCCAAACCAAACATGCAAGCCTGTAATCCCAATAATTTAGCATATGGTGGTGAAATCTGTGCATAACGTGGATAATGACAACAATATGGAGGACCGGCTAGAGGCCTGGCACTGTGGGGGGGGGGGGGGGGGGGGGGCACAAGAGAATTATGGGTAAACGAAGAGGTGGCAGTAGATCCATTTTTATTCCTCAATTAATAGATGAATTAAGAAGTGAATTATGTCACTTTTCCAGACCAGCAGATGTTAACACATTTTTGTGTAAAAATTTAAAAGGGTATCAGCAGGATTCAGCAAATTATATATTATTTAATTTATTACATTTTTGAGTTTTTAAAATTTCAATTTAAAGATGTAACATCTGTTTTGCAGCCACGCCATCCGAATTATGAATAATATCAATGAAAACCGGAAGGGATAATCACATTTAATTTCCAAAGTCCATGTATTTAGTGACACTTATTTCATTTATATTTAAATTTTAAATGAAATCCTGTCCAATCAGAAGGAAACGCCAGCTGCGAGCTAACATCAGCTCTTAGCGTAGTCATGGTTACAAACAAACAGTGTATTTTTGACAGTTAAAGACAAACTGTTTAAATAAACCAACAGTAAAATTAAAGTGGGTCAACTTCTACTGGTTAACCCACATTTGGTCCATTTTGAACCCCAAAGTCCCAACTTAAAAGTTTATTGGTGACGAATTGCCCACAAAACTTTAAATTGAACCCAATAAAATACACAAATTAAATGTCAGGTGAGCTTTAAAAAAAAAAAAAAAAAAAAAAAAAAAAAAATCACAATAGAGCAAATAATTTGAATGTTTAGGAACTTTTAGGAACTACTTTTTAACACTGCAAATCTTCTTGTCATGATGTTTTGACGTAAAGAGAATATTTTTTTATTTCGAATTTTTTTTTTAATTGACTGTCAACAAATTTATAAATGTCAGTACAATGAACTTAGAATTTGTTAATTCTTAACTTAAAAACATTAAATTAATCTCACTAAAAATAGTTTTTTCTTTCAGTGCATTGATTTTTGTTGTTGTTGTTGTTATTGTGCTTATGTTATTGCTGCCGTTGTTCTTATATTTTCTTGCTGGTCTTTTTTTTTCTCACAGACTGTTAAAAACTTACTAAACTCCAGATCAGACTGATCTACCTGAAGTCCACCTGCCACACCTGTCGCATCCTAAAACGCCCCAACGATCCCTCGGTTCAGACCGCCTACAGAAGAAATCCAGGCCAATCCCATGTTGAGGAATTAAAACAAAGTGTGTGTGGTTGTGTGTGTGTGTGTGTGTGTGTGTGTGTGTGTGTGTGTGTGTGTGTGGTGTGCGCGCGCGTGCGCGTGCGTCTTCTCCGGCACCGTCTCCCGTCCTGTCTGTGTTTATGATCCGAGCTTGCGCACTGAGCGCGTCCATTGTCTGGCCAGTAGCAGCAGCGGCAGCAGGAGCAGCGGCGGCGGCGGCGGAGCGGAGAGGAACGAAGCGCCGTTTCCGAGCGCAGGGGAGCGGCTTCACTTGTGACCCCGATCTCCGGGTGGAGGGAAACGAAAAGAAAGAAAGAAAGGAAAAAAAAAAAAAAAAAAAAAAAAAAAGCGACCGCTGGTTGGAGCCCACCGTTACCGGACCGGACTGACAAGCGCGGACGGCGACGTCATTTTTTTTTTTTTTTGGACCGGTTTTTTTTTTTTTTTTTTTTTTGTTTTTTGTGGGGGGGTGGGAGGGGTGGGAGGGGTGAGGGGAGGGAGGGGGGGGGTGGGGGGCCGGGTGGCGGTCAGACAGACAGCAACAGTTGTCACGATGTCTGAGATCAGATGAGGCGCGTGCAGCGGGGCGAACATTGCGGCGCTGCTGCGTTCCCGGCCGGTGCGGGATAAACGTGTTGCTGCCGCGTCCCGCCTGCAATGATACAGCCGTCTTAGGAAGCACCTGGGACGGCGGAGGGCAGCGCGGCGTGTGCATCTGTTTCGTCGTGCCGGGATTTCGGCGTCATTCACTGCTCGTCAGCCACCCCATCCACCCCCCCCCTGCCCCCAACACCACCCCCCCCTCCCTACCTCCCTCCCCTGGTTGTGTCGAGGTTTTGTCTGCGGCTGAGGTGAATCCAGACGTCAGGGCTGGCTCATGTTCCGCTCAGCAGGGAAACGGGCTGTTGCGTCTGCGGAGAGTCAGAGCTGACGAGCCTGCCGAGGCGCACGGACAGACAGGCAGGCCGAGAGACAGACAGGAGCGCGGGGAGGGGGGGCGACAGCCTGTTCCGGCTCTCTTGACCCTTTGCGGATCGAGCCGAGCCCCCTCCTGTTTCCACCCAGAACCCCCCACCCCAGTTCTCTCCCGCTTTGGATGGGGGGAAAGCAGAGCACGGCGGGGCGGCCCCGGGGTGCTTTTCCCGGCGTCTCTACGGATGACAGCGCGGTGCCACCCTCGGCCCACTTCGGTCACTACCGGCCGAGCGGCACCATGGGCCTGCGGAGCCGCTCGGTGAGCTCCGTGGCCGGGATGGGCATCGAGCACAGTCCCGCCGTGCCCTTCGGCTTCTACACCCCCAGAGGCACGGACTCGGATCGGGCCGGAGGGGGGTCAGGGGGCACTACCGCGGCCCCCCACGGTACCGGCTATCAGGACACTGGGGGCGGCGGGCACCACACGGACGGGGTGCTGTATCTGGGGTCCCGGGGGTCGCTGGCTGACACCTTGCCCCTGCACATCGCACCCCGCTGGTTCAGCGCGCACAGCGGTAAGGTCTGCTGCACACACACACACACACACACACACACACACACACACACACACACACACACACGCTTATCCAACACACGTCCACACACTGACAAGCAGCAGGCAGATTTTAGGTGACGGCTGAAGGATTAATCATCACACACACACAACCCCGCACAAAACACACCACCGCGGAGACCAGCTCCTACTTCCAGATACCTACAATCACGCACACCTTGTTTACCTGCAGGTATGGCTGCTGAACGACACCAATGCAGTGCCATTAAATCTCACTGTGGCGAAGGCAAGTTGAGAAGGGAAGCTGGCAGCTTGTGGCCTTCCAAAAATAACATTTGTAAAAGTGTATGTTTGGCCTCAAACGGGAAACTGGATGCATGCCGGTTTATTGTTGACATTTTTTTCTGCAGGAAATTGCCTCAAATTGAAGCTATTGGAACATTTATTTGGTGAAACAACCACTGGAAAGCTGTCAATAGGTCGTTTAAGATCTCTCTCTCTCTGTGTGTGTGTGTGTGTGTGTGTGTGTGTGTGTGTGTGTGTGTGTGTGTGTGTGTGTTGGATTTGGAGCGTTTCAGGGTTGTGCTCCGTCTCGACTGTCACCGCTGCACCATCTGCATAGGTCATTCCTTGTTGTGTGAAATGACACTAATAAGCCTGTTGCCAAATCTGGCTGAGTCAATTAGGCCTGTGATTAGAGAGGAGGAGGATGAGGAGGAGGAGGAGGAAGGAGGAGGAGGAGGAAGGTGAGCCGGAGAAGGGAAGAGAAGGGAGGATGGAGATAATGGTGGAGAGGGCTGTTCATGCTTAACATCGGCTTACCGCCCTCCACAATATGTTTGTGACTGGACACACCTGCGCGCGCACACACACACACACACACACACACACGCACACGCACACACTGTGGAGGTGTACATATGCTCGGATCAGCCTCAGATGTCCCTCACAATACACGTCGGTTTCATTCATACTTTCCTCCAGCAGCCAGGAAACAAGCAGCACTTTAGAGCTCGGTGACAATTTTAAAAAGTGATTCATTGTTAAGGACAAAAAAAAATAATTCTGGTGCCAATTTATTAAATGTGAATATTCTGTAGTTTCCTGGTTTTCTGTTGTAAATGAAACTACATTTTGGGTGACTTTGACAGCTGGTTAGACCACAATTTTCTTTTATTTGAATATGTTAATTTTACATTTTATATACTCAAATTAACCAGTTTATTAGGAAGATGAATGTCACATGTTTTGATGAGATTTTTGCGTGGTAATTACTTGAAACACAGAAAGAACTGCAGGAGTTTCAGCAGTAAAACAAAAGAGTTCAAATAAATGCCTTAAAACTGCCAAGTCAAGGCCACAAGATGGAGGATCTGACATATCCCCCCCCCCCCCCCCCCCCCCCAAAAAAAAATGAGCTTTTAATCCCAGTTATTCAGACACATAACGTGGAGTAAACATGGGTCTTTTTTTTTGGAGGGGGGGGGGGCAGAGCCAGATCCATTACAACTGCACGTACTCAAGTCGTTCAGCAATGAAGTAAATGGAGGAACATGATCAACACGCTTTCCCTTCGGTCTCTCCTGCGCTCGGCGAGCTCAGGCGAGTCCCCGGGCTCTCGTTACCAAAAAGCCCTGACCGGCTCACAGCGGGAGAACGGCAAGTCGAACGTCAGCATCTCGGCTGTTTTTACCCTCCCACATCGCCTAGCGACTCTGATGTGCTTTCATATCAGTGGGGGCAGATGACACAGGAGGAAAGAGGAGGAGGAGGAGGAGGAAAGAGGAGGAGGAGGAAAGAGGAGGAGGAGGAAAGACGCACAAGTCAGAAAAAAAAAGAGGCTGAATAACAGTCAACATGTCAAAATCACCTCGTTTGATGAAAAGTAGTTTTTTTTGTGTGATAAACGGGGTTTCTGAAGGACTCGCCAAGTTAGATTTAAGTATTTATAAGACCTTTTTTTTTTTTTTTAATAGCAAATAGAATGGAATCTAATACTTGTTTCACCAAGTGATGCAAAATGAGCTTAAAGGGATACAAAGTGGCTCCAGACTCTCCCACAGAGACACGGAGCTGCGACAAATAGACACAAAACAGCTACAAAGAGACGTAAAATGGCAACTAAAAGGTGCGAATCAACTACAAAATGACATAAAACAATCATAACGATGCAAAATGGCTGTAAAAGGGATAAAAAAAAAAAAAAAAGGAGCTGAAGATGCAACTACAAAGAGATATGGAGCAGCTAAAAGGAAGGAAAATGACAATAAGGAGACACAAAAGAAACCTAAAGTGATGCAAAATAACTTTAAATAGCTCCTGACAAAAAACTGCAACAAAGAAACATGGAGCATCTACAAAAAGATGCAAAACAACGACCACAAAACAACATAAAATGACCGTAAAAACATGCAAAATGAGAATTAAAAAGACAAAACAACTGGAAAGAGACACAAAACAAATCCCAAAGAGATGCAAAATGACTTTAAAGGGACACAAAACAACTACAAAGCGACATCAGCTACGAAGAGACGCAAAAATGACCAAAAAAAAAAAATTCAAAAAACGACCACATGGAAACACCAGACTTCTTAATACCACAAAGAAATATCACATTTAACACCTGTTTCATCATCATATTGTCCAAAGCGCTGAAGTGTCACTGGATGAGGAGATTGCGGCGTTCCCGGGCGATGGCTTCTGTCAAACAACTACAGAACAGACAAAATCCACCACAAAGAGACACAAAGAGATGGAAAAAAAACAACAACAACAAAGAGAAACAAAATGAGTACAAAGAGATGCAAAACAGGCACCAAAAAAAAAAACAATATGGTGGCATTGTTTGCGGTAGTTATGTAAAACCAGTAGGCACAAGATGAACTGTAATTATTTATTATTGTATCACATTTTCAGTTGTGTGTGACAAACAATCCGCGATGATAATTAATGACATTTACTTGGCAGCAGACGATCAGCAGCGTAAATAAAGAAGTAAACTGGAGCTGCGGATGAATACCCGCCGTCGAGGTTGTGACGCGGTTCAGCGGCGAAACTCGTACGGCATCTCGGCAGGAGAAGGGGTGCGGTAATATGAAGGTTAAAAACACAGCGGGTTAAAATACCTCGAGGGCCCCCCCCCCCCAAAAAAAAAATGTCACGTCTTTTAATGACGCGATAAAACATCGGTTGTTTTTCCGTTTGGACTCCAGGATTGCTTGGCCCCGACCTTTTCATTTCGCCGGTCACTGCTCTCGGCGGGGTTCTCCGTCCTGCCTGAGAAGGAGGGTTTTTCTGGAAATTTGAAGGCTGCGTTCAGAAACACCAAAATAGAGTCGTGTCCCCGAAAAAAAATCCAGAGTCCTCATTTACTTTTGCCGGGACCTCCGAGATGTCGCGGCGGGGTGCCGCTGCAAAAGAAAACTGCCCTCCGTCTGTCAAAAACTGTTCGAGCTGCAGCACAGAGTTGTTTTTTTATTTTTACCGCGTCGGTTCGTCCGGTCAGTTAAAAGTTTGGATTTTCGGTAAAACAGACTTTACTAGTTTTAGGTTAGGTTAGGTTAGGTTAGGTTAGGTTAGGTTAGGTTAGGTTAGGTTAGGATAGGTTAGGTTAGGTTAGGATAGGTTAGGTAGTTACTTTATTAATCCCCAAGGGTACATTTTTTCGCTACAGCAGCATACAGGAAAGCAATAAAATAATAATAAAATAATAAAAAGCAATAAAATAGCAGTGAAAAAATATTAAATATAAAATGCACAGTATATACGGTACGGTGTATATATATATATTTTATATACAAACAACCAAGAGACACAGACAACAGTGTTATTGTTTTGTGATGGATTTTGCCAGAGGTGAGTTTAAGTGTTTTTCTAATTAGATACTTGCCGACGTGTCCGAACCAGTAATCCCGCTGTCCCGGCCAGGTTTCCTTTCAAAAAGAGGTTTCCTAAAATCCACTTGGTTAAAAAAAAAAAAAGTTAAATATAATAAATGAAAATAGCGAACAGCATGTAGCTGTAGCTTTGCGCTAGCTGTAGTTTTGACCTTGCGAGCGTTGAAAAGTTGTTTCACAGCGTATTTACAAAATCTGGAGCCGTTTGCGCCGAGTCATCGGTTTTCATATACGAAACGTTCATCTGGTGCCAATCTATTAATCTGCTGTCGATTTAACTAAAGACTAGTTTATTATCATGTTTGTTATTTTAATTAACTGAATATTTTGGAGTTATTCTGGGCTGTTGGTAATTGTAGCTGGAATTATTCCCTGTTTTCTGACCTTTAATCAGCAAACAATTGACTGATTTATCAAAAGAATTAATCGTCAGATTAATGAATATAGAAAATAACTGCTAGTTGTGTCCACTGTGCAGCTTTCACTTGTAAAATGTTGGTACTCGTTGCACTGTTTAGTTTAATTTAATATTATTCTATATATTTTATTACTTGCTCTCTCAAACGTGAGGATTTGATGCATTTCTTTGTCTTTTATACAAGACAGTAAACAATATTTGTGGGACATCTGACTGTTAGTTGACTGAAACAAGACCATTTAAAGGTATTATTTTGGACTTGGTAATCGTAAGAGGCATTTTTGAACTATTTTCAGACTTATTTTGGGCAAAACGATGAATCGATAATTCAACAGAAGCCTCTTTCCTGTTATTGCGATTGTTTTCATGGTAAACATCCTGCGGTAAATATGACAGAAAGCAGGAAAAAGATGGGTTTTTTTTAAATTTTATATGTCAGCAAGTTTGAGTAAAAGCCAGTTGACGGAGGTGCCCGCGAGGCTGTCCGGCCCGGTTTGCTCTATTCCTCAGGCATCGTCGAGTTATTTCGAGCCCTGAGGCATTTCAATAAAGTGTCCAGTTAGACCTTCTTTAAAGTGAAATCTCTCAATAATGCACGTTCGGACTAAATGCAGCCGTGATCCCACCCAGTTGTACTCCGAGCAGCTCGGCGCGGGAGCCCCGACGAGAAAACGCGCTCAGTTTACGATCGGTCGGCGAAAGAAAATCCCTCGATTTATTGAGAATCTCCGTCCACAAACAGGGAAACAAACAAAAAAATTCTTTTATTATATATGACAACCAAACAAACTCGGAAACACTTTCAGCAGAGGCAGCGCTTCACATATCTCATGATGGGGTTTTTTGTGGTTTTTTTTGTGGACCATAAAAATGTGAAATGTGGTTTTGCCAGAGAAATGTAATAAGAAGCCAAACTGAAGTAACACACAAAGGGAATAATGAACTTTATGATTTGCTTCAAATATTACAGTGATATTTCCCCGCAGATTATGTCCTTTTAACGCCGTGACAGGAAGTAAAGAGCCAAACATTTTGCATAATTGTCACAACCATTCATAGTTATAAAAACAGCTTTGAGGTTTTTTTCCCCCCCATCACTATTTAGAATTGTTTTTCTACCATTTAAGGTTTGACTGTTGCTCTTTTAATGGTGTCATCTGGCCACGCCCCCTTTCTTCTTCCGCTGTAGTTTAAAGGCGCGCAGGAGGAGAATTAGCGCCCCCATCTGTTGACTTCTAATATTCAACCAACAACATTTCCATGATCGTCTATTGACATCAACATCGCGGCTTTAGTGGAAAAGCAAAACACAACAGCCAGTAAATGTTTCTTCTTCTTCAAAGGTGTATTATTAAACTATGATCTGGATTATAATAGTGGCATAAATTGAATGCAAATTTGTATGAGAATTAATCTTGGACTAAAATTGAATGACGGTGGTGATGATCCCTTATCGTTTCAGCAAAATAGACGTCTCTGGCACAACTGGTGGAGGGTTCAAGCTGAAAGCCAATAATATTAATATTTTTATGATATATTGAAGTTTTCACCGCTTTTTTTTGCCCCTCATTGTGACGTAAAGTTAATTGTTGAAATAGTAAGTTCAAAGTTGACGACGGGAACTCTCCCACCTTAAAATCTGCGTGCCGATCCGGATGTCTGCTTTTGAGTTTTATATATATAAGTTTAAGTTATAAATCTTGTTAGAAACAGTTGTGGCTTCTTGGCCGTGATCGGCAACCTGTCGCTTCACCTGCACTCGCACTTCCATGTGTTGTTGTTGTTGTTGTTGTTGTTGTTGTTGTTGTTGTTATTACTATCCGGCACCTCCAGCCCCTACGACGTCGTCGGTACCTTCGCTACCGTCGGTGCCACACGTAAAACCGCCGTCGTGTTTTGACAATTTCATCATCGATTTCTAGCACCGAGGTTTCGCTTCCCGCCGACGTCCCTAATTGGCACCGGAGGGCCGACGGAAACAACAATAATCTATTCATGCACACAGAACGCTCGTTTCAGTCCGAGCTGTGTTCTCGGGAGGTGCTCGTGAACTGAAAATACTTCTCTGCAAAATGGCTGTTTAATAAAGCAGGCCACAGGTGCCCCCCTCTGTTTGCCCTTGGGAGGTTGGTGTGTGTCTGTTAACGAGTTGGAGGGGGGGGGGGGGGGAGTGACGACAGACTAAAAAAAAAAAAAACGTCACGAGGGGGAATAGACTGTCTCTTTAAAATTCAAGAAAAGGGCCGGTGGTTATGCAGCAGTGTGTTTGTGTTTGTGTGTGTGTGTGTGTGTGTGTGTGTGTGTGTGTGTGTGTGTTTGAATCCCTATTTAGATGTTAAGAGTTGCAGGCTAACGTTAATCACAACACAGACCAGTAAGAGCCTCGCAGTTGCATTTGTAAAAGGAGCCTCGCGACATGTCTTGCCTTGAGATTGCATCTTCTTATTTGCACACACACACACACACACACACACACACAGACACACACACGCGCACGCACACTCAAACGCACACGCCGAAAGCGGCAGCAGTTGCCACTTCCTGCCATCCGTCAAACGAGCCGCGCCGCGTGATCCGGGAACACCAACGGACGCGACGATTTCTACAACGTCCGTTCATGTTTTTTGTTTTTTTTCTTACAACAGCTTCGTCTCGCGTTACCTCCGCTGACGGAACATACGGCCGTCCGCAATCCGTGCGACTCGCGGCGAGGAAGAGGAGCGTCTGCGCCGGATATTTTGATATTCGGTCACGAGCGCTGAAATTAGGCCGCACGGATAACTTCCAATTTAGAAAAAGAGTGATCCCAGAAGTTCATCTGAAAGCAAATAAATTGCCGGACAGCCGGACGTGTCGACGCGCTAACACGACATGGGTAGATGAAACTACGATGGGTGGATGTGGCTTTTTCTGGGAAAAGAGAAATAGCGCCAAGAAAAGTTTGAATTTTGGTTTGTTAGAGTTCCTTTGATGAGCGTTCAACTGTTTTAATATGAAACCGCAGAGGAACAACTACGAAGCACATTAGTAGGACTCCAATCAACACGGATGCCAGTTTGATATCTTTTACTGCATTTTGTGGTAATTTCTTTCACTAGAAATGATCCCGATCAAGAAAACGTGTCGTGGACATAAAAAAACAAACAAACATGTCTTACGTAAGTAAAGTAACAGAAAACCAAGCTTTGTTTCGTAACGTGCTTTTTTTTTTTTTCTTCTTCTTCTTCTTCTTCCGCTTTGCTTTTTTTGGATCGTGAACGCAGAAGGCTTCGCGACGCTTAACTGCTTTGATTAGTCGCCGATGTTCCACATCTGCTGTCCGTGAGAAGCGTGAAAGGCCGGACAGTTTGAACTTGGAGACCTGCCACCGAAGGCTGGAGTCCCTGTAATTAATATGTCCCCCCCCCAAAAAAAAAAAAAAAAACAGACAGATGTGAGAAGGAGGAGGACTGGAGCCGGAAAGAGTGAATGAATCATTGAAGGAGACGGACAGAGAAAAATGCATCGGCTCATCGAGGTGTGATGTAACCGAAGAACGAGGCGGAATAAAGACGACTTAACTCAGCTCGGTCACCTTTCAGCACTCCTACCTTCAAACGTCCTGACGGGTAGATGAACCGCGGGGCGATTCTTCAGGTATGAGGTGTCACAGTTATTGCGTAATCACCTGATCGCTAATTACTGGAGCGTAAACCGTCACCGTTTTGCGTAATCGTCATAATAGTTTCCACTCGCGTTTCTAAAAACAGATGAAAGAAACGCAAAAGTCGTATTTTTCATCGATATTTCCGACATTTGAGGTTTGACTGGTGGTTTTTTTTTTTTTGTGTGTGTGTGGAGAATTAGCGCCACCGGCTGGTCATCTCGAGGCTCGAGTTTTTTTTTTTTTTTTTTTTTTTTTGTGCGTGCAATACTCGGCCACCACGACTACTTTCTAATCAAAATATTTCAAACCCGGTCCGTAAACACCTCGATGTCCCGAACGATACACTCATTAAAGGACAAAACATCTTTACTGAAGCTCAACCAGGTTTCGACAGCTACTGTCAAAATAATGAGCGACAAGTTTAATCGACTGTGTCGGGCCCAAAAAAAACCAACATTTACTTGGAGACGTATTTAACGTAGACTCACAGCCAGTAGCGTACGGCGCGACGAACCATTTCCTGTGATGTCATCAGTTGGCTTGTTCTGGGTGAATATGGAGTTTGACTGCATCGTCATGTCTTGTTCAGGTGAACGTCAAACAAACCGCAGTCGTATTATTATTCACTGATTCGTCTCTATTTTAAGGTCCGAAGGTCAAAACACTTAAAGTCGGCTAACGTATGAAAGGTAAAACTTTTAGCTTAACTAAATGTAGAAAGTGGTGAAAAGTAGTAGATGCACAGTTTAATTTGATTAGCTGAAGGTCATCGGTAGACTTTCTAAACAGCTTAAAGGTTATTGATTTAATGCTGAAATTATTCAGTGAAGGAATTGCTAAATATTTATGTCTGAAACATCCGACTTCTGCAACTCAAATAACTTCAATAGAAACTTGATCAATCAGATTTAAAATGTCTTATGTACCACTGCAGATTGTATGAACAGATATCACACAGATAAGGACGATGTTTAATGAAAAAAATGCCTTGGATTTTTGCTAATGAAGTTATTTCTGTGTCTTTATTATTTAAGATTTTTGACTTGAGAGCAAAGGTTTTCAATTTGCAGCCAAAAAGTCGACTTTCATAAGAAAAAAAAAAAAATCTTAATTCTGGGACCAAAACTAACAAAACTGTAAAGAGGGAAGTTGCTTGCAATGCAATCATTTTATTCTCAGTCGATATAATTTTACCTACAAACTTAGATTTTTGATTGCAGTGCAAGAATTCTGCTTTTAAAAGTGTTTTCTTTTTGTTTTGCTTGCATAATAAGGACACAAAAATACCTTGATTTTTTTTTTTGGCCCAGCTGAGCGGCCAACAGACTCCATCTCCATCACAACACAAACACAAACAACTGACTTTACAGTACAAGCGAGTGCTTCAGCCGGGCTTTGATCATTAAATCTATCAGTCAGCCACATTCATCCCTCCGACCAGCCCTCCCCCTCCACCCGCCCTCCTCCTCACTCCGCCCGCCTGCCTCATGACTCGGCCTGCCAATACAGCATCAGTGCTTAATCAATAGAGCGTTTGCACTCTTTTTTTGTTTTTTTTTCCTCAGATCAACAAGTTTAATCCCCGCCGACCTCGGCTCCAAAAAAAAATAAAAATAAAAATCCCCCGGCGGTGCCTCGTAAGTGGAAAAGCATTTTTAACGCTTAATTACTTCGGCCGTTGGAACAGAATAGGGCCAGAAACACACAATAGGAAACAAACTCGATAGAATCGGAGGCCTTTTTTTTTTTTTTTTCTGCGGATGCTTCGCAAAATCTCCCGGCAGGTACGAGCGGCGCCGTCATCATCAAGAGGCCATTTGTGACACGGATGAGCGGTCGTGATGAGTCAACCCGGGAATCAGCTGTTCATTTGAGCAGCGATACTTGCAAGCGAGCGAGTTGATCATCTCGTAGCTGGAACCCGAGTCAGATTTTCTGATCAATTAAGCCTCCACAGTTAAACTGCAACTGATCACATTTGAAAATACAAAGTGACGACGAAAGCTTTTTTTCTTGGCTCAGCGGAACAAATTCTAAACACAACATGGATGTGTTATCAGCTTTTCAGTTGTTGAACAGTTTCTCGTTTTCATTTCTGGCCCTCTCGGGTGTCTGAGTCACGTTTTTTCGGGTCTCCTGATGAATTTAGATCCAAAACTCAGCCTTCTTTCTTTTTTTTTTTTTTGCACTGTTTTGGTCTCCATCACCTCTTTAACTGCTTAAATGCTTCATTTTTTTTTACTGAAAACTCCAGTGTTGATGAAACAAAATGTATGAAATTGAACCCAAAACTGGTGCTAAAATTAGATAAACTATGACCATCTCAGTCCACTCTGACAGTAAGTAATATTTAGTTATTTGTATATGTAAGCAAATACTGTGGTTCGCCTAAAAAGTCGAAAAATCTCACCATGTTCTGCAATTAAAGTTATTTTAATGCAAAAGTCAAAATTTGTAAAGTAACCAGTAACCGAAGTTGTCAAATAAAAGTCCTGCAGCAAAACGTACTGTACAATACGAGGATGAGGTGCCATGGAACGAAAGCACTCAAGAAAATACAATTAACTAAAATTTCTAGGTGTTACTGTTGTTTGCTAATTAATAACTGTATATTCAACCCCCCTTTTTATACAGACGGCACTTTGTGTACATTAAAATCGTAGTTTTCAACATCAAATTCGAAGTGTTTTAAAATTCATATTTTAGCAGGTTCACTGTAAAACGAAAAGCAAAGTACACATTGTGTTTTTCAGAAGTTCCAGATTTTCATACAGCAGCTACGCTTGTTGACATCCAACGGTGTCTTTTCTCCAATTTAAGCCAATAAACATGATTCTGTGATGTTAACATGTGAAATTATTAAAGCGTTAAATAAAGCTTTTCGTAAAACTCGGGACCGAAACAGCGACTGCAGAAAGAGGTTAAAGAAATGCAGAGAGAAAATCCGCGGACAGAGGAGAAACACAATTTCACACTTCCACAAACACACACATGATTCACACACACAGAAACAGCTTTAGCCTCTGAAACACACACACACACACACACACACACACACACACACACACTCAGTTGGCCCAAACCAGGTTAGAGGGTGCAGCAATGACTCTCTTCACAACGCTGCATGTAATCTCCTGCCTCCGAGTTCACTCCACCCATCTGAGATACAAAGCAATTACTCAGCATCGCCATCACTTCCTCTGCCCCCCTCCTCCCTCCTCCCTCCCTCCACCCTTCCCCCCGGTCCCATTAGTGGATGTCTGCGTGCTATTGTTCTCAGATTACAGACACATAAGCGAATCTTCCGCCTCCATTCACAAGTGCTTTTTAATTTAAATGTAAATAGTGACCAAGAAAAAAAAATCAAATCAAATAAACACGACATGCGCATGTTGGTTCCAACAATAACTTTGCAACCGAGCGGGACACCAAACACGTCTTATTTCTGCGGGCTGTTCAGGTTCTGACAGTTGGTGCGAAGTCTTGTTTTGTTTTCCGGTAACATAAAACAATAATAATTTTTTTTTTTAAAAAAAGCACCGTAGCTCCCAGTTGGTGAAATATTACATTACTAAATATACATACAATTATCCCAGTTTTATTGGTAGAGGATGACTCGAGGCCCCAAAATGAGGAAAACGACAGCAGAGATACACAAAACAGTGTGTTACGAGTAGTCGTAGAAAAAGCTGCCTACATGGAAAATGACACGCGTCCTGAATAAATAGAAAAATAAAGAAATAATGAAAAATGATATAACCAAAGTGTATTTTCCAACTTCAATGTCAATCCACTATATGACATGCAAATGGATCGAAAAACCGTTTGTCACAGTCCTACTGTGTGCAAAATAAATGGACAAAACAAGAAAAACATAAATATGCTGAACTACTATATTTAAAGTATAAGACAACACGTCAACAATTCCTCCCGCCGTGCAAAAGGGAGGACGAAATATCTCAGAAAAGACGTGGACGCAGCTTCCGGGTCTGAAAAACGAGACGGTGCCATGTAATGTAATACCACCGATGGCCACTAGAGGTCGGCTCCAAAAACGACTCCGTAGACTCCCGTTCAACTTCTGTTATTAAATACAAAGTCAATCAATTTTATTAAGTTATCACGGTGTCATTTGCTAAAGTCTCCTTCTCTTTAGTTTTCTGTCAATCCCTCTGAAAATAATCCCGTCATTAATTAGGTATCAGGCCTCGAAAAGATGTGTTTGTTTTGCCGCTTGGGTACCACCCATTTTTTTTTTTTAAATATTTTGGCTTCGCTTCTGGGGGAACTTTCTTATCGTCAGATAGATTGATTTTATACTTATTTTTACTTTATTGATCCCGCAAGGGGACATTTTTTTCATTCTTATAATAGGTAGGTATAACTCCATCCGAAACAAAAATTCGACAGAAAAAAATGCATTTCACGTGCTTGTCTGTGTTTTTTTTTTTTTGTTGTTTGTTTTTATTAAGGATCCGTCCGACGCCGCGTCCACGGAAACCAAAGTAAAACAGGAGAGAACAGTCTGCAGGTCGAGTCCGCCGCCGAGAAAAGATTAGACGTCTGAGAGGCCTGAAATAAGTCTTCCTCGCCGCCGCTCGGCCGATGCTTGCATCATCAGATTTGGGATTTGAAGGGATGAAAAGAGCCGCCCTACCAGATACAGATTATTGACGAGCGCGTAACGGCGTCTACACCCGTGCGCACGTACGCGGAGACAAAAAAAAATAATTAATAAGTAAACAATATATCAGCGAAGCTTTAAAGCACAGAAATAAATCGGTGCGGAGTCGCCCACACGTACTCGCAGCAAGCGCAACACAAACAAACACGAATGCGGCGGGCCGAGGCGCCGGGTATATATATATTTATTTATATATATCTATATATATATAGATATATATATGTGTCCGCCCCGTGCAGCCGGGTGTTGTGGCTGGATTTCACGCGGCCGAGGGTTTCAGGAACACGGCGACGGGGAAACATCTGTGCCGCTCAACTGTCTGGTTGCGGCGATTCGAGAAATATAGGTCAGAGCTGCAATTTATTTCTGTTTCCTCTGCTTCTCTCTCTCTCTCTCTCTCTCTCACACACTCTACCCATCTTTCCTTGTCTCTTTCCTCCTCGTTAACTCGGCACGCTGCATGCACAGAGGAGGCGTGTGAGTGGACACACACACACACACACACACACACACACACACACACACACACACACACACACACACACACACACTTTCCATACATGCAAGGGCAGAACGAGAAGACGAGGAGTGAAGGAGAGACGCCGAGGTGACGTTTGGAGATCGTTTTTTTTTAAATTTTTTATTTTTTTTGTTGTTGCTGTGACAACCGCGTCGCTGCCTATCGCTGCTGGGTTTTTTTCTAGACATGAACGAGCCCACGGTGGGCACACACACACACACACACATACACACACACATGCGAACACCTCACCTTTGTAAATGTCACCTCAACCTGACTATTCCCTCCCTGAATGACTTTTGCTACGCGGCGGTGCGCATGTAGACACACACACACACACACACACACACACACACACACACACACACACACAAAATGCTGCTGGAGGAATCAGTGAATCGACCTAATGGGACGCAGACCCAGGGGTCCCAGAAGCCCTCGGGGCCCCTAACAAGTCCCAAATGACTGTTTACACTTCTTGTTGACTGCAAGAAGAACACAGAGACACACAAAACGGCCACAAAGACAAACTGAAAGACTACAGAGATGCACAAAATGACCACAAACGCACAAAAAAATAACCACAAAGAGACAGAACCGAAGTAAAAGAAGTGTCGCGTCAGATCAGGAAGAGAATTGAAGTGACGAAGACTCCGTTCTGGTTCTCACCAGCTTCCGTAACATCATTTAAAAATCGAAAGGTCTCTTCGGTCGTGTGGCTGCATGTCAACGCCACATGTAACGTAATTGCGACGGGGTCGGCCAATTAGGAGCGGCGAGGGGCCTCGGCGGTCGCCGTGGCGGTCGGTGGGCACGGCGACTGTCGCTATGGACAGCGCCTCAATGTCACAGCGGAGCAAAGACGCTTTTCTAAAGATAAACCTGCGACTTGGGCGGCGAGTGGAGCGGAGAAAGGCTGCGTTCAAGCACAACGTTCAAACACGGGCCAGAAAACTGGACCACGTCTGACTAAACATGTTCCTCCGCACTAAAATATCTCCTCACTCAAGAGCCGGATATCAACAACCAGTAATATGTTGCCGTGTTGTGATCAAGTGGTGGTTAAAGACACTTTAAACTGGATTATTTGTCTTTTAAAGTCACTTAAAAATCACACGTAACAGCCGGGAATTGAACCCTGGACTTTTGCAGAAATGGATATCTTCAAACGGTCATTTAAAGTCTGTAAAACTGCATTATTTACAAACTGTTTCGTCTGAGAATAAAATCTAGAACATTTGTCTTTTTATTTCGGTTCAACGACGTGAAAAAAAGACATTAATTCTTAAAAACAATCAATTCTACAGAGACAAAGCGACAAAATGACAAAAATAGTTCAGAAAATAATTGGTGACATTTTTAGGGGCTTCATACAATTTTAAAACGGGCTGCTTCAAGTTTAAATAAATCACTAGAAAGAACGTCAAATATTCCATTAAGTCGTGAAACTTGGTCATTTAAAGCAAAACAATTTGTCATTTGGGAAAGCAAAAAGTACTCTTTAAATTTTTCTTTCTCGACAGACTAATCATCTGAACTATTTTAAATGCCCAACATCCAATTTTGCCAAACTATGCATCATTTGAAAAGCAGAAAGCGTCACAATTTAAGCGGCGTAAACTAATTTAAGATCCCGTAACCGCAGCAACAACACTTCCTGTCTTTTACTTTCTGTCTTGTACTTGTTGAATGACTGACTCTAGTTTCACTTATAAGACTGCCGCTAACAAAATGCTTCCAAGATTTTCGTCTTTTTTTTGTTTTCTTGTGGAGTTAAAAAAAAAAAGAAGCTAAAACTAGATTTTAATTTGTCTTTTTTTTTATTTTTATTTATTTATTTTTTTTTTATTGAATGTCTCGGCAACACAAATCAACACCAGTTACCTCAAAATAAACCAAATTAAATGCATTTGACAGGATTCTTTGTCTTTGATGAGGGGAAAAAAATAAAAAATAAGATATCATGTCTTCCATTCATTTTTTAATTTTTATTGCAGTTGACAAAATTCTCCCGAAGACGCAACCTTTGATTCTGAGTAATCGAAAGTGCATTTTTATTTTTTATTATTTTTTTTTTTAAATTTTTTTTTAGAAAAGAAACATTCAATCAAGTGAACTGGTCAAATAATCCTCGGATGCATTGACAGATTAAAACCAGTAAGATCCTTTATTTTTTTTTATCCCGCTCGATGCTCGTCGATGGAGGAACGATGGCGTAAAGCTGTGAGCAGCTGCGAGTTAACGTTCGCCGTGTTGTTCACCGATCGCTGTCGGGCCCCATCGTGGTCTCCGGAGAGAGAGAGAGAGAGAGAGAGAGAGAGAGAGGTTGATTGAGCGTTCAGGGACTCTGTTCGTAGCAAACATCCTAATTTAACCCCCTCCGACGTGATGCGGGATCGCGCAGAACCCACACAGCACAGGTCACGGCATCTTCAAGCTGCGGCCCTCCGTATAATTAGACCTTTTCCTTTTTTTTTTTTTTTTCTCCTCCTCACCTCCTTCTAAGGTCACTTTACCTCCCGTGTGACAAAACAAAACACGCTCCTCCGCTTTCTCAGTTTCTCTCCACATCCATCCATCCATCCATCCATCCATCCTCTCTCTCTCCTCGTTCCTCCCTTTCCTCTTGTTCTGTCCTGTTCCCATGGAAACTGCTGGTCTTCCCAGTAAGGTAAGGAGAGTTTGTTTGGCGAGGAGTCGCGTCTAGTTGTAAGTTTAGTGATGTAATCTAGGCAACGGTTTCCGGGGCTGCCGTTTATGGTCCCCCCCCCCCCCCCTCTCGTCCCCCCCCCCTCCTCCCGTCCGACTGCCAGGCAGAGAGAAAGGCGCAAACGCTGCCGTCGCTGCTCTCAAAACTGTCCAAAAATAAATAAAATAAGTGTGAAACGTTGAGAGGCTTTTCCCCCTAAGCGGTCGCCATCTCGGCTACGCAGAGGAAAGGGGGCGGGGCCACCGGCGTGAAGAAGTTTTCGCGTTAAAGTGTCTGAGGAAGCTGCAGCCGTTGTTGAACGCGGCACAAAAAGTGTTTATTTTTCGCTGCCGCTGTTGGACAGAAACCACCAGTGTGTTTATTGAGTGTTAAACGGAGGGAACGACATTTTTTTCAGGTAAAATAAAGCTGCAGATATGTTGGCAGGCGATGTGTTCAAATGCAACGGTAATTTGAGACATCACCACGCTGTTCGGGGCCTCCTCAGTGACGTCAGTTTGGTCTTGATACGGCGATCTGAGCTTCAATGTATGTCGTTCGTTTCGAGTTTTCTTTTCAAACATTTTTCTGTTTGCTGGGTTTGTTTTACATGTAAAATTTGTTTTTTTGCTACTAATTCGTTAGAAACCCTTCATGAGCATCTGTTTTTATGAAAATGACATCTATCTCTCGTTCTGACTCGATTAAAGTGTGGTTCGTAACACGTAGTCATTTCCCTACTATTTTTTTTTTTCAACCACATTTCCTGTCTCTTTTGTGACTATCAAATAAAAAAGTAAATAATCTGGAAAAATGAAAACAAAAACACAATTGGGCAAATTACTCTTTATCTTTTCTTCTTCTTCTTTCTTACGAGGTTTTTCTAAAAATGTTCTTCAGTTCAACTCGGATAAACCAGAAGCTTTTATCAGGTCCAGACTCCTCCAATGAGCTCATTTCCACCAACTTAGGTTTGTTTTCACCATTAAAACTCAGAACAGAAAACTCTTTCCAAACTATTTTTCCAACAAACTTAATTTTGACAGCCAGGATTAATCTTGCTTCTCGGACCTTTGTAGTATGTAATTTTTTTGTGTAATCTTTTATATCGACATAGAGTTCCTTCCATATTTCCCATTAATGTCGCTACGGTGGCTCTTATGGATCACGCTAACTTTTGAATTCACCATCTCTGTTGTCGAGAAATGACACGAGTCGTGACTGCGCATTTATTTGGGATACGGTCTTGAAGAACTGTGTGTCGTTACCCCCGCCCTCCACACACACACACACACACACACACACACACACACACACACACACACACACACACCCATCCATCCCCGTGACTGGTCGTCTCCGCGGCGTGACAAGCGGTGTGACCGGAGTTGCTCTCAGACTTTCCGTCTGTAGTATTAATGGTGTCTTCTCTCTCGTCCTCTCTGATCTGGCTGCCTGACACCGCCTGCCTGGAGTGCCTCTGTGTGTTAAATCTCCGCCTTCAGTCTGCCACGCCACAGAGCTAAAGCCCCAGAGTGGCTTTGTTGTGCTTCTGCAGTAGAATCTCTGCCTTCAGCCTGTCTGCCCGTGGAGCTAAAGCTCAGCATGGCCCTGTGTGTGTGTGTGTGTGTGTTAGTGTGTTAGTGTGTGTGTGTGTGTGTGTGTGTGTGTGTGTGTGTGTGCATCTGCAGCTGAATCAGTTTCCAACTGCCCTGCCACAGAGCGAAAAAAAAAAAACGCTCCAGCGTCCTCACTTCCCGAATTAGAGCAGAGTTTGACAAAAGGCATCTTGAGCTGACGGAGCCGACGGTGTCCTCGGCTCACCTTGACCTGACCGGCTCGGCACCGTGGGTGTCGGAGGTTTTCTTCTTGTTCCTGCACTCGTAAAAGAGGGGTTTAGTCTTTTCTGCTACGTTGAAGGGTCTCTGGTTTGATTCAACATGGTGTATTTTCCATGAACTATTGTAGAGATTCAGTTCTGAAAAAAACAGCGTAAATGAAGGCTAAACTTGTGAGCTTTATTACCTGAATCATTTCAAATGTTTGTCTTTGAGTCAGACTGAAAATACAAAACAGAAATTAGCCACCTGGAACGTCCATTTATTTATTATTATCATTATTATTATCATGGGTCTTTATGCATTTTTTTTTTTACATAACTTGGCTTTTGACTTTTGCCATTTTTCAGCCAAAATACTTATTGGATTATTCTGGAAAGCAATCAGCAGGGATGGGGCACAGATTTCGAATATTCCAATAGTAGTTATAATCTACAAAATCGATCAGCATATGCGACTATCTCTCCTCCTTATTTGCCCTGTTTTTACCGGCGCCTGGTTGTAATTCATTACTCCGGTCAGAGGGTGGCGGTAAAACGCCTCAAATCTGCCTGAACAGCCGCCATTAAATAACACGGGGAGAAGAAGAACAACGCTGCTTTCGAGGATCCGGAGCTTGGCAGGCAAAACTATCTCGGTTATCAGACATCATGGAGGAAACAAGCAAAGACAACTACGCCCGTCAGCAAGTTCTGCGTGGAACCGATCTCTTCGCCGCGGTGGATAGTCTATTAAATACCGTTTCATCGTAAATATAGTTTTGCATGAAATGCCCGTCCCAAATAATCAGCAGAGTAATTGGTGATGAAAGTAGTCGTGGGTTGGCCCCGTGTATCATCCTGCCCTCCCAATGTTCAAAGGAAACGGTATTACAAAGTGGATGAGTACCTCCGTTGGTTATATTAATAAAATCAGTCTGGATCAGAGTGAAAAGGAGAAACTCATCGTCTCTTCTCGGTGTATCAGGATGTGTGAAACTGTAATTAAAAACCAGCCGCCGACATCCCCCCCCCCCCCCCCCGCCCTTTTTTTCCTTCTTTACCGACATCGACTCGGTTTCATTTGCGCTCCAACTGATATTGATTATCCAATTTCCTGCGAGTTTTACTTCTGGCTGGTGACCTTGGTGCGTCTGCCGTGTCGCTGATCTTTGCTGTGTCACCGTGTTTCAAAGTCGAACACCGAGCGTCTTCTTATCGTCGCCTTTTTTTTTTTTTTTTTTATTACTATCTTAAAGCGGCGATCTCCGGGGCGGAGCCGCAACATCTGGTCCTGCAGTCTCTCTCGAAGTGGCGTCCGGGGACCTGTGAGGGTCCTTGAGGGGTCCGTCGGGAAGGTTTTCAGCAAAATCAGTTTCATTAAGATAATTTTACAGTTTTATTACACTGCAGCGTTAACTTGGCTTTTATTGTTGCTGTTTGTCTGTTTTGAATTGTAATGGGCAGAAATGTACAGACTGGATTAAATGTTCCAGATTGAAAAAACGGGGATGAAAACGTTTCTTTTTTTTTTGCTATTTGAAATTCAACTCGTGAGTTGGTACGTGTTGTGTGACACCCGAGGATTACTGAACGGTTCTCTGGGACGCCGTCCAAGGAGCCCGACGGGTCAATTACACCTGAAGTTTTTACACGTTTTCAGTGATTTCTTGTTGGAAATTGAATCAAAGGACAACAAATAAACTACAAATGAGACTGAAAGATTAAAGCTTCCCAAATCAACTGCAAATACAGCCACAAAAAGACGGGAAAAAAACATCAGCTTGAAATTAATTTGAAAAACAAAACGATGTCAAAGGGAGCCGAACCGGACAAGTCGGGCCGGTGAGGAGCCACGTTGTTGTGTTGTCGTGTTGCCACGTTGTCGTGTTGTCGTGTTGCCACGTTGTTGCGTTGCCACGTTGTCATGTTGCCACGTCGCGCCACAGTTCAGGTTGTTAAATGCTTTCCGTCAGACGCCTCAGAAGGTCCCAGTAAAACTCGGTGTTGACAGTCGGACCCCGGGGGGACCGATTCAAGGGTGCACAACGGCAAAGAAAACTCACCTCCTCCTGACTTGACGTGCTTTTTTTTTTTTTTTTTTTTTTTTTTTTTCAGGCTTGGACCAACAACTTGCCCATGAAACATTTCCCCACGGGGACGATAAAGTATATCGTATTGTAAATTGCAAATGTGCACGTGTCAGTAGTCACAAAAACTTGTCTCAAAACCGTCCGATCGCACAATCCGACTGCAGAGCGGGTCTCGCGCCAATTTCAAGTTTTGCGGTTCAAATCCCAGTTCCTCCTGCTCCCATGCCGACGTGTCCGTCGGCAAAACACCGCTCGCTCGAGTTGCTCCTGATGGGAAGCGAGCACCTTGCGTTGCCGGCCGTCGGTGTGTGAACGCGTGAACGGGAGGTAACGCGTGAAAGGCGTTGAGACCGCTAATATCGGAGGGTGACTGGTTAGCTTTTATTCTTTTTTTAGTAAAATAGTGGAGGTTAAGGGGTTAAATCCACAAATGAAGCTACCAGTGAAGCTACAAGGGAGAGTCACAGAATTCATCACGTGGGACCCATGAAATGTTCGGACAAAAATGTAATATGTCGTTTTTGAGATATTTAAATGTGGTGGGCTGAAAAAATGCTTTTATTAAGGAAAAAAACAAACATTTACCTGTAAATGACTATTGACTCTATTGATTGTTTACACTTCTAACAGTTGCTTGAAATTTGCGTCCTAGCCGTGCGGCTCCGGTGACGGTTTGAAAAAGCGACCCGTCAGACGAACGCCGACCGAAACTCACTCGGACGCGAGATCTCGAGACGCCAGAAATTGTTTCTCGGCTAAAGCGTTTTTTGTTTTGTTTTTGTTTTTTTCTTCTCTCTCTGCGTTTCATCCGTCTCATTTTCTTCACTCTCTGCTTCTTTTCGCTTTCGCTTCGATCCGCCCTTTTGGTGTCCTCTTCGTCGTCCTCCTCATCACTCCTCGCTGCTCGGTGTCTCTCCCCTCCCTCCCCCCCTCTCGGTCCTGTGATTTAGCCTCTCTTTTTTAGTCTTCGGATTTTTTTTTTTTTCATCAGTTTCCCCCTTCAACTTTCAGTCTCACCTTCCTCTGCTTTGCTGTCCCCTCTATTCCTCTCCCTCTGTCCTCTCCTCCTCTTCCTCCTCCTCCTCATCCTCACTTCTGCACCATAAAGTAGACGGCTGGATGATTCATCTCTGCCCCCGGACTGTTGTGATCCTTATTTTACTGCACAGTTAAACAGCACCCCCCTCCACCACCACCACCACCCCCACCTCCTCCTCCTCCTCCATCGTCTGTCTGTCCTCTGCAGCTATTGACACTTATCAACCGAAAAGCGTCTAGCATTAACACAGATAACAGCCAGGACTCTGGACACAATAACCGAGCCCTCGTCTGCTCGGTAATTATTGTTCTGCAGATATTTTATGTGTGGTTTGAATACAGTGGAGATTTTTACAGGGCTATTGATTGGATCTGGGAGAGTTGTTTGTGCAGCCATTACGCTCCCAGGCACCGGTTTGATTTAGCCCGTCTTCCCTCGATGACTCCGGCTATCTTCGGTCCGGCCGTCTTTTTTTCTGGACATTATTCATCGTTACGAGACGAGCCGTCATACGCCGCGGCTTCGCCACATTTCACTGCACACGGGCGTCTTTACTATCGGCTCGTCGAAGGTGTTGTTCCATACGGCCGATGATGTACATAGAATCAGACCTCGTGAATGAGTCAGTGTTTGCTGACTGATGTGTTTTTCATTAAAAAAAAAAAAAAAAAAAAAAAAAAATACATCAGTGCTCGTTGCATGTTGCTCAGGGGTCGGCTTGGACTCGCGCTAGTACAAAAGGATGACCACGCTTTCTCTTTTCCAGCGAGGCCGCAATTCAGATTTACACACTTCGCTGTGTCTGAAATTAGTCATTTGTTCTGTCGTTGACTCGAGGTTTTGAACTACATCGAAATAATTTAGAGAGAATCGCTGAAAGATGGACAAATGAGACGACAGGAAGGCAGCAGCAACTAGAATTTATTTATTTTAACCTCGCAAATAACACGACAAAGGAGACCCTCCACTGTTGAGCAGCTAAAAAAACCTAGAACGGGACAACATCTCGCTTTCAAAACTCCAGCAACCGGTCTCCTCAGCGCCCGAACATTTACAGAGCGTTGTTAAAACAAGAGCTGACGCGACACGCTGGTAAAGATGCCACCGTCGCAACTTTTTTTTGAGACGTGTTGCTTGTGTCAAATTCAAGTTGCGCCTATATTTTTCCACAAACAAACATTTGTATTTAAGTTTTACAGTGTCCCAACTATTTTGGGGAAAACGGGGTTGTACATAGAAATCATTGCAGAGAAGTGACTCAGAAAATGGGCATTACAAATCTTCTAACATCTGTTCATAACTATTTAAGCTTGCACGGGTGCTTCCAGCCTTTCGAAGGATTTGTGGTTTCTCTTTCTCAACCGCCTCAATTTGAGCACAGCCTCTTCCAAGTCCTGACACTTGTTACCAATCTGTGTTTATGTGCTAAGAGAGAAATCATTTCCTTGTTACTAAAACCGTTTTCCGAAGAACAATTTCACCAGTTTATCTACAACAAAGCATTTTGGAGAAGCATAAGCGGCAAAGCCAGAAGTTTCGATTTAATCTTAAAATGGTGTTCCTGCGTTTTCGCCTCAATATTTCCACTTTATTCTTGACGTTTTCTCCATTATTGAATTGCAAAAATCGTCCCCCTTCTATTTTTTTTCCCACTTTAATCTGGCCCGAATACGCCGTTGTAATACATTGTGTGGCTTTGAGTAGCGCAGAATCATCTAATATGGACATAATTCCTGAGGCGAGCGGGCTGCAGCAGCCCCGCTGCAGCACCTGGCTGTTCGTGGAGGTGTCTTGCTCCTCGGCAGAGTGTTTCCGGTTCCCTCCGTCTCAACGCTGGTTTCCACTGCAAGTGATCAAATTTCAAAGCGGTGAAAAGACGAGAGAATCGATGTATCGCCGGCAGATTATTGGCTGCCGCGGCTCCGCGCACTCTGCTGAGTGATAAAAGCCCCCAAAGTAAGGACGTTGACCTTTTTAGGTAATTAAAAGTTGTTAAGAAAAGGATGAAGAACGACGAGGTAGTGATTTATATATAGCGCGCTGATTCGAGACCCGGTTAAAGCCCAACATACTCAAAGAGTGACATCTTTCTAGGCGTTAATTAAATCATAAATCAAATAAATGTAATGCAATTATAACCCAATTTATCCGACGTACCTCAGGAGTATTTAGCAGGCTTACATTTGAACTACATCTGTAATATTACAAAGGTAAATTGCAGGAAATACATATTTACTTAGGTGATGCAACTTTAACCGCTTTTTTTTTTTTCTTATTTTCTGAAGTAAAAACTGCTAATAAACATTGAACAGGACAAACCAAAACATAAAGCAAATGAATGTCCATAAACCTGCTTTGAAATCTTGGAGAAAAAAAAATTGTTTTTAATTAAATTTGAGGTTTTTCTTCAGTATAAAAGTAACCTAGTGAGCGTTTATATACATTACAAACAGGAGCTGCTGAAGCTAATCAGCTTCTTTTATTTGCACCAATATGACAAAAAGTGAACAAAAAAAAAAAAACATCCGTACTGTTCGTCTGAAGCGCCGTGTCTCCGCTGACGGGTGTTTCAAGGAGTCTCTGTTGGTGTTGAGGTCTTCATCGGTGGACGGTGGTTATTTGGGAGTGAGCGTCAGGGTCTCAGGCTGCCGAGGGGTTGATGAAATATGCATTGGCCCAGAGATTGAGTTGAGTGACCTCGCCTGGGAAGTGTGTGTGTGATTGTGTGTGTGTGTGTGTGTGTGTGTGTGTGTGTGTGTGTTGTCCGTGCAGGGGTTTGACAAGAATAAGTCTCCGTGGGACCATTTAATGGTACTTCAGCTCAGAGTGTGTGACGGCTCTATCTATTCGGCCTCCTTCCCGGTTGTTATTGCATAGTCATGCAAGGTGTGCACGTGCACGTGCGCGTGTTTTTCAGGGTATTGCATTGTATACGTAAGGAACCGAGGAGGGTGAAGGTGAGGAAGGCTGCAGGCCCGGCTGCTCAGGGACGGTGCGGATCAAGCTCTGTGAGGTGCTGCTGCACATTTTCAACCTCAGGGAGTCCCGGTCCTCCCGGAAAAACCTCCTGTGTGGTTCCCAGTCCCAAAGACTGCACCCCCCCCCCCCCCCCCCCCCCCCGACGGGCTGAACCACTTCGGACCCGCCGCGTTAACCTCTCGCCTCACTGATGTGAGGCTTCACAACCGGGAAGGCTGGAGCTCAGACGGCAGAGCGGGTCGCCCACTAATTGGGACGGTTGGTGGTTTCGATCCCCGGGTCCTCCTGTCCACATGCCCGAGTGCCCTTCGGGCAGGACGCTGAACCCCCGAGGTGCTCCCGACGGCGTACCGTCGGTGTGCGAGTGTCCTCCTGACGGCACCTCGCATGCCAGCTCAGTCTCATCAGTGTGAGTGTGTGAATGGAAAACCATGTAAAAGAGACCGATGAGGTGATAAAGCGCCTTACAAGTGCAGGCCGTTTTATGCGGTGGTCTGCTGGTCCAAAGTGCCGGCCCTGTCCCGGATGGTCCTCTGGGCTCCGTACAGGAGGTGTGCGAGAGGAGGATGTTGGCCGTCGATCGTGGACAACACCTCTCACCCCCTCCATGAGACTGTAGGAGCTTTAAGCTGCTCCTCGCCGACGGCTGTCAGACTGTTCAACACCAGCCGAACATAACTGTGTGTCATAGCACCTGACACAAGTTGTATTTATTTATTTTTGTATATACAGTTTGTGTGTTAATTGGTCTTACCCTCCCCCCCCCCCAAAAAAAAAAAAAATCGTTTTATCTATCTTATTTTTGTTGTATTTGTAATTTTTTTCTTATTGTGTGCACCTTTTTTTCTTCTTCTTCCTAACTGTGTTTCCATGTTGCTGTGATGACTAAATTTCTCCACTGCGGGATTCACAGAGTCTTATATTCCTCCCACAGTCGGGTAGACCAGACAATAGATCGCCCGAAGGTTTGAACGGGCTTCCTTCCCACCTGGATGTTTTATATTTAACGCTCAGTCAGCGTTGCCATGGCGAACGATAAAAACGTGTTTTTGTATTTGTGCAGTAACGTTGACGTGTTGTAGTTTCAGTTTGTTTTTTTTTAATTAATTTTTTTTTTTATGTAAGAGTAACGTCTCATTGAGCTGATTGTGGAAGCAGCTTGATTATTCATCTCGCGCACATTAATGAAAGATTAATCACGCCACTGCTGACGTCCAAACTTTGTAGAAACTCGTTACAACTACCTCTGTTTATATAAAGCATAAGAAAGTTGTGTGCTGCTGTTTTGACTTTTTTTCATATTTACATTATGGACGAAAGCAAATTTCCTAAGCGACACTATCAATGCAAATATCAACAATTTTTCTTTTCCCATGAAATATAGTTCACTGATTTCATCATTTAATAGCTTGTGAAAGGCTAACTTACAGCGACATAACGCTCCTATTTCTAAATCCAACCATACATTTACATGTCTTGCCAGAAGCGGCTCAACTTCCGACTCCTCTTTAACGTCGAAACGTTTTTGTGCGACCCGACGGCAAAGTTTGCGGAAGATTGAAAATGCTGGTATTTGTGAGGCGGTAGGCGGTTCGGGAGTCCTCACTTTGGAAATGTCACGGTTTTTTTTCATCTAAAAATACGAGCCTTCACATTATTTATGACCATTTACTTTGTGTAATATCTGAGTAAAATCTTCCAAAAAGTTGGAAAAGGTAGAACAGATAATAAATAAACATGCAAAAAAAAAAAAAAAAAAAAAGCTTAAAGACAAAACCTGCTAAAGAAGTTCACACACAGTCCGTACAAAGGAAAGAACGATAGTCGCATATGCCAATTGATTATATTTGAATAACTATTGTAATATGTTGAACTGGCTAAAATCTTTATACTTTTGAACTTGTTTTCGAACGGTATTATAGTTCCACACACGGCCATTCACTGCTCCGTCTGCTCGTAGATATTAAGGTTTGTGGGCCAGCGAGTCTTTTTAGGACCCAACAATCCTCAGGACTTTTGTTTGTATTCATCCTACGTTGTATTTTATAATAATCCTTTGCATTAGTTCATTATCAGAGGCCGTCTTTTCTCTTTTGGGGCTTTTCTATTCACTGGAGAGGAAAAATGTTTGTATTGAAAACAGCCTCAATGCCAATTATTTTTTTTCCCCCCGCTCACTCTCAGTTCAATTCAACCGCTTTGAAATGAAGTCTATTTAAGTGTGCTATTGGAGTGCATGCTATTATTTATTTATTTATTTCCCAGCTTATTGGTACTCTGCAATCACTGCTTAAAAATTACGCTGTCAGGATTTGTGGTTGATATCATTATTACAACGAGAGGGCGAATCATTGTTAATTAGTGCGTCAGTGTGTTTTTAATTACCGCAACCATATTTGTCTGTTTGTGTTTTGATTACGAGCCAATTTTGAGGAGATACACTGCAGTTAATATCCAATTTTCAGAGCGTTTGACAAACCCTTTTGTGATGATTGAAGGGAGCAGATTTCCCCCTTTCGATAGCGATTGAAGTTTGTTTCCACTTCAGGCCTCGAGTCCCTCCCGTCTGACGGAGGAGCTCTCAAGGACCCATCTGCTGTTTGAAAATTCAAAGAGCAAGGACGACGTTCCTCCGAAATAAATGTTATTGTTTTTTTTTCCCCTCCTTCGAGTGGCTGTAATCTGCGCTCCTCTCTCCTTCAGTGAACTTTTAATGAAATAAAAATACACGCGAAGACTAAATTATCATCTTTTCGTCGGGCATTATGCAGCTCTCGAGTGGCATCCCCGGTCCTGGCCTTCATGCATATTACATTTTCCTTTTTTTTTTTGTTGCCACAGCAAAGTCATCTGGAGTGAAATTGAAATGTGACCAATCGGGCACCGCCGCCGATCGCACGGCCGGTCCTCCAGACAGAAACCAGGATTTAGTGAGATGCTGTCACGCCAGAGACGAGGCAGCTGCTGGGAAATCCAAAGTGGAAGCCCAACGACGCATTTTGCATTTTGAGTCTTTGATCCCCTCCGCTCGCCGAATGCTAATTATTGTAGCATAGCATCGCGCTGCTTTTTTTTTTGACCAACTTTGATTCACTGCTGTTTAAAAAAAAAAAAAAAAATATGTTCATTCCTAAAACATCACGGAGGGCTGACCGAAAAACAGGATAACACAACATTTGGTGGAGTTCAAGTGCGCGCTCTGAATGCGGAGATGGAAATATATGCAGCACCTGTAGCCACAAAAGACAATTAATTAGCTGGGAGTTTTGATTTCTGCATTTTAATGTTGGAATTATTCTATTTGTAAATTAATTCCTTATCCAAATGTAACAGCGGGATACTTTAATTTCTCCTACGAGGTTTTCTACATTAATATATGATTAATATTTACATGTGGATTGGACACGTAATTTAACAAAAGATTATCAGCATTAATGTTTTGTTATTTGAGGTTTATTGTAGATCCCAATCTATTCATCAGTTGGCTGAACTTTATTTTGGAAATTTGCCTTTAAAAAAAAATAAAAAAAAAAAAAAAAAGTCTCCATATTTACATATCCAATAAGAATTTTTTTTAATTTTTATTTTTTACAGAACATGATGCAGAAAAATATGCTTTGGGTAATATTTTTTCCTTATTTTCTTTATTTATCGTTAATTATAAGTATTACATTCCCAGTGTAGTTCATTGATGTTATTTTGGACAACAAAGTAAACTGTAAAATATCCTGCACTATAACATATCTTTGCCACAAGTGTTTAATAAACACATTTCAGTCAAAACATCAATGTTTTATGTGTTTAGAAGCGGCTTAAATTGTCATTTAGTGAATGTGTTCATTGTGTTATTTCTTGAGGGGAAAAAAACTTGTAAATATGTAATTCTGATGAACACAGATGTTTCTTTTCTTTTTTAACTGGGGTTTTTAATCAATGCCAGAAAAGGAACTTTAAAATCTGTCTCCTCAGCAGCAGTGAGAAAGTTCACGGTCTCTTCGGTGTCCTTTTTGGTGCAGCGCGTCCCAAACGGCTGCCGGTCGTAAAAAAAGAGTCCCGGGGGGCGGAGGGAGGGGGAGGGCGGTTAGGGGGGGGGGGGGGGGGGGGGGCGCGTTTGCCGACATCACCTGCAGCGCACGTTGATGACAGTCAAGAAAAATATTTGAGAGATTTCACCGACTCGGCGAAGGTTGTACAGTACTGGATTACACACACACACACACACACACACACACACACACACACACACACACACACACATCGCATTGGCACCAGCATAATTAATTTATGATCCAGTCCTGTGATTTATTTTTGTCCCTATATGACCTTATGCGCTCCTGGAATATGAAATGTCCTCAAGGATCTGCGGTGCTCGGCTGAGTTTGAAGGAAAATGCACACACACACGCACACGCACACACACACACACACACACACACACACACACACACACACACACACACGCACACGCACACACACGGCTCGAGTCCTGCCGTACCGACGTATCATAACCCTTCATTTCTCCTCCAAATGCCTGAACTACCTCACCTTCACTTCTGCACCTCGTTTTCACTCATTTCCTCCATCTCGCTCTCTCTCTCTGCTCGTCCCAGTGGAGCATCTGAAAATAGCAGGAAAAGTGGGTCAGCTGCCATGTAATAGTGTGTATCGTGAATTTGTCCGCGTGTGTGTTTTTTTTTTTTTTTTTGCAACCTGACAAACTGTCAAACTACTGTACCTGCATCACGTTTTTATTTATTTATTTAAGAGGAAGGCGTCGAGACATTCAGCAGATTGTGTTTCGCAGACTGTGAGTCATGAAATTAACATCGTGTTTTCTATGTCACATATTTTTTCTTTTTTTCCACGTGTAAGCATAAACCGGTGTTCAGTTTTAGTCTTTAAATGCCGAAAAATTGTGAGCAATGTCGCTCTTTCCCCGTGCTGAAGGTGATCTCTTCAAATTGCTTGTTTTGTCCGACCAACAGTTCATGAACGGCCGTTATGAAGCCTCGAGTTCAGAATTTAGCCGGCGCTGTCGTCTTTGCTTGGTCGGAGCAGGAAGTGACCATATTTGGGCGAACTGGGCGGGGGGGGGGGGGGATCTGACTCAATCGGATTGGAAATCTGACGATGCTAAGTCCCGCCCACCGATAGCCGTAACCTGACTGCACCACAGGCCTGTCAATCAAACAACATTTCCTCCTCACGCAAATGG
This sequence comes from Embiotoca jacksoni, assembly GCF_022577435.1. NCBI lineage: Eukaryota > Metazoa > Chordata > Actinopteri > Embiotocidae > Embiotoca > Embiotoca jacksoni. Next base: position 24,306,027 of record NW_027185381.1, on the reverse strand, counting down.
AAAAAAAATAATTCAAGTTCACGCATTTCTTGTCGCAATTTACCCGTATTGGAAGGTAATTTCTCGGAGACAGAGTTGTCACAGGTCAAGAAGGATACGATCCGTTGAGCTAATAAAAGACAGGTTGCATTGTGGGAAGTGTATTTTTTTTTTTTTTTAAGATTGGCCTTTACTCGGAGCTTCAGTCACGGTGTCTCAGCCTCTCAACTCAAAGCGACATTAAATAGACGCGATAGCCCCTTTAACTTCACATCACGTCGTACAAACTGTCAAAGCACGAGAAAAAGAAAAGAAAAAGAGAGAAAAGAAAAACAACAGGACAAAACAAACTAACAGACCCGTCTTAATATTGTGAGGAATATTCTGCGCCGCCAGCCTCGGGACCTCGCAACGTCTGAAAAAGAAAAAAAAACCTGAAAAACAACTTCTGAAAACATCTCGGCGGAAAAAACAAAAATCCCCAACGAGACAAAGAGGCGGAAATATCTGCTCACCAAGAAACCCCAGAGGAAGGAAAGCCCCTGGCGTTGCCTGCGGTCATATATATGTAAATCTCATTATAGCAGCACATGATTGTTGCTGAGGGAAATCTGCTGTCCATCCACAGCCACTCCAAGACTGCGGCGTTGTCACCAGAGAGCGTTGCCGCCCATCACGTCTTCAATCTAATTCTTTGCGCCGTAATTTGATTCGCATGACGAGTAAACCGAAGTAATCGGGGGCGCAAAACCCGCCATTTGAACACCTGCTGGAACGCGTCGCCGTCCGAGCGATCCGACGGAGTGAAAGGTCGGATCAGCCATTTTGATCGGAGCTCCCCCTTCACCACCGGGCTTGTCGTGTCTGTTTCGGGCTGCGTGCGAACTCGGCTCATGTGGCCCAGCGGTTGATCGAATTATCTGCTATGTGTTAAACTAATATAGTTAGGCCTAATTTGGTCCCATCCAAACGGCACGGGAGGAGACCGCTGAGACGGCTCCGACGCTGCCAAACAAAAACCGAGAGAGAGGCGAGAGTGAGAGTGTGTGAGAACGTGTCGGAGGGTGAAAGTGGCCAAAACGAGCACGGATGAACGCTTTGTTGTAAAAGTATTTACCGTGGCGGAAGCGAGAGGGTACGTGGCGTCGAGAATAAGCTGGGATTTAGTTCAAGTCTGTCCAAATACAATCATTTGATGTTTCATATCGTACAATGAAAAGATTCAGTCCTCCTGTTCATAACTGGCTGTGAGCGGGCCGGTATTCAATCAGCAGGAACATAATGAACAACCTTGAGCTCGGTGGATCAGAGACACTCGAGTCTCTGTGTCATCAGGGCAGAGGGAGGTTTGGGAAAAACGCCAGCAAAAAATTGACATTTTTCACTCCTACCTAAATAACAGCTTTATAACAACAATTTTTTTTTTTTTTTTTTTAAATGGACGTAGTCTCAGAGGGCAGCCGATGCGGAAGTGCCTCAAAGTGCAATACCGAGGAGGGCCAGTAGGGGCTAGCTCCAAAAAAAAAACCTCGTGCTGCGATAGACGCCCATTCAAACAGTCAAAAACGATCAGATAATAATAATAATAATAATAATGATAATAATTGGTCGTTTTAACCAATCAGCATGCGTCTAAACCGGTCAACGCTCTGTCACCACTGCAACTACCTACGAGCACCAAAAATGACTTTTTAAAGACGAATCCGAACGTTTCCGCCCACCGACGGTTGAGAAAAGTTAACGCTGCGCTCGTCACTGTCACCGGCCGTCCAATCGCAGCGAAGGAGGGGCGGGACAAACTCGCTTAACCCCCCCCCCCGACGCCGGTCGCTGACTGGTCCGCCCTTCGGAAGTGGCGGAACGAACACCAAAAACGAGCAGCGTATTCGGACCGTAATCGCAGTGAAGGAAAGTGAAACTGTGAGACATAGTCTGGCGGAGTCGGGTTTACCGGCACCTCCCGGGTGGAAAAGGGTGTGAGTGCATCCAGAAGTGAAACGAAAGCTCCGTCCGTCCTGCAGGATCGTTAAAAACCACAACAAATGTATACAGAACCCAACAAACCAGTGTTTCAAATCAAAACAGGCCTCCAAGCGCGAACACAGCAAACTGAAGGGCAGCGTTGTTCATTTAGAAGTAGCTCCCTGTCACAGTGGCTTGTTTCTTTGTGCTGCAGCGGGTTGTATTGCCTGTTTGTCTCCAATCATCGTGGTGACCTTTAGATCTTGTTTCACTTAACGCAGCAGCTTAGAATTCGTACTGGTTCAGTAGTTTTTCTTTTTTGAAGAAGGTGAAAGGAAAATGATTTCATGCCTCAGACTACGTCTGGCACCGGTTATTCTTTATATTTCTGACTTACAATAGATTTTAATGTCATAATGAAAATCTGCATTACAGCGTTTGAGAGAAACGCTTGAACGTTTTTACAGCCAGGCCGCTCAGCGCTGTCTGCCGGAGAGCACTCAGATGGTCAATGGTTTGTCTTTAGGACGGCAACATTTAAGTGGTCTGTTGACAGGTAATTTATTATCAGGGTTCCCGGACTTTAGATTATTATCTTAACAGATGGATTTATATAATTATCTAAATCAAAAATGAGCTCTGGGTCTTGATTCCTACCGTTTTTTTGAATGCTGCTTTTTTTTTTTTTTTTTTTTTTTTCCCCTACCAATTGGATAAATCCATTTTAAGAAAACAGTAAATAAACATTGTGATACAGAGCTTTAGTTTTCATGCAGTTTAGAGGGGGAGAGTGTACTCCAGGTCGTTTGCAGATGTTCCCTAAACGCCTCACACACCATTGGTAGCGTCCAGTTACGGCGGCACATGCAACTCAGACAGAGACGTGTCCAAAATTAGCTCGAAAAAAGCGACATACGATTTATCGAAGTTGAAAGTGAACGTATAGCAGCTTATCTGAGGGACATTGTAAAAGCCATTAAAAGTACTCTTTTCTTTAAATGTTTTTTTTTTTTACGATGTTGCAGGCTGTCAACGGGGTAAAAACAGGCTACATCCATACGGATCGTGATGATGCTTGCTTATTTCTGACACACTCATCTTTGATTTCTCTTCTTTTTCAGGATTCAAGTGTCCTGTCTGCTCCAAGTCTGTGGCGTCCAATGAAATGGAGGTTCACTTCATCATGTGTCTAAGCAAGCCTCGCCTCTCTTACAACGGTAAGAAGAAGCACTGTGTGTTTGTGTTGTTCTTCTTTACAGGCAGGAGGGCTGGATGTGGTCGGAGCCAGGCTCGCTGGTGTGCCAGGCAATAATGAACTGGTTTTTGGCCCAGGGTATTTCAACATGATGTACCTTTTTCTTTTCTTTTCTTTTCTTTTTGATTTTTTTTTTGGGGGCATATTTATCGGCCCCGTCTCGATGTTGTGCCAGGTTTCCTGCTGCTGTTTCTGCTGCTGCGCTGATAAATATTCATGACGAGGTGGGTGGGGTCTACAGGCTGATGCGTGTTATCCAGCTAGTCCTTCCAAAAAAACTATAATAAATATGAATGAGAGGAAATGAGAGAAAAATCATAAAAATTCATGGGATGACTTTACACAACATGACACACTCAGTCATCCAGCTCTGGAAAATACAAACACAAACTGACGCTGCAAAGCCCCCAAATGGCAATCAACTCCTGCTGTAACATGGAACATCTTTAGTTTCACAAGATGTCACGGGTCCCATCTGACGCCATTATGCGTGTCTATTTTTTGGGCCTTCGATGTCCTTCTGCTGCAGCAGCAAAGTACAGGTGTGACTGCTAGAAGTCAGCAGCGTAGCCTGAAGTACAGTCGCATTAACCGCCGTTTGGTTCGAATAAACTCTGGTACAGCGTGTGTTAAACTCGGGTCCGGTTTAATATGTCATGCGGCGCGGAGACACGAACCCTTTGCTGGTTGTTTTCTCCGTGCGTGATGAATTTCCACGACATCCGGTCAGTTAAGGCTGCCGTTAAAAGTTGTCGAATGTTGTGGACTTAAATGTGGTCCTGTTGCTGCACCTTTGTGCACAATTTTAGTTCGTCCATTAAAAAGTCCTGACTGGGAAAACAATTGGCACAAAAACGTCCGATCTGTGTGGATTTAACCTTCCTCACATTGATAGATAACACTATTATAATATATGATATAAAAATCCATAAGCATGTGCGACTGTCGTCCCTCCTTATTTCTTCCTGGTTTTACTGCCGCCTGCTTGTAATGCCTTACTCCCGTCAGAAGGTGGCGGTAATGCACATAAAAGCTGTCTGCCAGCCGCCATCAAACAAAAGGAAAAGAAGAACAGAATAGTGGATTGACAGTTGAATAGTTCAGAGCGATTTTTGATTACTATTTTTGCTTGAAATGCCAAATCTCAAATTTTGTATGAATCCTCATTTTCCGAATGGAGAGTGCAGTCAGCTTGACTTATGGAGCAACAATAGCCTCATTAATGGCAATAACAAGAGGCTAAAAAAAACTTAAAAAAACTAAACAGAATTGTTTCTTTAACTGTATTACAAGCCATTTAAGAAATGTGCGGCACTTAAGAAAGGAGAAATTCTGCTTTATGTTGGAACAAATAAAAGAACTGGATTGTTGGCGTTAGCATCAGCAATGACAGACATCGAATGCTGCCGCAGAAACTGAAACTGCTGGTGAAAATATAGAGACAAAATCTACTCGAAGAATTTATCTGCTTGTTGTCAGACCGGGAGGATAAAAAAAAAAAAAAAAAAAAGGACAAACAGAGCGACGATGCAACAGCAGATCTGAGTGGATGATTAGTTTTCATAATCGAAATTTGCAACACCGCTGCACACCAGATTTCACTGTTCTTGCAGTTCCCGGATCCAAATTTATGGCACTTGCTCTCTTACTCTCTCGATCCTTTTGCATTTTAATCAATACATTTCTCGAAATGAATCGGACGAGATGACGAAGTTTTATATGCTGACCGTTCTGTTTTTAACATTCTACTTACAAAAGGTCTGAGTTCAGGTGCTTGAGGTTTAATCTGAGAACTTTGAACTCGCCGTTTTGGAATTGCATTTAGTGCGCAGTCATGTAAATGAAGGTTGTCATCAATAACCTTGGAGGTTAATGCTCGGCCGTGGTCCCGCCGGTGGATAACAGAGCCAGGCATGTCAGGCTCTTTTATTTTGCTGTATTGATCGTCTGCTCCGTGCTGCCCTGGTCGCTCATCTGTCACCGTCTCCGCGCCGCCCGCCTCCCTTTCTCCCTGCTTTTCAACCACCAGTTGACTGATTCAGTTTCGTGACCGCTAATCTATTACACCTTCACTTGTTTCGGAGGAATTACAGCTGCCGTTGGTTCGCAGTGGATCCTGAAACTGATAAACCGACCCATGAGAGAACAACATCCTTCTAATATCCCAGTTGGATGATTAAAACACCAGCAGAGTGTTTTATGAAAGGATACATCAACACGTTTAAAGAAATTGACATTACCGTACGGCGGTTTTGCCCAAAGTGACGAGGTTTGAACCCCTCTGCTGTGCTATTTGTACAATTTACAACCAAAAAACACCTTTTGTTTTCTGCGGTGAAAGAAAAATGAGTCCTTTGCAGTTCAATCAATCAAACTGTCGCACCCTTCGTTCGAGTGAAAGACAAATGCACGGGGTGGTAAATGCGGTTTGGGACACTAATGCACACAAAGACACAGATAAGATAAAACGAGGAGACTCTAAAATGAACCTGTAACCTACCCAGACCCAACGAGCGTACTGTCAGAGACCCGATCCAACCGGGGACACAAACGAGAGAACAGTTCATTTGATCAATTAATAAATGGTAGATCGCCGTCTGATCACGAGGTCGGTCCTGATCCGCACCAAGCTGGGTCACCTGGAGGAGTCTGTTGAAAGACCCAAAACACCCGATGAGTCCAGGAACGTCACTGAAGATGTGACCAGAAGTATCAGTCGATAAAAGTGCGCAACACAATCACATTTAAGTATCTGCTTAGATCCCCGTTAGCCCCCTGAAAAGGAAACAAATATTGTTCCTTGGGTTCATGTAAGTTAAATTTACATAATACAAAAATATATCTGGAATAAATGCCCAAGTTATCCACAATTTAGTACAATTTTGGCCACACGATTCCAACTCTGGCTACCAGACTTTAAGAAAGAAGCGTTACCGTGTGGCTTTAAAACATTACCGCAGGTTGAAGCATGCAAACATTCCCAAACCTGGCGGTGAAACATAAACTACTATCAATGAGCATAAAGTGCCCACAAAGTATCCAAATTGTTTTTGATACTGAGGCTCCAGAGTCGGTCAAGTTTCCCTTTTTTAAAAATTTTTTTTTTTTAAATAAAAAGCCAAATCTTCCCAAGTTTTGAGGGATGATGCCCAAGATCCTAACATCCTTTGTGTTTATGACTCGGGGCTATTTATGAACGAGATAAAAAAAAAAAAAAAAAAAAAAAAAAGAGTACATAAAAGCTGCTGCAGTGCGGGCTGACGCTCCCGGTCGCGATTGACAGACGTCTGTTCGTTGCCCCCCCCCCCCCCCCCCCCCCCCCCCGCGCCCCCCCAGATCAACTCGCTGATTGACACTCACTCGTCGGGACTCCAGATTGTGCACATGTGCGTCGGATCACCTCGCGGAGAGGTCTTGCGTGCGTGTTCAGCCATGTGTTTGTGATAGTAACGACAACTAAATCATGTGAAGTTGTTGAGAGGCTGGGAGGGCCGGGGAAGTAATCTTTACAGCATCGCGAGTGGCTGTCAACGAGGCCCACAAGGCCAGAGCAGTGGGAAAAAAAAAAAAAAAAAAATACTGTAAAGTTTGAAGCCGGCAGCAGACTGAGGAGTGAGTGACAGAGACGGAGAGCAGAGAGTGAAACTGTCTTAAGGAAGATGGGATCCAGAATGATGGAGTGCCCCGATGGCTGATAACGGATGAGAGGAGAGAGGGCAAAAGGAGAAACTCTCCCATAATTCCTCTTTTTTTTTTTTTTTTTTTGCTGCAGCTCCTGTCCGTCCTGTCACTCTTTATTTCCAGCAAATTACTCTCTCTCATTCTCCCTCCGTCCCTCGCTCCTCCTGTGAGTCCGTCTGTCTGTTCCCGCTGTGTAATCTCGCCGTAATTTCTTTCTTCCCTCTGCCTTCCTCCGTCTCTGCTCTCTTGAGTTTCTGAGACGCACAAAATGGGCCGCGCTTATCTCGTATCCCAGCATGCTCTGGGGTCCGTTGTCAATCACCTGGGCCCGGTGACTGGCGTACGTCGGAACATCTCGCACACGCGTCGACTGTTCAATAACGGCAGGAATATAATTGGACACCCAAAGGGCCCCGGCTGACTGCGATTATCGGCACCGCGTCGTCTGCATACGGGGAGAAACGTACGCTGAAGTAAAAGGCTCCTGTGGTGTGGTTTTTTTAATTTTTTTCATGCTCTTAACACTTCTGCTTAGCATTCAGTACACTTTATATCACAGTCAATTGTACTCTCTATTCATAAAGATTTCAACCTTTCGGCAGTGAACTGGAACCATTCACTACGATGCTGCTATGATTAAAATGGATGCAGCGTTTGTTGTGCTTCACTTCTTCTGTTGCATCGAATCTGGTAGACACGACATCAGGACTGGCGACCGTCAATACAAGAGACACGTCGGGGAAAACTCGCCGGAGCATCCACAAAATAAATCTCAAAACTCTCCTCTCTCAGTATTTACTTGGGGCCAGCTGTATGCATTTATTTCGGCTAATTAACTTAAACTTTGCGCCGATAAGTTAACTTCTACAGTCAGACATTGGGGTTGTTTATTTATTTCAGTCTGGTGCCGGTAGCTGCATCTCGCTGCATCTGCGTCGGCCACACCGAAACGAGGTCAACGTTACGCCAGCGTGGTTAGCTTTCTCATCCTCGGCAGCGGTGGAACATCACAACATACGGCTGCGGAGCTAAATGAAGTATATTTACATAAGCACAGAGTCCTTCCCGCGAGTCGGCGCCTTTTTCAAACGCGCACTTAGAAGGAAAAGACTGGCGAGACCAAGGTGCAGCAGTGAAACCTTTGAATGCAGGTGTGACGACGGACGAGGAAAGCGCTGAGTCGGGCACTTACAAGCTGCCCTACCTCGTGTATCCAAACCTTGTTCAGCGTTTCTCAGTCTAACTGTCATTAAAGATTTACTTGGAGCAATCTGATACTGCTGGTCAGTAAGTAATAAGATGATTTAAAAAAAAACAACATAAACCTAACCTAAAAGGGTCTGCACTGCGTGCGCCGAGCAGGAGAGGGTTAAAGAAAGCGCAGAAGAGTCCACGTGAGCTGACCGCCGGATCTTTTCTGGGCTCTGACTTCGACTTCATGATGATATTTTAATGCCGTCCCACTAAATATAGCCCCGTCGCCCACAGAGCCAGACGGAGGCCACGCTCAGGCAGGGGAGTCGGGAAGGGTTAGCGCCAGGACGTAGAAAGGTAACGGGGAAGGTGAGAGACGCGGCGTTTTGCCTCTTGCGTCTCGGGTCACCGGAGGACAAAGAGAGGAGACGCGAAATAAGGAAAAGGGAATTCAGTGCCGTGATTCAGGGAAGCAAAGAGCAACTCCTCCTAAGTCGTGTTGATGTGAAGGTGCTGGATGCCAAATGTCTGTTGGCAAGGAGAGGCAGCTGAAAGTCAGGAGTGAGGCAGGCAGGTGAGGGGAGAGCCGATGATTGAGAGACCCGGGAAAGCGGCACTTATATTTAGTGAATCCAGAGAGGACGGAGGGGCGGATGACGCGACCTCGTTAAATGAAATGAAAATGAACTTCAATATCAAAATAAGTATTTTTTTTTTAATTTTTTTAAGCAAAGTATTTTCTGAAATGTTAACTGGTGTGTGAAACCGATTTAAAAAGGAACTATTAGAAACAAAAACAAAAAAAAAATACGAGGCTGTTCTCTGAAGTAGAAAGACAGAATCGATCGTTTCAGTTGTCCTCAAAACAAAATGATTTACAATTTTAAGTATGTTACGTTCAGGACGACACCCTCGAGTGGCCGCTGTAGTCATGACGGTGACGCATCCTTTGAGAGATCACCGTTCTTTTCCCGTTTTCCAGCTGGGCGACACCACAGTTGTTAAGTAACCCGAACCGCAATTTTGTAATTTTGTAATCATAAGGATGAAGCTAACATAACATTCAAAATAAGCACACATTTTAATCCAAATAATGATCCTTTTTTTGTTGTTTTTGTTTTGTTTTGAAAAGTCGTTGCTCCGTCTAAACTCATCCAAACCCTCACCGTGCAGATATGGAAGTCAGAAAAAGTTGTTCTTTTTATGTTTCTAGAGGTTACAGACAAACAATGTAATTTTTTGTTTGTTTTGTTTTTAACTTAAAGGACTCGTTAACAAATCCTCAAACCTCTCGGTGTCTTCAAATGTGAACATTGAGGCCTCCAGAGACCACCAGCAGGTCTTTCAACTTCACAGTAGTACAGGACATTATCTACTGCAATGACCTATTTCCAGCTTCTATAAACTGGATTTCGGGTGGTAGATGAGGGGTCAAGTGCTCACTAGCGTAGCTGCAAAGATCCTGAAAGGCTTCATAAGTTAACGTTAAAATGATACAATCAGCTCCCAAAAATTCAGCGGGAGTCGGTGGCTGTTAGCTGGAACGGCGGCGACACGCTGATCTGATTAAAAGCCTCGCGGCTGCAGCGGCGATCGATCGCGGACGATTCTGGCTGAGGTGCGACGGCGGTGAGTTAGAGCGCTAACTTCATCCAGATGACCTCATTTTTTAATTTTTATTTTTCTAAAGCATTTTCACAGGTGAAGGAAACATGATTGAACAACCCTCTTAAGTTGATTATCAAAGCTCGGGTCAGGTGTTGACTTTAAATTTAATACACTCTGCACTTGCTGCAAAAAAAAAAAAAAAAAAAAAGCGTGTCACTAAATGGGCCGTGCTGACTTTTTGGCAGTTGATTAATCTCCCGAGTGTTTCCTGGTTTGATTTGCCGGCTAACAGGAAATTTGAAAAATAGGAAGAGGAGAGGTGGTGGAGGAGGGATGAGGAGAGCTGCCGTCTTGTTATCAGACAGAGGACGTAGATTCCCTGCGATTTAATCCGGAGCACTCAGTTGGAGAGATCCTGTGTGTTTTCAGCGGAGGAGGAGGGGTGGAGGGTGGAGGGGGGGGGGGGGATGTGAACAATAGAAGAGAGGAGAGAGCGATAGACAAAGATAGAAGGAGGGAGGGAGGGAGGGATGAGGAGGAGGAGAAGAGCAGGGTTATGGGAGTGTGCTGAGGAACTAAGCTGATTTACAGTCACAGCATATGTTCTGTCTCTTACTCCGTCTCACAGTCAACCCCATCTATCTATCTATCTATCTTTATATCTATCTATCTATCTTTATATCTATCTATCTATCTATCTATCTATCTATCTATCTATCTATCTATCTATCTATCTATCTATCTTTATATCTATCTATCTATCTATCTATCTATCTATCTATCTATCTATCTATCTATCTATCTATCTTTATATCTATCTTTATATCTATCTATCTATCTATCTATCTATCTATCTATCTATCTATCTATCTATCTATCTATCTATCTATCTATCTTTATATCTATCTATCTATCTTTATATCTATCTATCTATCTATCTTTATATCTATCTATCTATCTATCTATCTATCTATCTATCTATCTATCTATCTATCTATCTATCTATCTATCTATCTATCTATCTATCTATCTTTATATCTATCTATCTATCTATCTATCTATCTATCTATCTATCTATCTATCTATCTATCTATCTATCTATCTATCTATCTATCTATCTTTATATCTATCTATCTATCTATCTATCTATCTATCTATCTATCTATCTATCTATCTATCTATCTATCTATCTATCTGTCTATCTATCTTTATATCTATCTATCTTTATATCTATCTATCTATCTATCTTTATATCTATCTATCTTTATATCTATCTATCTATCTATCTATCTATCTATCTATCTATCTATCTATCTATCTATCTATCTATCTATCTATCTATCTATCTATCTATCTATCTATCTATCTATCTATCTATCTATCTATCCATCCATCCATCCATCCATCCATCCATCATCCATCCATCCATCCATCCATCCATCCATCATCCATCCATCCATCCATCCATCCATCCATCCATCCATCCATCCATCCATCTATCCATCTACAGATAAAAACATGATCCCTTTTTGTCCATCATCAACTCAATGTGATGTTGTTCAGATGAATCTGGTTAATGAGGTTTCCCTCTGCGGCGGAGCAGCAGTGACTGAATCGCTTAATCTGGTTGAGGTGTGAAGCAAATGCAGTTATTGGAGCGCTGCCTTTACCACTATTACTGCTTTTCAAAGGACTTCACACATTCATTTCTTTCACAAATACATATACAATTTTATGATAGCAAACAATACAGCTTTTCATTAGCTACATTTTCTTTTGACATTCGTGGCTCGAGAGAATTAATTGTGATGACTTTTCATTGATCGCCATCATCAGGTAAAAAGACTGATGTTCAGATTCTTGAGCAAATAGCTCGGCAAGTACGAGCCGGACCCGTCATCCGTCGCATTCGTTGGTGAATTCCTGTGTCGTCGGGGAGGAGGGTCAAGAAGTTGTCGATCATGGCCATTACTCACGGGGTTGCTGAAGTGCCTTTTTTCTATTTCATCAGAAAGCTGTGGGCTTTATGATGCTCAACGAATCGCTCCTTCGCTCCGCTGTTCCACCCGCCAACTACCTCATAAAACGATGCTCTAATTATGATAAATATACTTTATATAATATATATATATGCAATATGTCAGCTTACACTGAAGTCATCAAAATGTGAAAACTCCAAATTGAAATGTTTTAATGGAAAGTAGTAAAAATAAAACGCGTCATAAAATTAATCTTTACGTTCAAGGCTGAATACACAAAGAGAAGCGAGTTCATGTTAATGTTGAGAAGTCAGAGGCAGAAGGACATGCGGTGAAATACAACCCGGTCAGCAGGTTAACACCGAAGATGACACCAAAAAAAAAAAAAAAAATCAAGCAGATAATTGGTGACAAGCTGCGACCGGCCGGGGCTCCTAATTGAGTCAGCGCGGATTAAAAGCTGTGTTTCTGCCGCCGCTTCACCAACCAGCCGTTCTCACACTGTTGTGTTCGTGTCGGAGTTAAAACAGCAGCAGATGTGAAACGAGGTGTTTTTTTTTTTTTTTTTTTTTTTTTTTAGAGGCTGAAAAAACCAACAGCGACTCAAAAGATTTGGAGGATTAGCACTTCACGTAGAAGATCGATATGTGGCGGGTCGAGTAAACGTTGCCTATTATATGCGTGTCCTTTCTTTTATTGACTCGCTTTCTCCAATCTGTTAGAAATTTCCAGATTTGACAAACGAAAGAAAAACAATGCAATTTCTGACATTAAATGGGGCTGTCGGATCAAACAGGTGGGCCTCCCGTGGCATTTCAGATATGACACGGGAGTGGGTTGGTATTTTTCAGGCATTTAGCAGGTGTTTGGCTCTAAACGCTTCAGAAACCGACTATTTAATGAAAGAGTTAGTCTGGACAGAATTGCTTTGGCCTCCAGCACCACTGGAGTTATGTTTGACCAGGATATGTCTTTTAACCCTCGTGAAGCTGCACAATATTGGCCAAATTTTGAATATCCTGTCTCAGCTCATGCATTTGTGACTTCCGTGCTGGACTGTTGTAATTCCTTATCGTCAGCGTGTCCCAATAACTCTTTAAAAAAAAAAAAGTGTGCCGTTGATCCAAAATGCTGCAGCGAGAGCACTGACGGAAGCATATTTCTCCCATATTGTCTTCGCTTGGCTCACTGTCAAATCGAGAATAGCATTCAAGATTCCTTATGTACGAAGCTCTTAATGGCCAAGATCCACGATAAAGATCTGATGTTGCCATGTAATCCTTAAAGCTCCTTCTCTACTTCTACGTCCACGGTTGCCGCTATTTTAGATTTTTGGTATTACTTCCGTCGATACGAAGAGGTGACGTGAGGTTTGTTGCAGGTAGATCAAGTGTTTCTTCGGACATCCTAAAGTTTTGGACGCAGTCGGTGTCCCCGGTTTTGTGTCAAACTCGGTTTCTCCTGCAAATATATGTGCCCGCAAGCCCCGCCCACCTACGCATACAGGGAAGTGTAGGCGTGTTCAGGACAAAGCTCACCTGGAGGAGTTGTGCTCCCACGACTGAAGTTCTGAGGACGGACACGAAGACCGACACTAACCTTTATTAGCAGTTTTGATCTTAAAGTTTAAAGTTCGGGCCGACTCAGGTGACCTTGAACCACTTCTTGGATATGCTGCTGCAGGCCGAGGCTGCTGGGGAGACTTTCCCACGATGCACTGAGCTCCTCCCCTCGTCTCTTTTCCCTCCTCATACTACTGTTTGTTGTTTCTCTACGCTCCTCTTCTCTCTCTCCGCTCTCCCGCCTGGTTTCTGTCTGAGGTTTCTTCCCGTTCCCGTCCACGCGGGATCTGATTCATTGCTGGGTTTTCTCTGTCTGTAACGCTGTGAGGTCTCGACCTGACAATGCCGAGCGCCCTGAGAACTGATGTTGTGATTTGTCGCTTTTAAGTACGTGTGTGTGTCTGTGTGTGTGTGTGTGTGTGAGGAGAGGGCGGGGGAGGGGGGGGGGGGTTACAAATAATCAACGGTAAATTTCCATATGATAGAAGCCAAAACAGACCCGAGGCTCCTGATTCATCTCCAAACTCCTCCGTGTGCACTTCCAATCGCTACGAGCAGAAACCGACTGCCGTATCTACTGTGTGTAATGCAGCAAGCAGCTCTTCCCCGCTGCTCTCTGCCACGTTTGATATGCTGTCGGAGTCTGAAATTTGTCGATGTTTTTGGTGCATACTGATGTGTCTTCTGCTCTCTCTCTCTGTGTGTGTGTGTGTGTGTGTGTGTGTGTGTGTGTGTGTGTGTGTGTGTGTGGCTGCCACCTTAGATGATGTGTTGGCGAGGGATGCCGGTGAGTGTGTGATCTGTCTAGAGGAACTGCAGCAAGGGGACACCATAGCCAGACTGCCGTGCCTCTGCATCTACCACAAAAGGTGACTGACACACACACACACACACACACACACACACACACACGCAGATTTGAATCACTGCCCATTATATAATTTTGCACTTCCTCTAATTAAATCCACTCATAGCGCTCCAGTAAAAAAAACAAACGTTCCTTAAAGATGGACGGCACTCGCTTTGCCTTTGATTTAGAGGTTATTCATATTATATTATTGGATAATAAAGGTGCTGCGTGTAGCATTTCTAAATACTGATATATCACTGTCAGATTAGCTGGATAGCCGCGGATAATTACCATAAACAAATGAGAGCAGGCTGAAGAGGACTGATAGCTGCTAGCGCCTACGGCTGAGTGGGCATTTTCCCATCATGCCTTCTGTTACCAACTGGATGTGTTTCGTCTTTTTTATCATGGGTTTAGGTGACAAAAAACACACTGAAAGGGATTTTATTTTTTTTGTTTGGCTTTTGGAAATGAGGCTGGATTAATTAAGGCGGAAATGAGGGTCCACTGACCCTAAAAGGCCCCTCAAGTCCCAGGTTTACTGTAATTCTGTCTGTATAATTTGATTAATCACACATTATCTAACCTGTTCAGGGTGCACTTGCCTTTGCCAGAGTCTCCTCGGATCGGCTGCAGCCTCACTACGCAACCCTGTACTGGCTGAATTATGTAGAAATAAACTGTAGCTGTGCAATAAATACTAATAAAAACAATAAATACACAGAATTTCTTAAAATAAAATAATTGTTGGCCAGAAACAAAACTTTTTTATCTAAAAAGATCGGCTTCTCTGTTTGTTTAACATATGGTCAACTTTTAAAAGTAATTTTTTATTTAAAACATTTCTTTTTTTGCATAAAACCACCCAACAGTTTATGTGGTTATTGGAATTAATTAACTTCAGTAGGTAACAATATTCACATAAAATACTGTAAACACCACTAGCTATTAGCTATTTACCTAAAAAAAAAAATACTTATTTTATATTTTTAAGTACATCATAGCGGTGACACGTCTTTACACTTTGACTTGTAAAGCGGTATTTTTACAAAATCATGGTTTTCCACGGCAGGGGGTGGTGGGCAGTTATTTGACTAAAAACGATATAATTTCACATATTTTGGATGATTGTGATTACAATATTTATTTAAAAAAAAAAAAGCATTGTCTGCGATAGATGATCACCAAACACTGGTAAAACAAGCGTTATATAGTCGCTAAGATGCTGTAAAATAAAAACACTTTGGCTGCTGCACCTGAGTGTTATAATAGTTGGGAAAACCCTGATTATGTTACTTAAATGGATTTCTTTTTTTCTTTTTTTTTTAATTAAGGCTCTTCTCCCTTCGCACACACAAAAACAAAACTAGTCAACATGACAAACGTTTCCATAAAACACAGTGAGAAAGTGGAAAAGTTTAAAATAATGCACGCGCGTGTGCCGCTCTGGTGCGTCCTCCCGGGTCTCATTTATATAT
The DNA here is from genome assembly GCF_022577435.1 of Embiotoca jacksoni. NCBI lineage: Eukaryota > Metazoa > Chordata > Actinopteri > Embiotocidae > Embiotoca > Embiotoca jacksoni. Next base: position 24,290,479 of record NW_027185381.1, on the reverse strand, counting down.
TTAATGATGCTCATGTGGGAGTCTGGAGGCGTTACTTTAGCAAAAACTCTCTCAGCTGTTTTCCCTCACAGCTTAAGAACATTACTTTAGTTTTTTTTTTTATTATAAGCTGAATATCTTGACTGTTGAAAGTGTCCTCGGCAGCCGTTTCTAGAAAATAACGTCACGCCCACGTGTCTGTGTGTGTCTGCAGCTGTATAGACTCGTGGTTTGAGATCAATCGGTCCTGCCCCGAACATCCTTCTGACTGACTGACCCACTGGGCCCACTGAATACTGTTCAAGGTGAAAAACACAACACACACACACACACACACACACTCTGAATGCTAATTATTGCAGGAGAAATGTGTGTATATGTGTACGGACATACAGGAGCTGATGTTTGTCTTTTATATAAGTATTCCATCCGATTAGATAGATTTCATGTGTGTATAAAAGAACATTTTACTATTCACCATTTGTGTTAGCATCAGTGCAAAGCCAACGCAACACTGGAGGATATACAGGAGCAGTAATTAATATATATAGGAATGAATAAATGAGTAAAATTGGGTCTATGTTTAACATACTGCATGCCGACCCCTACACTTGTAGTCATACGACAGAAAAACAAGTTTATTGACTTCAGGTTGCTCATATTGATATCTCGTCGCAGGACACTAATATATACATATATATACACAGAATTAACACGTTGCTCACTAAAACCACAAAAAGCTAAAAATGTCACATTTTCACCATTTGTATCTTTTGATTTGCAAATTTTTTCCCCCGCTCTGTCTTTCCGTGTCTGTCTGTCCTCTCCGTCTCCAGGAAATCTCGTGGTCCCGCCATGGGTATCTGGACACAGACGCAAACCAAATCCGATGAAACAATCAAAGCGATCAACACACACACACACTTATCCTGACGGAATCCATCATCCTAACCGAGATAATTACTCTTCGTGAACTGAACCAAAAAAATAAAAATAAAAGAACAACAAAACGAAACGTGACTGTCAAACCATCGTACATTAAAGGGCCCCTCCAGAGCCCTCCATCTGCTGATGATACTGCTTACAACCTCCCCACCGCCAACCTTCCTTCCCTCCTTCCCCCTCACGCCTCTCCAGGCGAACAGAGTCCCTTAAAGGGCTTCATCATCGGCCCCCTTCTGCCGACCCAACCGAGGCCGGCCAGCCGGCCGCCTCCCTGCCGCGCTCAGGTCCTGGCGGGGCCCATCCCATCTCGTCCTCTGGATCCGGGCCTGATCCGTCACTTGTGTCCAGCCCTCCCATGGCCTTAACTGGGGGAAGAGGGGGAGGAGGAGAGGAAGCAGAACAGGAGGGAGGGGAAGAGGAAGGAAACCACACGAGGGTGAAAGGATGAAAAAGGAGGAGGAAGCGGACAAACGTGAGCTTTGCCGAGCTGCCGAAGCTTCTTTATGAGAACCGGACTTGTACATTATTTCGGTGGGCCTCTCATCTCACACGGCGGGACTCTGACTCGGCGATGTCCTCTCTCGTAACGGACCGCCTCCCCAGTGTGCTCCTTTCTCATAGTTCCCCGCCTCGGTTCTGCGGCCTTCCTTCTGACAATTTGACTCTGAATAATTAAATCGAAAAAAAAAGAAAAAAAAAAAGTCCCCATGATGCTTTCTGGATCTGGTCTGTGAACATCTGGGCAGGCAGAGAGAGAGAGAGAGATGGAGAGGAGGGGGGGTTGGTGGGGAAAAAAAAAAAATCAGCTTGGAGGGCATCTAAAGATGGACCGGGGGTGGGGGGGTTGCAGTCTGAGCATGCTCAGTTCGGACTGGGAGGGAGGAAAGGGGGCCAGCGATGTAGTTTACGCTCCTACTGTGTAACGTGTGTTTGGGATGCTCCAGTGTCAGGCTTCACCCGGTGTGTGTATGTGCACTATTACACTATGTGTGTGTGTGTGTGTGTGTGTGTGTGTGTGTGTGTGTGTGTGTGTGTGTGTGTGTGTGTGTGTGTGTGTGCTTGGACTGATGACAACATAGCTTTGCTGAAGCCTTGTGTATATGTGTGTGTGTGTGTGTGTGTGTGTGTGTGTGTGTGTGTGTGTGTGTGTGTGTGTGTGTGTGTGTGTTTGAGACAGCATGAAAGGTCATCGTAGAGGGCTGACTGGGACAGTGCCGTGTGCGTCCGTGTATTGAAATGTTTACAGTCTAGATGTCCATGTTCCCTGTTTGTGTGTGCAACTGGCAGTCCTCCCTTTACTTTGCTGATGTTTACAGCTACAGAGAAGCGACATGACATGTTGTAAATTTCACATGTAACCTCTCTCGGTTCTTTCTTTTTTTAGACCTGCCAGATTTTTTCATGTGATCATGGTTACTAATTTTTCTCGTGAGAGCGAGTGTGTGTGTGTGTGTGTGTGTGTGTGTGTGTGTGTGTGTGTGTGTGTGTGTGTGTAGTGTGTGTGTGTGTGTGTGTGTGTGCGCGCGCGCATCTCCGTGCATATGACTGTTTGCATGGAAGGATTACTGAACGGCCCCCGTGAGTCACAGATATAAGGACCCCGATGAGTAAGTGGGGACACCCGGTCCGGATCCTTTGTTCAAAGAGACTCTCAACATTTATTGTTTGTCAATCAAATCAACAGAAAGAGGCACAGAACAATAACAAAGAGGTGAAAACTGACTCAAAACGACTACAAAGAAACTTAAACGGACTCAACTGCTACGAAATGACTTTGGAAAACCTTGACAGAATCATAATGGCTGAAAACAACTATAAATAGACTCACAATTCCTAAAACCAAGACGAGGTGAAAACCTAGCATGCGGCCGGACAGTGTATGAAATGCTATCGGCCTTTTAATTTGAAATTAGGGCTTTTAATTTGAAACAGAACCAGGAAATCGCTGCATTTGGCCGACCAAGCATGTCAAATATTTGCGGATTTATATCGTTATTAAAGTTATTAAAGTCCAGCCAAATATTATAATAATAAGGTTACTCAAAATTACTCAAAACAACTATTTAGAGACTTAAAATGGCGTGTATGAAACGCTTGAGGTCTTTTAATTTGAAATTAGGGCTTTTAATTTGAAACAGACACAAGAAGTCACAGAGATCCGTCGACCGAGGTTGAAAGATATTTGCGTTAATCGGGCCGGACCCACTGTTGTAGTCCAGCCAAATATCATAAGGGCAGTAAAAATTGCTTATAACAAACGACAAAGAGACTGAATACGACTGAAAACAATGACAAGGAGGTTAGAAATGACTGGAAGGAGTCGCAAACCAACAAAGTAGTGATACAAAATGAACACAAATAGACACAATATGACCATAAAGAGATCAAAAATAAATAAACACAAATGGACGCAGAGAGACTCAACGATCACAAAAAGACTCAAAAACTCACCGGTGTCGTTTGCAGTCTTTCTAACTCGATGTAGGAGTGCGTGGGGGGGGGGGGGGGGGGCGGGGCCTTCTGTCTGTGCCCTGGAGGGGCTCGGCGGCTCATAATCCGCCCATGACTGTTTGTGCATGTGTGTCTGCGATTGAAAAAGGCACCTCTTGGTCTCCGCTACTGTCGGTTCCCCACATGTGTTTTCTGCTTGAGCAGGTCGACGTGAGACGTGAGCCACTCAGACCCCTCAAAAAGGACTCCGTGGTCCCGCTGTGGAGCCACTGAAACGGGGCTTATTTATTCATTTGTTCATATTTAACAATATTTGTTTAATAATCCAATCATGTGAGGTGTTAACTCACTCTTTCAGAATGCCAAGAGCTGATGTGTGAAGACTACTACGAATCAACATACAAACAAAAACTGCATTTACAAAGCTACTGTAAACAAATGGTGGAATAAATTGTGCTAGATGACAGACGACTTTCAGCTTTCATTCTGTGACCCAGATACCGTGAACGCGGCGGGATAAGTGGGTTTTTTATTGTCGACCCGTCCGTCAGTGGGACGTGGACTTATAGTTGGTCGTTAGAGGAAAACACTCGCATCATTCAGAAATGTCCAACTCACCCTGGGAGTTATTTTAGGAGTGAATGTGACGTATCCACTTTCAGCCTGATTCATTCAGGGCTTTTACTACATTTCCCAGAATCCCCTCTGACAGCTGCCAGAGGGGATTCATTAGAAAGAGTGTACAATTAGAAAAACGTAACAAGGAAGAGAATATGAACAAAAAACTAGCAGAACGAATAAACCAAAACAACCCTGATTTACTTCTTGGAGGCGTCTGGGTGGAAACTTCGACCTTCGGGAGAGTTTTCAGACCAAATCCTCAACTTTGACAGGAAGTTTATGGATCAGAGCCGAGAGCTTTCTAACAGCTTCAGAGTAGCTTTCCTTTTTTTTTTTTTTTTTGCCAATGGAAGATGCCACATGATCCACTGTCTTTTGTTTGAGGTGAAACTTGAAGAATTCAGCGAAGTACACGTGGAAGAAGAGCCTATTCTTGCCGCCATCGACATTATATTTTTTTATCTTTCCAGTCAAAAGAGCCTTCATTGTAGTTTTTGAGATATAACTTTGCACTAAACTATGAAGAGTTGTCACATTGGTTTTACCCACACAAAACATCTAAAATTACACACCCAATATAAAATTGCTGTACAGCTGCTGAACATCACCGACTGTATGGATAAATCTAAGTCCTGCCAAAGAGTACACATCCTAAAAATGTCCTGTAAAAGTGTCACAAACACTCCAAGTAATACAGAAACAGAGCAGTAGGTCTTTGAAGTCAGTAAAAATCAAACCTTTTTGTCCAAATCAGAAAAAACAACATCGATTTCCCTGAAAATATCTGTCTGAACATGTCAGGAACACTAAAGAATTGTTAATTTTTTTTTTTTTTAATGAATAAGTGCCTCAGATGTAATGATGATATCACTAATTAAGATGTTTGAACACAAATGGACACGTGGTAACCAAAATTTCCTTTTCAGCATTCAACAAGGACCTGGCAAAGAAGAACATCCGCGGTTGAAAGGCTTGTGACACCCAAATCTCAGCTGCTCACTACTCCGGGTGTGTTCGCTTCTCATGGATGGATTAACTGTCCTTTTGTGTAAAAACGTAGTGCGTATAATACACACGGTACAAATAAAAGGATTCCTCCGAGGGCGATTACAAGAGAACGACTTTGCCGCTCCTCCCAAAGCCTCCCACTTTCGTAAACATGTGCTGTGACTTCACTTTGGGGGATTTTTTTTAATTTTATTTTTACTGCATGAATTCAGCTCCATATTCTGTTAAACAGCTGCCTCTGGCTTCCTTTTGTGAGCGTCCGTCATGTGACGATGTCTAATGCAGCTTTGGTGGGGTATGAAAGTGGTATGAACTCGATTATGGCCACAAAAAAAACCCCAAACAAACAAAAACAGCACCCAAATCCCACTGGTGTGTTTTTTCCCCCACTACATCACATCTAACATTAAAGCACTTGTGGTCATAATGTGGTTATGATGCCTCGTGAGCGGCACTTTAAATAAAGTGTCACAAGCCTTGTCAGTGCTGAGATCATCCCTGTCCCCTTATCGAGGCCACGGAGCGCGGAGGGTTTCGGACAGAGGGCAGTGTTTGCTTCCAACGTCATGGATGCGTCACGGTGGCGCATAATAAGCCGAATGATATCGATAACTGAGACCATTAGTGCCTGTTTGTGTGACACACAATGTTCCCAGTGTGTCGTGTCGTGGCGTGCGGCTCACCGGGGGTGGGGTGGGGGGGTGTTTCTCACAGTAAAGCCACTGTACCACTCAGCTCAGACCCACTGCCACGAGAACACAGTCCCTTCATTTAACTGTGACTTCATTTCATTTGACTCCTTTCAGGTCATGGCTTATTTTACTTGACTTATTTTGGCTTTTTTGAGGGGGGGGGTGGGGTGGGACAGGCGTCTACTCGCCTCTCTGAGTAATGTGATGCGCAGTCTGTGGGATGAGTAATAATAATGACACGTATAATAATCCATAATGTCAAAATAACAAAAAAAACAAAAACAAAAAAATGACAGACCTGTTCCTCCTGTTGTCGAGGTTTGTTAAAATGATGCTTCCCTGACTGATGGGAGAATACAAGATTACAGAATGGACTTGCTGTCATATTTAATTTATCAGCTGATAAATGGGATCAGGACAGACGGAGGGAAGGTTATAGCAAAAGAGAAGTGTGTAGCATGCTGATCTGCTTCCCCTTATAGTTTCAATTTAATTTGATGGAAATTGAAGGTTTACTTTTCATTTCTAGTTTGACATACTTTATAATTTATTATTTTTTTTAATTTTTTTTAATTTTTTATTATTATTGATATTAAGTTCCCACTTTATTAGTGCTAAACATTCTTACATCAGGCTACAAAGTGACTTTAAATTTGAAATGGTAATATTCTGACCTCTAATGGCTAAATCCGTAATTGCACATGACTTTTAATGGGGAGAAGAGGTGAAATTAAATTTGTAAAGCATTTCTCTGATGGAAAACATTCTAATCCAATACGTGGTAATTGTATTATTATTTTAAATCAAATAAATATCGTATTGGACCTTTAAAAAGTACCTAAAAGGGACACAGACTTCAAAACAATTTAAGAAAAGTAAATGTTATTGGCCGAAATATAAACAGAAATGAACAATCGATAGCCGGTAGATAGTTATGACTTAGCTCGATTTTGACCGGCTCGATTGCTCTGGCCTTGATCTCTTCGCAGCTCTCTGATTGGTCCATATGTTGTGGCGCCAAAACAGAAAACTGAGGAGGAAATGTAAACAAGGCGAAAGAGGTTTAAACCGCACATCATTTCTCTGGAAGTATTTAGCGTATTGCTGCTTTTTTGGTCTGATTCTCGTACAGATGGACACACATTCGTATTTTCCGGTACAACCCGGGGTGGGAATGGAGGAGAATTTCCTGTCTCTCGACGATATTTTGCTCTCTCACGAGAGACTTCCGATCCGGACAGAGTGCACTTTCCCCCGGCTTGGATACCTGGAGAAGTCGAGCGACACGCAAGACATCCCGGAGGTCGGTGATGTTTCTAAACCCCGAAACCTGCTAAACACCCGTGACAGTTAAAATATCGTACATTTATTTCCTCAAGTCTTTTCCATATTTAACTCAAAAGTAGTTCAGATGGACGTATTTTTTTGTCGCGTGAACCAACGTAACGTCACGCCAAACTCCATTGAGTGTTTTGCTTTTTTAACTCCAGTCGTTTGTTTTGATAAATGGACGAAAACGTGAATTTCTGTTAAAGAACAATCACGACTCGCTGGTGAATTCGGCATTACTGTCCAATAAAAGTTAAACTTCTATAACGTTAATATTCAGTTCATCATTGCGTAGTTAGAATAGCTGCACGTGTTAAAAATTAAACAATCCGCATAATGAGGTGTCGTTTGGTCGATTATTAGTAAGCCGAATTTAGCAGGACGTAGTTTTAGTAATATTCTTGAGATTGGATAAGCAAGTTAAAGATTTTCTCCGGTCACGTTTAAAGATAAATAAAAAAAATACTGCTTAAAAATGTTGATTTACCTGGTTAGAAATGTGCCTGCTTCCCCACAGACAAATCCAGCAGCTATGAATATATGCAAATATTTTCTATTCAAAAGTTGAATAACTGGATTCAACACGTCTACTACATCACTGGAAGCCCGGTCTTAGTGTTTGTGCAATGCAGGCTTCAAGTTGCCACATCACCCTTCTGTGACGTGAACTACAACTTGAAGGTGGATCTCAGAAAAAACAAAAAAACTTCCACTTTCAGCAGATGCAGAAAAAAAAAAAAAGCCTTCTGGTGTCAAACTGTGCTCAGCTCAGGCATAACAGGAGAAATAACAAACCAAAACAAACTCTTTTCCCTCTATCTCAGGGTACAAAGATGGAGCTTCCTCTGTGGCTGTCCAAGGGTCTGTATGAGAGGAAGAGGAGGGTGCTGTCCGTGGAGCTCCCCAAGGTGTACAAACAGGGCTGGAGGACCGTGTTCAACGCCGACCCCAACGTGGTGGACCTGCATAAAATGGGGCCCTACTACTACGGCCTGGGGTCCCAGATGCTGCACTTCGACAGCCCGGAGAACCCCGACATCGCACAGACTCTGCTGCAGGTGAAAAACAATAACATGGAGGAGGCGTGAATTAATTTATTTAGGTCAACACTGGACGCCCATTAAATAATAAATATCCAAAGCAGACAGGGTACACGTCCTTGTTGGGAATATTTAACGTCATTCACAATGATTTATTTCCTTCATCACGGACGCCGCATGTCTCTGCAAATTAATGTAAACGGCTTGTGTTTATGACCTTTGGGAGGCGAAGCGAACCTGCAGGACAAGTAAAAGCTATTTGCTTCGCAGGGTGGATATCTTTATTAAAGGTGCAACATTTGGAAAAATGAACACGTAAGTGTAATCTAATCTTTTAGCTTCGCGTCGATCCTTTCACTACCACTTAAGAAAAAAAAAAGGTGTAGACAAACACGTTAGATAGAATTTTCTCAGGTTTCTAACTTCACCCTGTGAACATAATGCAGATGTCTACTTTCACAGGAGTAACTGTAATATTTCCGACGTACTCCTACCACTGGTGTTTTGCAAGTAAACTTAGGATACTTTCATAGTTTTTCTTTATCAGTTAACTTCATGCAAAGGGAGAGAAAATCAATAATTGGTCTGACCACAATTTCATGTAAAACTTCACTAGTTTGTGGCAGAAAGCTTCTTTTCAGCATTTTTGTAGAAACTCCTTCAGTTCTTCTGTCTCCATGTAATCCCAGACTGACTCCATGATGTTGAGATCAGAGCTCTTTTCGGATTCAGAGGCCTTTTCTTTTGGTATTCACAGACAAATAATAATCTAAACATTTAAAGCTCTTTAAACGATTACACTGCTCTGCATATATCTGATCCATCCTCAATACATATTTATTTTCATTATCCGTATGGAACAGTTCCTGCTCTTAGAATTACACATTTACCGCTTTGCCCTCATTATCAGAGTGTGCAGGTATTAAAGTCTTAAAAAGCATTGATTTAATTTTCCTCGAAAGGTCTTAATTGTTTGTTTTTTCTAGTCTGCTGTTGGGAGTAAAGCTGTTTATAAAAAGGTTTTGATGTCTGTTTGGCGAGCTGTAATTCAAGATTGACAAGGATCTATAAAATTACTGTCAGGCAATTAAACGTGTAAAACCAAAAGAGAAGACATTTAGGATGCTGAAGTGACAATCTGATCAATCACGCAAGTAAAAAATAAATCCAATAGAAAGTGATGGCAGCTAAACAGAAGTTTTTTTTTTGCCACACAGAAAAAAAAAGTGTGTTGCTGCTACTTTTCTCAGCTCCCAGACTCGTTGCAGTGTTATTTCTTACAATCACAGCTAGGGGGCGCAGTGAGCTCAGGGAGCGTGTCAGGTTGTCTGGTGCTGCTGTTTCCAGGCAGATTGACTTTAGTCTCATTGTCTGACAGACAGAAAGAGAAAAACACGGGGTTGTTGTGTGTTTGACTTCCTCGGAGCCGCAAAGAACACAAATACTGCAGGAGGTGAAACTGAAGTCCCGGTTGTTGTTGTTTGTTTTTAAAACCCGGCACCTCTTCTTCAGCTCGTGTGTTTTTATGTGATGTTTGAACTCAAAAATCAAATGAGTGAAAATAGAGCTCTTTATGGCGACATGTTTGTGTCACCCAGCAAGTGTTTACCTACCGATGCCTGCTGGTGGTCTTCTTATAAATGAGGCATTATTGCATTTTGATAGAGACAGAAATATAGACAATACTTAAATAAATCAGATTAAACAATCTTTTAAGATTTAAGTTGGTTTTTTTTGTGTCATTTGGTGGATTAAACAATTGATTGATTATTCAAGAAAAATAATCGTCAGATTAATTGATAATTAAGAGACTCGTTGACTTGCTGTATTTTAAACATCAGTCAGTGTAACGTGATCGGGGAAACACACACACACACACACACACACACACACACACACACACACACTTTGATGTCCCCTCCAAGATTTGAATTTTTTTTTTTGCCCGAAGGTGAAAAAACGTGAAATTACACGTCTGAAGTTCAACACTAAGTTTGATATCAAAGCTGACCGCTGGTTCAACCAACTGGGTCACTCTGATCAAAAACCGTTGCCTTCATGTGAAATACATTTAAAACTGCAACAGGCCTCACAAACACACAACCTAACGGCTCTCGAACTCTTCACCCCCCCCTCCCCCCCCACTTCCCCCACGTCCACTCCCCCGTCCAGACCTTCATCAGCCGGTTCAGGCGGACCATGGACTCGTCCCAGAACGCCTACAACGAGGACACGTCGGCGCTGGTGGAGCGTCTGGACTGCCTGGAGAAGGCCCTGTTCAGGTCCGGGCAGAGCGGCCTCAACAGCTTCCAGAGCTGGGAGAAGGGTCGGGCCTCGCAGCTCACCACCTCCAGCCTGGTCCTCAACTACCGCAAGAGGAAGATGGCCGACGTTCAGCCCGCCGTTTGAAACCAGCGGCCGCCGGTCGGACCTCGGTGAGTACGGCGGCGGCGACAGACACTCGCGAGCGCTTTCTTTGTCCTCGGAGCGGTTCTTCCTCGACAGCCGAGACGTGCTGTCGGGGACAACAACCCCGTACGGAGGATGAACATGTTCCCTATTTATTTTGTCACTCTTGTTTCCCTTCGACTCATCAATACGCGTTGTGACGGACACTCGATATTCTGATCCTGTCATTCTGTTCATTAAACGTTTTTGTCAGTAAAGCTTCCAACCATTTTTTTTTTTCTTTCTGTTTTATATCAATACAGACGGGAAACTTTGGGATTTTTAGGTGGGTAATAAATAAAATCTTTAAAACATAAAATGTCAACGCGTGCCATAAAGCTGTCTCAACTCTGGAGATATTAAATGAACGCCTACCTCGGCAGGAAAATATATCTTCTGAAATACAAACGTCATTTTCTTATCATCATTGATTTCATTCATCCATTTTTCTGTGGCTTCTGTTGGGTCGCAGCAAGTCAGTCCAGACATCCCTCTTCCCTGTTGGCGTGGTTCAGCTCCTCCTGACGGATCTTGAAGGCTTCCCAGGCCACACGAGATGTATTTAATGTCTCCACGATCTGTCACCGGGTCTCCTGCTGGTCGGACTAAAAAAAAAAACCTCCAACGGAAATCACCCAGGATGCATCGTGATCAGATGCCCGAGCCACCTCGCCCTGAAGGAAACCCGCGGCTCGACTTCAAGCTCCCTCCGGATGTTTGATCTCCTCACCGTGTCTCTGAGGGACGAGTCCAAACTCCCAACAGAGGAAATTCATTTTGATCTCTTTTACTTTGCTCGTGAACTCGACTCGGTCCGGTACACGAATTACTGCCGACTCCGAACCGATGCAAGTGTCACGTTCACTCTCGGGGGGAGGGGGGGGATTACAGCATTGATTTCAGGTTCTTAAAAAAACATGAAAGGTCATGCGTCTTGACTATTTTTCCAACCTGCTGTAAATAGTAAAAACTGTCTGGAGGACCGCGGACCTGATGACAAATTCACACGACGTTAGTTACTGTCTTTAATCTGTCGATTGATCTTGTTTTCTGCTGCTGATCCAGGTCCATGGTTGAGTTTCATGATTAATCAATGACTTGATTAGAAATATTGATATTCGGGCTGCAGCTGACCATTATTTTCTTGGTTAATCGTTTGCTTTAATGAAATGTCGACAACAGTGAATCAGAACTTTGCAGGATCAAAGCTAATGTCTTGTTTTATCTGAGCTGAAGCCCAAAACCCAAAGATGTCCTGTTTACATTGAAGCCACAAATCACTGTGACGTTTGTTTGGTCAGTTGTTGCTTTCAAAAAAAAAAAAAAAAAATATGACCAACAAAATGCTGACTAATCATTTTAGTCTCAGAGCTATTGCTATTAGAGCTGCAGCTGATACTAATTTTGAATTTTAATTGTTCGACATTAGAAAATAGTTAAAAAAAAAAAATAAAACACAAAATTAGAGCACAATTTAAGTGGTCAAAAGTCTGGTTTTGTCTGACCGACAGCTTATTGTAATATGAGACAATAAACAGCAGCAAATTGTCACATTTTAGGCGCTAAAATCATGACGATATTTGTCCTTTTCATTCATGTCTTCCATCCTGCCGGTGCTTTGATCATGAAACGGGTATTTAAACGGTATTTAATGCGATTCATAAAGAGGTCTTAAAATGTAACTGCAGAAACTCCTGATTTAGAAAATGGTAAACCAGGGAGCAGTTATCGTTAATGAATGCCGTTCAGAGTCTCTCCACACTGCAGATGGAGGTCACTTCTAAATGCCAACTGTTTTGCACAGTGAGCAGAATCTGTAATGACCACCCGCCGGCTGCCAAATGCTGGTAAAGATGTGTCTTTTGGTCGCGTTGTCGGCGAGGGTCACTCACTGGGTTATTGAGACATGACGGCGTTTTCAATGGGTTCGGAGACGGTCTTCAGCAGCGTCGGGTTTACCTCCTGCGGGGGCCAAAAACTTGTTGTCGGGCCAGCGCTTTAGAGACGGATAGATCGGCTGATTGATGGAAAATCAGTTGGCAGCAGTTTTGATGGACGATTAAACTTTTTAAGTGTTTTTTTTAATTTTTTTTTTTAAACAAAAGCATAAAAAGAAATGTTTCTTTCAAGCAAACTGTATCGACCCAAATGATATATGAAGTAAGCTTGTGGATTTTGGGGCCTCTGGCTTGAATCCATTGGAAACATTGATGGATCTGTAAGCTGTAGTTGGACTGACGCTCCTGGAGACCTCGTTCCTGTGGAGCATCACTGACCCCTGCTGGTGGGACAAACCATCTGCCCTCTGTCTGGGGAGTGGAGGGGGTGGGGGGTACTGATCTCTCAAAGGATAAACATTTAAATAGGACTTAATGACGCTATTTTGACCAAAGGCTAAAAGGCTCTCAAATTTACTTGATGATAAATAATTGTTATGAATGATTTTATTGTCTTTTACCGTTTATTTAATGTCATTATTATAGTATAACCCGAATCACAATTTAATAACGCAGACACCTTTTGAAGAGGCAGATGTGCCATTTATTGGCATTGAACATCGGAGCGACTTTTAAGCTTAATTGCACACGGCGGATATGACATATTAACATAAATATATAAATCTTATCCCTGAAATATACAATTTTAAAATATAAGGTTATAAAGCGACTTCCATACATTCAAAAAACAACAATAAGCAACAGTTAATATGGTAAAATACAACAAAAGAAAGTAACACAAACAATAAATCAATGAAACGCAAGTTAATAATTAGGTTTTAACGACTTAGAAAAATATGTCATATCTGTTTGTTTCCTCTCAGCTGTTTTATGCAGATGGATGGAAACAATTACGTAATACCATGTTGACAGGCCTGGAACGATCATTTTTTATCTATTACACAAAAGAAATGTAGCCAACCAGATCAATAATGTTTTTACTTCCTGCCAACCCCTTCTGCAGCTGTTTAAATGCCAACCGTTTCTGTGTTCCCTCTGAGTCGAGGTGATTAAGTGACAATAACAATGAATATCATAGATTTATAGAAGTATAACTAAGCATCATCGATGTTTCATTCGCAAAACAGTCGCTGAAGTTGTCTTTCAACACTGACCGCGTCACAGGAAAACCCCCCCGGCATGTTGTCGGTGTGAATACGGAGCGATAAGCAGTTGACCCCTGCGACGGGTCACTTATGTGGAAAGAAAAAAAAAAAAAAAAAAAAGGCGTGGATGTGAGTGTGGGCCCGGGCCTGGGCCCAGCTGCATGCTGGGAAGTGTTGAGTGTGAGTCAGATGATGCAATCAGAAAATAGGTCACCGGTGATGAAAATATTGACGTTGCCTCCAGGCTGAAACTATCGAGCCTGAACAGGAACGACTGAACAAAAAGTCTTCGCCACGTAACCGCTCTGAAAACATGTTGTCATCTCTGTTGTGTGTCGGCTCCAATATTCTGTTAGACGTCTTTTTCTTTTTCTTTTTTTTTTTGTTCCTCTACAATTTGTTTTTGTTTTTTCAGTCAGGGCACCACAGCTTTTATATGAAACCAATGAGTCTACTGCGAGCTCTACAAATGATGCGTTCATGAGCGACTAGGAAGTTGGAAAACTAAATTGATCAAACTAGGAAAGTTGTTGGTGTTTGAGAAGCAGGTTTGTCGTCGCTTTACGTGGCAGCATTTGAGGTGAAAGGAATTCACTTGTTGAGATAGCCAGACGTGGTTAGCCGAGCCTACCGAGTTTGCTGGCTGTGCTTAAGTGGTAAAGTACGTAAAATTGTGTACAAATGTGGTATACAAATAATATGAACCTTCTGGGCTGCGTTTCTTCCCTGTATTGGTTTCTGTAGACACTTATTTGTGTTTTAACGTAGACCGACTCGGCAGGTTTAGGACCAGGCTTAGGAAAGACCACTCGGTGCGACCGCTGTCTGTTACGGACAAATAACACCAACATGACACCGAGAAAAAAAAAATGTCGGTTATATTTGGCTCGTGAGAGAATTCTTTTCACTCACCACCAACTTTGTCAACAGAAGATGTTTCTTTTCCTCCACAGAAAGAAACCTCCTCCTCTAACATCAGTCGCTGCAGCTGCTCGGCTGAGTCGACTCATTGTTCTGGTCCTTCATAGCCGCCCCTTTGAATGTCGTTGACACAGATTGCGTCGGCGTTTTTACGTTTCCTTTTCGGCTGACGGCCAGCCTGCGCTGTCTTTGGGACGTCGGCGCATGTCCTCGCGCTCTTGCACGTCTGGCAGAACTTATGTGTGAGAATATTGGCTCACTGCACACACCGACGACTTCCACTAATGACAAATTAGACCTGCATGCTTCAGAGGGGAGAGTACCCGTCACCCTCTCGTCATTCAGATGTCCTGAATGTGGCTCGGGATAGATTTCGGCCCGTCTTCCCGTTGAATCGATTAAAGCTCCGCAGCCAAACCAAACCTCAGTCACAAAATGACAGATAAATTCTCCGTAGAGATTCAGTCTCTCTTTCTTTCTTTCTTTCTTTCTTTCTTTTTTTAACATCCAATCGGAGTGAATTGTGTCTGAAGATTTAAGCTTTGCCGTGTGATTTCCACGTCTCTGCTGGCGGACCCCATCGCAGCTCTTTCATTACGTCTTGTCTGCGGATCCCGGCGAGCGGTCTCAGCCAAACGTTTAGCTCAAGCAAAGGGCAGACTGAGGGCGAGCGTCCAGGAAGCTGACACACAAGACACTAATGCCGCCTCTGGCTTCTGTCTACTTTAAGGGCCTCTGACATTTCGGTATTTGTTGGGAAACCGTTTGTGTACACGATAAAATGCTGAGAGGAGCCCGGGGCCTATTCTTTCCCTCTCGCTCTCTCTCTCTCTTTGTCCCTCATTTTCCACACAGAAAAAAATACCTGACTCGTAATGAAATTTCTGTTCTGTTCCGTTGTGTTATTTTACTCACAGTTCAGCTCTTTAATTCGTGGTATCTTTCACAGGGAGTCCACGCAGCTGATGGAGTTAACTCTGATTGTGGCTGCACTTCGCTCAAATTAATTCATTGCAAAGCTGCTTATTTCCACTATTTATTTATATATTTATGCTCCCAGACTGACAGCTCGGCGTTTTCTCGGCTCGCGGAGCAGGAAAAGCTGCGTCTTATCGGCCGCGTGAGTTTTTAGGCAACGCGAAGGGACAAGATACTCGACTTCTATACTTTACGTAATGGAGGAACAGCGCTGGACAGTAGAGCCGAGTGTCTGCAGTCACATAAATGTGAGTTACTCAATAAGAAAAGTAACTACATGACTTCACTAATTACAACCTCAAAAGTCTTTTAAGGGCTTTTTCTGTACGAGGCAAGACATCCACTTTTAACCCTGAAAACATTTCACGACAATTACAAGCATTGTACAATATTTTATTTATCTCCCATTTATATTCCGTTTAATACGGAGCCCAAAACTATTCAGTATTAAAGTATTATGTGATAATCACATGTACAAACTGTAAATAATATGAATGAACCAACAATTTGTGAAGTAATTCAAAAGCAAACATAAGTAATTATTACGAGAATGTGACATTAAAACATGCCGTGAAATTAAAAACAAGTGGCATAAAAAGTTAAAAGACGCGCTGTTAAATTAAAAAAAAAAAAAAGTATACATTATTATATACAAAGCAACATGAAAAAAGTGACATGACATAAGTGTTATTGGAGGAAAAATGTTATAATTTGAGGTGCAATCCAAAAACGTTTGTGGCTGCTCCCGTTTTGTACGAATGACGCACCGTGACCACGACCTTCATGGTATCAAGTTACCTCGCTCGATTGGCACCTGAGTTACAAACGTTTTTGTGAGGTCGTCACTTTTCAATGAACGTGATGTCATGTCAGAGAACCGTTAAAGCGCCGTCGTGGTTTCCAGCAAGTGTTTTTTTGTTTTTTGTTTGTTTCCCCGCTCAGACGCGTTCAGAAGGTCCCGGCAGAACTCGGTGTTGACACCCCCCCCCCCCCCCCTGAGTTTGACGCAAAATTTGATGTGCGCTTCTCTGCTCAAGTCCATGATGAAATTTCAAATATGTACCGGTGGCGAAAAAAACCCCAAAAACTGCTGACGTTGATGGAGCAACATGACTTATACAATACTTACTCGTAAAGGCCGTAGCTTCCTGCTATGTGCGTTACTGTGCCGCACATCGTACGCGACCGGAACAGAAATCGTACCTCTTCGACTGAAAGCAGACTTTGGAAGAGTTGCATTTGAAAAATGACTGCAAATCCATTTACCGTCTTAAAAACCTGAAACTTTAACGTTTCGTCAGAACACGTACAGGCTACGCGATCTTTTACGCTCCTCTCGTCTATTCAATCAACCTCATCTTTTAAATCCTACATTATCTCCTCCTCTCTCTAAAAAAAAAAAAAAAAAAAAAAAAAAAAAAAAAAAAAGAAGAAGAAGAAGTGCAGCACTCCTTTTCGCCTCTCGTGTTCATGCCCCGTAAGAGATGGGATGAATGCAGGAGAGGAAAAAGAGAAAGTCGAGAGGGCTCGGAGACGAGAGGGAGCGAGCGGCGGGAAAGAGGAGAGAATAAGGAGGAGAAAGGAAGGAGGGAAGGAGCGAGGGAGCGCCGCAGCGGGCAGCCACGTCTCGGCGATGAGGTGTGAGGATTAGCTATATCTGAAGCGACGCCCCCGCTACGCTCTCCAAACGAGTATTATCTCCCCCCGCAGCCCCCTTCTGCGTTGGCACAGGAGCAGCGGCTCATACAATGCCATGTTGTCAGGGCCGGGAGGAGGTGGGAGTCCAGCATGCTGCAGGCCTCGCTTCATTATCTGTAGCAGGTGGCTGGCAGCCGGGAGGAAAAAAAATAGGCCGCTATTTGGTATCTGGTGATATACGTGTCTGAATATGACTCGGCGCTGTGTTGTGTTAGACGGTACAGACTACGCTTCTGTCTTCTGAGCAATTTATTGGCAAATGGCGGCAACGAGTGCGCCTTCAATTTGGGCCAGCCTGTAAGGAAAAGCACTATACGTACTCATATTATCAGGAACCACTTGTGCAACACAACAGCTCCGACATAAAGTGCACGTTTACGAAACGTACACATTTTCTGTTTTTTTTGTTGACAGCGTCAGAAAGTGGACACTTCCTCTTTATGCTTGTTATCGCGGTTGTGAACGAATGGAAAGCTCTCTTGATATTTTATAAAGGAAACTAAAGACTTTTTAATCTGATTTTTATTTATTTGCAGTAATGGTCATTCTCTTAGGGTAAAAGTTTTAATTATTGTTTTTGTCCCCAGTGTTTGTAAATATTTCACTGAACTTTATTGATTTTAAATCATCATGTCGTCGTTGAAATTTTTTTCAACCACATTTTTTATATTTTTACATTATTTTTAAACTTAATGTTCTGCTTTTTTTTGGATGTGCTTGTTGCTCTAATGTGAAACACTTTGGACTGCAGGCTGGTATGAAAGGTGCACTATAAATAAAGCTGAGTTGAGTTGGAGTCGATGTTGGTGGTATGCTGGACTGCATCATGTTGAAAAGTGTTTCTAATATTTTGTCCATCCCATTCTGATTAATACAACAAAAACCCGGGCCGCAAACACACCTCCAAATATATACTAATAAGGCCCTTTGTCATCTTTATTGGCCAACAGGTTGTTTTTTTTTAATGCTAAAAATTGCTAAATGGAAAATGAACTTGAAACTTGACTCGTGCTGCTTTGGTTTCACACAGAAATCTGGAAGACGAAGACCTTTCATCATAGCTGAGAGCACTGGGAAATGCCAGTAAGTTTGTCTTTTTTATTTCACATTATTTCAAAGGTTGAGAATTAATTTTGTTTAGAGGGACTGAATTACAGAAAGCAAAGAACAATAAGCTTTGGGATTTGGTCACGGTGATGGCGAGTCCTCTTTGAAACTCGAAGTGACAAAATTTCACTCACGTAGCTGAAAGCAAACACATCATTTTATCAGGAGCCCTTGCGGGACAACTTTATCCAATTTTAAACCGTTGTTGCTGACGAAGGGTGTCCTGGGGCGCCGGGAGGGAGATCAGGTGGTGCTCTGAGCTTTCAGCAAAGGTTAAACAATTCGATATTAGACAGTGTAATGACATTCAATTCATTATAATTCAATTCATCGAGCCCCCAAAATTGCCAGGTGGGTTTCATGTGACATTTTGAAGCAATCGATGCAGTGACGTAAGCTCGAGTTTTTACAATACGGGTGACAATCAGACTCAGAAATCAGAAAAACAAACAGAATCCAGCTATTTTATATTGGTGGTGGTGAACAGAGAAATTATGTAACAAGATATATGTAAGCAACAGAGTACAGGACGAGCTGTCTCCAGGTGTATGTGGAAACATAAATATTTGGAGGTGTAAATCACCAATCACTCTTAAAGGATACAGATTTATGAGTCAAGACAGTAGCTGGGCTCCAAATGTAGCATAAATATGAAATGAATTCTGTCAGTAAAGTTGTCAGTTGTGGTAAATGCATACACATCAAAAGCAAAATATTTCATAATTCAAGTTGTACAAAATGGTGATAATCAAGACATTGTATTCGAAACAGCCACGGAGTATCACGAAACAACTTCAAATGCAAAACAGACACGAGGATGCAAAATTACAGACACAAAACAAGTAGAAAGAAACGCACAACTACAAAGACATGCAAAAACACCTAGAGACACAAAACAGCTAAAACGAAAGCCAGAACAACTGCAGAGATACAAAAAAAAATAAATACAAAGAGATGCAAAATGATGACGAGACACTTTACAACTACAAAGATACAAAACAACTAAAAAGATTAAAAAAAAATAAACTTCTAAGAGATTCAAAAAGAACACAAAGATGCAACAAAACTAACAGACAACTACAAACAGATACAAAACAAAACAAAAAAAGATGCAAAACAACAACAAAAAGATGAAAAACAACAAGACACTGTACGACTACAAGGAGACAGAGAAACTACAAAGATACAAAACAACTTCAAAGATTAAAAAAAAAATGCGGAGATGCAAAACAATAAAAAAAAAAAAAGACATTTTAAAATGACAACAAACCCCGTCAAACAGGTGCAACATGTCACCAAGGAGATTTAAAACGAAAATAGAAGCGTAATAAACACGTTAACCGACTTTAAAATAGCCAGAGACACGTGCAAAGACACGATAATCCACCCGTGATTTAATGCTTTGGACATTCAAAGCCACGCCTGGGCCTGTTTGCAAGGATGACGACAAAGTGCCCGCATCCTCTGTCTGAGGTTGCCACGTAAACGCATCCAGTACTCATTGCAGGGAAAACTCACTCCATTAATTACCCGGTACTGTATCTCCGTCTTTCATGCGAACAGACACTCACAGTTAGAGAAATCTACAGAGGGCAATTTGCAGCATAACAGACGGATGAGTCATAATAATAACAGCAACTCGGTTGTCCCGGGGGGGTTCGTCTGTCTGCCGGTAGCAGACACACTGTGGGATCCCGTGACGGTGCTGCGCAGAGTGAGTGCTTTTTAAAATGGATCAATAGGAATGAACTTTGGGGACAGACGTGCCAGCGAGTTGGATGTGTCGAGTTTTAAATCCCTGCACTGCGTGTTGGCACTTGCGGTTCCTTTGTGTTTTATTTCAGAGTGTCTAGGGTTTCCCCTTTTTAAAGAGCAGATATAAATGCATTTAAAGTCAGTCTCAGAGGGAGGTCAGGAGGGATTTCATTGTCAAAGAGTGGCCTGAGCCATTATGTAGTTCTTTGAAATAACATCATAGGACACAATAGACCCAGATTGTTTTTCACGGGGCAAAAGATGACTCATTGAAATCCCTTTCTTTCGTATCGTACATCATAAGATATAGAAGGTAGCTGGCAGTCTAGAAAAAGCTTACTCTGCTACAGCTGACCTCGTAGTAAA
Source organism: Embiotoca jacksoni (assembly GCF_022577435.1). NCBI lineage: Eukaryota > Metazoa > Chordata > Actinopteri > Embiotocidae > Embiotoca > Embiotoca jacksoni. The sequence goes on along the minus strand of NW_027185381.1, from coordinate 24,270,038 downwards.
ATGTGTTGCATAGAATTAAAACAAGTTGTAACAAGAGTTCACAGCCATGCTGGCGGATCTGTGAGGATGAGCTTCGAGTCCAATCCCGACATCACCTGTCATTCGGTCTGCAGCCAACAACGTACCGGACAAACTTAGATTATGAATCGGCCGTGCAGGCAGTTGATCACCACAGTTGTTGGACTTCATGGCAATCCAGCCATTGGTTGCAGAGACGTTTCACTGATAACAACAAAAGTCATGGTGGCGCTTGGCGAGAAGTCAGAGTAATCAAACTCATCAGGATTATTTATCTGGGAGCCACGAATACCTGCACCATGGGACAAATGTGCCGATGTCACACGAATGCGGATCGTGATATGGAGTCATCGTATTTGTAGTATAATATTTTGCCACTATTTAACTTTATTGCCATCTACTGGATTGCGGATGGTGTTTAGTACACTCGTTGCCCAATCTCGTAATGTTAACAAAATTAGGCGTGAGTCCTCACCGTGGTTCGGATACGTTCTAAAATGATGGAGGTTCTTCTTTGGCCAACGTTACAACCTTACACCAATTTTCATGCAAACCAGACCGGCCGTTTTATCGTAATCCTGCCGCGAACAGACAAAACAAACTTGCAAAGCGAAGCCTCGTTGGTTGAGGTAACAAAACACTCAAGCACAAATGATGAATGTTTATATGAGGAGTTGGAATAGTTGACTGACATAAACTTCTGCATTCAGCCATTCACTTGAATTATTCCCCAGTTTCTTGGCTACCAGCTGACGACCGATGTCCAGCAATAGTCCTTTATAGCCCAGTTATTGAAACCTGCAGCTCTTCACTATTGCTGTGCTGCAGCTCCCCAACCTCCTCTTTGTGTTCACGTATCTGTTGATTAGAGCACATTAGTCCTCTCAGCAGGGTCGTCATTGCTGCTCATGTTGTTTGAGAGCTCCTTCAAAGAGAGGAACCAGCACAGCAAACATTTATTATTCATAGTCCGTTCCTTCCATTAGTCTCTAGATGAGTTTTCATCCACCTTTTTATCAGTACAGTTTCACTTTGCATCTAAATGTAAATGCCCGAAAGTATTTAAAAAAAAAATCTGAAAATATCGCACCTTGTTGAAGTGGAAAAGACGGTGTATCAAAAGTGCGACAGACCACAATAGAGACAGATCCGGAGAATAAATGTGACGTCCGCTGAATTTCTGCTCCATTGGAGAGACACAGCATAGTTTAAAATATCAGCTATTTGTGGAGAGCATATGGAGAATCTGAAACCTTCCTTAAGGAATTGGCAGATTTCCTTCCTGTTTTCTACATTCTTGTTATGATGTTTGATTGAAGCTTTTTTTATTTCGGCATTTCATTGCAGCTTTTCTTCAGCGATGGTTTAAAGACATCCACTGTGATAATTACTGCCAGCTACTCTTTATCTCCAAATATTTGCATAGCAGTGGACAGAAATTTCCCATTTTCTTTTCCAAATTTTGACGAATTTCTGTTGCACAGCAACTATTATACACAGCAAATTCATGGGAAGTACACCAGTTTAAAAAAAAAAAAACTTGAATTATCATATGATGCTCACACATGACTAATAGTATAGTATACTGGGGACACAAGGGTGATTTAATCATCTGACGGTTTTGCCCCAAATCCCCAAAATATATGCTAAAGATGACATAATTCGGACTGGCTGCTATTACGGACCACATGCATCACAAACTCCATCAACCCCTCGTAATATAGATGTACAAAGTCTGTAAACTTTTAAGACAAAGGAGTTCCTTTAGTGCAGCTTTCTAGACACAGAAGGTGCATAACTTTAACATCTCTCTCAGTCGATTGTTATGTATTTGGTAGCGCGTTAACGATGTATTAATTCAGGTTACGTAACTGTCACATTTAATCACAGAGACGACTCTCGCTGCAGTCAAAGAGCTGCTCGCTGGTTAGCTGTGCGGTTGAAGCAGCCTTTGAGAGAAAGTCCGTGTCCAATTCTCCGGACAGCGAAAGACACAATTTTAAGACTTTGATCTAAACGCTTGTGACATGTGTCAACAGATATCCGATGATTCCACATGACACAAACACATCAGAAAAAAAAGCTGCTGCCGGCTGTCGGTGGGTCGATGAAGGCCTCTCATCTCTCGTCCTTCAGACTTCCTTTTTTTTTCTCCCCCCAGAGGAAAGTTGTCGTCCAGCGTTGCACGTCATTTACAGTAGCATTTTTTTTAACGGTGAAAAACTTTTATTATATAGTTTGTGCATTCAGCTGAAATTGTGATCCAGAGAAATTTGCTGGAAACTCTTTGGGTGTCACTTTTTTTCTTTTTCAGTTTTTTTTTCTTGCTGCAGGCCGTTTTTGGTGGATACATGGCTGGTGATGGACACATCAGGAGATTGCAAAGATTGAGCCTGTGGCAGTCTAGTTAGGGAACAGTAACGGTCTCCAGCCTCACTGTAGGGGGGCAACTGGTGTAGCGGCTCCTACGGTTTTAATTAGCTTATTCCTCGACCTCCGTATACAGAGAAAGTACTCGATGAGCAAGCAGAGAAATCTGGACAAGCCATTTGGTTATTTTACTTTATCCAACTCGTGTGCAGTTAGCCAACAGGAAGTCAGTAGGTGGTTGACCATTGGTTGACCATTTGCCAATGAGTATCTTCTACTGACCCGCAATTAGGAAATTATTTCAGCGTATGCGCCGCTGAGAAACTTACATTCGAAAAAAATGAGGCACCATCTTGAAATCCGGTATCCAGTTTTTCTTTATACATCCATATCCGCATTTCCCTTCCATGACAATACTCATTTATATTTCATATATTACACATTAACGAGCATGTTCCCGAAATACATTTTTCATCTTTCGAGTTGAATTTTCATGTCCTCTCCTTATAATCTATGATGATGTTTTTCAGTAAAGACATTTTGCAGGAGAATAACATTAACGATGGCTCAGTCACAACTATCAATGCGAAATTTAATACGTTTACAATATTGCTATTATTATTATTACTACGTTCTTAGTGACCTGTTAGCTAAAGACTTGAACCCCTTTGCTTTCTGATAGATCATGTACTGTACAGTTTGTCAATTCTCTTAAGGCAAAGTTTTGATTTTTGATATCAGGCCAAATAAATTTTATAATAACATAAACTTACCAAAAAGCCACAACCAATTAGTTACATTGCAGGAAAAGTTGGAATTAACCGATTGCAGCAGCTGTAGAGAACGGAAATGTGACTTTTACACTTCATAACTCCCTGAAATTTACTCAATGAAGAACTAACACTAAACTAAGTGCAAGCTTCAAAAGGATGTTTTAATTTATTTTATGTAAATTAGCCACAGACATGCATGAAACGGTTCTATCAAAATCATATTAAATGTTCCATGACATGGTACAACATATACTTATCTAATGAAGGGTTGAGTCATACGTCTATTTAAATCTAATACATTTAAACTGGATTGGACCCCAGAGTGATCGTTAAATGCTGCTTGATGGAGACAAGCTTGATAGCAGAGAGAATGTTTTGGCACGCTCTCCATCAGTTTGAAGCTGCTCTCTAGTCGGTCAGACTGTGGTTCGCTAAGTAGGTCATACTGTCCACAAGAAAAAAGGAACATGAACAGGGCAGGGAGAGGGAGGAGGGGGAGGGAGGGAGCGAGGGAGGTTGGGAGGGAGGGAGATTGGGAGGGAGGGATAGATGGATAGATAGATGGAGGGATGGATAGATGGATGATGGATGGATGGATGATGGATGGATGGATGGAGGGATGGATGGGTGGATGGAGGGATGGATGGATGGATGGGTAGATGGATGGATGGAGGGATAGATGGGTAGATGGATGGATGGAGGGATGGATGGGTAGATGGATGGATGGAGGGATGGATGGGTAGATGGATGATGGAGGGATGGATGGGTAGATGGATGGATGGAGGGATGGATGGGTAGATGGATGGATGGATGGGTAGATGGATGGATGGAGGGAGGGATGGGTAGATGGATGGATGGAGGGATAGATGGGTAGATGGATGGATGGAGGGATGGATGGGTAGATGGATGATGGAGGGATGGATGGGTAGATGGATGATGGAGGGATGGATGGGTAGATGGATGGATGGAGGGATGGATGGGTAGATGGATGGATGGATGGATGGGTAGATGGATGGATGGAGGGATGGATGGGTAGATGGATGGATGGAGGGATGGATGGGTAGATGGATGGATGGAGGGATGGATGGGTAGATGGATGGATGGAGGGATAGATGGGTAGATGGATGGATGGAGGGATGGATGGGTAGATGGATGATGGAGGGATGGATGGATGGATGGAGGGATGGATGGGTAGATGGATGGATGGATGGGTAGATGGATGGATGGAGGGAGGGATGGATGGAGGGATGGATGGGTAGATGGATGGATGGAGGGATAGATGGGTAGATGGATGGATGGATGGACAGGTTAATGGACGGACGGATGGATGGATTAATGGACGGATTAATGGATGGATGGATAGATGGAGCAAATAGAGATTCCCAATAGTGAACGATTTTGAAAACTTCACATGAAAAGAACGTTTTCTTGCACGAATTTCCCGAACTTCATCTTTTTACTTGCGAGATGAAATGGCTCCTGCCAATTAGCAACCAGAAGGCGAGTGGAAAGAAACAGCCGAAACTACGAACTACGAATTTTTGGAGACACTCAAACCTGATCCGAAAGTCTCGACAGAGCTACGTCATCATTAATAAGATGGGGTATGAAGGCAGAGAGAGGAAAACCGGCAAGCACATTTCACCGGGAAGAAATTTGTAGAACGTAATAATGAAGAAAATGATGGAAAAGGATAAAAGAAATGGAAAACACTTACAGTAAGGGAGTGGGATCAGTACTAAAACATGTCACACTATCATTACGAAAACTCTTTTGGAGGAAACAAATGATATTATTTCAAAGACAGCTCATGCCAATTAGCAACCAGAAGGCGAGTGGAAAGAAATAACCCGAAAACAAATCACGACAGTCAGTGAGAACTCCGGGGATGGGAGACAAATGAGGGAAACTTGGGGAGAAAAGTTGGAGGAGGAATAACAGGTGTAGCCTGATCGTCAGCTCTATCGTGTCAAATCTGTTACTGAGCTTTGGGTGATTTGAATTGTGCAAATAATCATTAGTCATGTCTATTTACAGAAGGGTGTGTTCACTTTGTGTTTTGTTGTGAGAATGTGATAGACACCTGATAAAAATGAGATAAGACTGTTTAATTAACACAAAAGCAGGCAATAAGGATTAATTTAAGATTTAGGACCTTTTTTTTTTTTAATCTAGAAAATATTTTAGCCTTTTTGCATGTCACATGGGTGGAGAGCAACCCCACAAAACGTCAAAGAAAACCCACCTGGTTGTTGCTCTCCCGACTTTCTTTGGTCTCAGACGGCGATGTTGCGCCACTTTCGAAAACATGATGACGATGTCACTCAAAAAAGATTGCTTCATTGCTGCAGGCTTTCTGAAGCACTTTAAAGGGTCTCTGTTGCTGATTTCCTGAGCTGGACGCACCATTTCACGTGCATCCTCTGTTTAAGTCCCTGCGGACATCGCAAAGGTGGTCACGAAGATGTGTGCAGCGCTCGGTGCTGATGTTGATGAAGCGATAAAACTTGGAACTCTCGATCCCCCAAAAAGTTGTAGCTTCACGCACATCAGTGTCCTCCAAACAGTCACAGACTCTGAACTCAGTTACCGCACCTCGTAAACCCAAACCTCGACATTCGCTTTTAAAAAATATTGACTGCTACTCGCTTCATCTGTGTGTGTCCAAAAAAAGATTTTGCTGATGCTGACAAAATCTGAGACGTGAGATGGGATTTCGAAGTCGGGAAGCAGGCGAGAACGGGTGGTAGTCCCAGAATCTCTGCTGACTCCTGGACGATAAGAGGCTCTGGCAAAACTCGGTCCCACATCAACGTAACATGCTTAAGTGACCCTCCTGCTCCCATTTCTTTATTCCTTTCATCAACGCATCCACAGTTCTGGAAAGCTTTGAAAAAAGGAAGGTGTATGTGTCTGGAGCGCAGGCGTGAGATGTTTCTTCTTGTAAACACAACACAAGAGTATTCAATGTAACGCTGAAGTCAGTAAACACGTTGGTAATGTTGCAATCAGTGTCTCGACACCGTCTCGCTGCGTCGCTTCGGTTGCCTAAACATGGTCCGATCCTTCGATGGTGGCTTTAACCAGACAGAAAAAGCTCTTCTGTTTGGCCGTGGGCTGTTGCGTTGGTATGCCTGTGTTGAGTGTGTGTGTGTGTGTGTGTGTGTGTGTGTGTGAGGATGTCTGCGAGCTGCTATGAAACCATTTCATGTCAGAATTGGATGTTTGGGATATTTTCTTTTCAGATTTGGACAGATTTTTATTCCCATTTTTGCTGGCGAGTTCTTAAAAAGTGAGTAATTTCAACACTCGCCAACTCCTGCTTGTCCTGCTTTTAAGAACAAACACACACACACACACACACACACACACACACACACACACACAGGACAGACGTCCACATTCATTCACTCTGTTTCAACCAGACTCAACTTCTTTCCTTTTTTTTTTTTTTTTATAATTTTCATACCAGTCCCCCCCCCCTTCCTCCTCCTCCTCCTCCTCCTCTTGTTATTCTCTTTCATTCTTCCTTTCCCTCCTCACTCGCTGCATCATTGGTGAAGCCACGTGCTCTATGTTTATCATCAAGAAGGGGAGGGAGGAAGAGGAAGAGAGAGAGAGAGAGAGGGAGAGATTTTTTTTCTCTCACTTTGTCTAGTGCACCCACATACAGACAGACACTCACAAACACACACACACACACACACACACACACACACACACACACATTCGCTCGGCGGCGTACACTCATCCAGTCTGTTGCAGCCCGAGGGACGGACGCGGAGACCAACCAGCTACACCAGACCGCTCCGAACTCCACCACAGGTACACTAAAGCCGTAACTATCTGGGAGCCTGATGATATTTAACTGTGTGAAACGGTCGTTTAATGCTAAAACTCTTTGTGAAGCTTTAACATTTTAACTTCATCCTTTACTTGTCCGGGAAAGTGAGATTTAAGCTCCCGTGGTGCTGTAGCTGCTTTGTGTTAGCAGGAGGAGGAGGAGGAGGAGGAGGATGTTAAAATGAGGACAGGATTTTTGGCATGGTGTGTGTGAATACTGCTGCTGAGGCTTTGTGCTCTGTACTTTTAGTCTCACACACTCACACACACACACACACACACACACACACACACACACCCATCGCCTGCCTCTGCATTGCTGTGAACGGGAAGTCGACAGGTTGAATTTATCGACTCTGCAGGACACAAAGTGATGCATTTACTCTACAAGAAGAAAACTAAACTAGACAAGATGGGTCTGACCTGAAAGTGCCTTTTTCTTATCGCGTTATATTCCGTGTTTTTCTGCGGGATAATAAAGTTGGCTTGGCGTAGGGAAGTTTGATGCTTCTAGAAGGAGTCTCGGTACTTTTAATTAACACCAAAGAGCTGACCGTAAAGTGGGGTTTTAACTGCACGAGAGGGGAGGGAGCAACGGGTGCTAAAGAAAACGATGTTTGGCTTGAAGCAGACCCGGGGCGGCTGAATGATGAATCTACAGTAGGTGAAAGTCATAAAAGTTGATTGAATTTTGGTGCAGGCTGGTGTCGGTGGCGCCCAGAATCCGCCCGCATTTGCTGAAATGCCGCCGGCAACACCTCGACAGACGGAGGATGTGATGCAATGAGGGCATCGTGGTGGAAATAAACAGGTTGGGCGCTCTTTCGGAAAATAAAAGACCAAATAAGACCCAGCTATGTCCCTATATTCCCGTTTGGTCCACTGTAATCAAATGAGACCGGACAAAACTATCAGCAGAAAGAATAAAGATGATTTTTTTTTTTCTTTTTTCTTAATGCCTTCGCGAAAGCGACACTGTTGATCCCCCGCCCCCCCCCCCTTTTTTTTTTTCTTGTTTGGTCCCTCTTACATAATTTCTCCGCTTCCTTTATTGACGCCTCGCCGGGAGCGTTTTTCACATTCAGTTCTCAAGCTATAAAACGTATTGCCTCATTTTTATTTTTGTTTTTTTTCTCCACTTCGGCTGCTCCTTCAGCACATGAAACAGCCGCTGAAGCTGAGCCTCGTCTTCCCTTTGGGAGCAGGTCTGTTTCTCAGCCCGCAGTTTATAAATAGATTTACAAAGAGCAATACACTCCTGCTTTTTGTTCCTACACGAGCCACACAGCGATGGTAGCTCGCACCTCATCGTCGCTCCAGTTAGTCCATATTTGGAGAGGAAGATTTTGAGGTTTTTGGATAGCAGGTAACGATTTATTCCCCCCAGAACCTTCAACAAGTAGAAAACTAGATTTAAACTCTTGCTGAAATGGTCTTTTTTTAATGTATTTTCCTTGTTGGCTTTCACTTGAGCTCCTTCTGCGGCACATTAATTAACAACCTACAGCCCACGTTCATATGTAATTTTAGCACTCTATTCGTTACACCTCGACTGTGTCTAAAATACCACTCTTTTTTTTTTTTACTCTTTTGTGCTCTACATTTGCTGCCAGACGTTATTTCTTTGAATTTTGGAGTATATAAATGTAACTACTGTATACTTTACGCAAAATGTCTGAAATCTCAATTCACTGCTCATTAACGACGTAAGTTATATGTTAGTTCACGTCATTTAAGAGGGAGGGTAAAGACGGAAAATACTGTGAGCAAAAAAACGACGCCCTCTCTCGCGAATAAAGATTCTAACTTCCGGGTTTGTGTTTTCGAGATTCCCCCCCAAGATTTCAGCTGTCTTAATCAATAAATACTCACAAAACAAATTCGGACGCCGCGAACGTCAGCTTACTTCCTTCAAAGAATGTCGTACTATCCAGCAAGCAAACTGAAAAACGCTGCTAATGTTAAGTAACGTTTGTTTTACTGCAGAGTTGGACGCGAGAGGGTTCAAAATTCTGTGCTCGTTCAATTTGGCGCCGTGTTTATTAAATTGAAGGACCCTTCCTTGATTGGAGTTGTCGGTTGACGTGTGGAGTGCTAAATGAACAGGCTACGCGCTGCTGCAAGTTTTTTGACGGTTCGGTTTGCAGTAATTGGACCCGTTAAAGAGAGAAAGCCCGACGCTAGCTTCACTAACTACTTTTCATCATGCAACATGAATGCAGCCAATCACGTAGCAGGTGTTATAACATCAACGAAAAGGGACATTTTGTGGAAATCGTAACGTTAGCAAGGTCGGCTGACTGGCTAATTAGTGGGCTGCCGCTTTCTGAGTGGAAAATGAGCTTCTCGGCACGATTTGCGGGACATTTAGTCGCTAGCAGCACAATCAATGCGCTTGGGTTATATATTATAGTATGCTCCGGTTTGCAGTGACAGCAGGTCTCAGGATATGTGTCAAATTGCAGCAACGAGACCCTTATCGAATACATTTCCTCCCGCCAAATTTCAGGGTAATTCAAGTTTCAGTTCAGAGTGAACAAAAGCGTCTCTTAGAAAAAAAAAAAAACCCTGATCATTTGACGATCAATAAAGGAGACTCTGATGTGGAAAAGATTTATACTTGCTCAGTTGTTGTTGGTTCTCTCTGCTTTGGATCAACTCTTGTTGCCCTCACCCCCTCTGGAATTTTCAACAGCTGAACAATGGTGTTGGCACGGCGAGCAGGCCGCTAGAAAAGCGACGCTGTTATTACCGTGTTTCGCATGCTGATACGTCTCCCCTTTGTCCTGTTACTGTTGGATGTCGGCGCTAATTAGCTGGCTTCCTCGTGTCTGAGACGACAGTGTTATTTACGTCAATTACAAAAACAGGGCTGTTGCGCTTCATTCCGGCCGCTATTAGAGGCTGACAAAAGTCGATTCACTCAACTTTAAAGAACTCACGCCTGCTTATTATTTATTACGCAATCTCGTATCAATCACACAAAAGCCTTTTTTTATGTTTGTTTTTCTTTTGTTGTTAACCTTCACATTTCTCTCCTTCGTCTTTTATGGCCCCTTTTCGCAGGGTCCACTTTTAATCTCTGTTTCCCCCACTTAATTATTTCTTCTCTCTGTGTAGCGTTACTGCATGACGTGTCCTCTTAAATTCTGTGAATCTTTTTTTTTTTTATTGCCTTTTTTGCAACTGCAATGCACCACCACCAGTACAGTAGATCTTGTCTCTTGTATTTTTATACCCGCTGCTAGATGGGGCCTGGATTGTTTTGGAACTTCCCTCCCAAGGCTGGCTGCACGGTTCCACAGAGCCTCCTGCAGACCATGTACGTAGGATCGTGAGGATCACACCGTACCACACGGGCCTCTCCTTTATCCGGCCTGTGTGGATTATCTATGGCATCTTTCGTCCATCCGTTCCATTCTGTCAATCAGTCAGTCCAAGTGTTTCACATGTTCATTCCTGCAGCAGCCGGCGAATTACCCACGAATCCAATCAACAATCATCATCCGGTTATCAGGCAAACATACGTAGAACAGGACAGGAGTAGGTCATTTGTCGTATCTATTTAGAAAATAATTTTTTTAAACGACATCAGGCACTGGAGCAGATATCGGGAATTAGTCCGGGAGCAGAGCCAAAACCCTGAAATGGATAATTCCCTCTGCAGCGTTTGGTGGCAACTTGTTCCAGGTGCCACACTGTGTTGTGAGACTATTCCAGCATGTGCAGTTTGCTCATTCTTCAGATCGTTCATCCCTGTTAATATGAATGTTTTTGTACACATCAACCCGTCGAATGCTACGAACTGCCAAACGTACTGGACTCATTGACTCCCATTAAATTCAGACAGTCCTGAAAACGACTCTGGAGAGTTCAAATTCAGTCTGTGTAGATAAAAATTAGAAGTCAAGCCTTTTTTATTTTATTTTTTTTGCTACGCTCATGCTAACACAATGCTAACTCCGCTTCTTTAAACTAATAGCTTCCAAAAACAAAAAAACGGGCTATTTCTCATCTTTTTTTTCTTGCCGAAATATAATTTTCACCCCGACACCCTTTGAAGCTGAAAAAGAAAAACATAACACCAGTGAGTGCAAATTTGCTGGGATTTAACCACTTAAATAATGTTTTCATAAAATCTTTGAAAAGGAAAAACCTTAACTACAATGCACTAACTTTTTCTACAGCTTACAAATACGGATGCTTGTAAATAAATTCTATCCTATAAGTGCTCATATAAGTACTAATACACTAGCTGATATACGGTTAGTCATGTGGCATGATATTAGTGATAGCGGTGGCTGTCAGTACAGGAATATGAACACGAATATGCCAACGAGAACAGGCTGCATTTTTGTAGAGAAAATACCAAATCGCTAGATTCGCTTTTGATTTTTTTTAAAACAACATGTGCTTTCCGTTCAGATGTGCTTGGTTTGTTAAAAGTTTGTAGTTCTATAGATGAGCTTCTTTTAGACCCAAACTTAGATTGGTTACCGCCTGGCACGGCGTCGCCTCTGAATTTAGCTTCGTGCTTAAGCTCGTCTGGGATTTGAGAATTTTGTGAAATCTACACTCAAAATAAATACGCTTATTGGTTGGTAAAGCTGAGCCCCAAAAAAAAAAGTATTAATGCTGGAACAGTCCACGCTAGCTTAGCATCGGCTGTTATTCACGGCGCTGACGAGGTTCGATTAGGCCACAATATGTGATAGCCTCGTTTTTAGTAGAAGAGACTAACGATCCGTTCCACTAAACCAAAACCAATTCTTTTTAAAAAAAAAAAAAAAAAGAATTCGTTCCTGAATGCAAAAATTCACTATGGATTGTTTTTTTTTACCACAAGCATTGACAGTATGAGACAATTTAATTTATGTTATGGTTCTGCTTCTTCTTTTTTTTTTCGTCACAGTTTGAGAACGGCATTTGTCACTATTTTCGACTCCGCGCAACTCGACTGGGTGAATTTTTGTACTTAAGTTTTTTTTTTTTACTACCCTTTGTCTGTAAAATATCGGTGTACTCAGAAAGGAGTTTAGCATATCAGCATGCCTCGTCATCACACGTACGCACACATCCTTTTCTTCTCAGCGTGTGTCATCTCTTAACTGTCGCCCTTTAGCTCCGAGATGCCGTGCGACCGCCTGGGAGAAAACTGCATGCGGATGATTACGTCTTCGTTGCGGAGCCTTTGTGTGTATGCGACATATACTCTGGGGGGCATTTTCAGTTTCGATAAAGACTCGTACGTTGTGCGTATGCTTGATCTCAACTGTGCGTTCGGATCGTTTTCAGGGCCGACGTCATGATGTGTTAGAGTGAAGGGCGTCATTTCATTACGCGAATGCCGCTGCTGACATATCGGTTATTGAATGTCTGCACTGTGCCCCTCTGTGGTCACTAATGGAGGGTGACTGTTAAAATGGAGACTGGCAGCAGCTTCATGTTGCGTGTGGAAACATGATTTATTTTTTGCCTTCAGCAGAAAAAGAAGCAGGAGTTTTGAAACGTTGCCGGTTACAGATCGGTACAGAAATAGAAATGTGATTGTTTTTTTTGTTTTTTTTTATTTGCGGTTGTGCATTCGGTTATTTGTTCAGAATAAAAATAGAAACCTCCCGTGTCGGGTTCATAATCCATCAAGCTAAAAATACCAGATGTGCTGTGTTTTCTGTATCACTGCTTAGAATTTCCCTCCGAAGGCTGTCAGGTAGCAACAAGAGGAAGGTTCAATCCGATGTTAGGAAAGGAAATGACTTGGGTGTAAATAAATAATGAAAATATATTCATTTCTTTCGGCATCTCCGTACATCAACTTTTATTTAGGCCTTTTCTATTATTCTACATTTCTTCCATTTATTTTTTTCTGGAGTCCCAACCTCCGTCTAAAGTCCGGTTGGTCAGCTTAGCGAACCAGACTGAAGCAAACGATTCATATGAAATCTACATGACACATGCTGGCGATGCAAAACGTGGAATAACAACACAGAATGGCTCTCAAACCCATACACACTTTAGCTGAACTTTTTTGCTTTAGTGACTCACTGACGATGCTTTAAGGCAGTCAGCAAAGTCAACAGCGTCAACTTTACCCTCAAGGTTTTTTTTTGTTTTGTTTTTTAAAGGCTTCCACGAATTACTTGTCAGATTTTGTCATGATTATCTGTTCAGCGAGACTGCTGGTTGTCTACATTTTGCTGTAGCAAAGACGGCAGTAAACATAGCCTGTTTCTAATGGCTCAGATACACAGACATTTGTGAATTTTGAATTCGAAAGGTTCATTGCAAATTGAATTCAAACAGCAGCTCGAATCTAAAATATCTAAAATGTCTCAACCGTGACTGGTAAAGAAAGGCAAGATACCAAACAATAATCCCCCCCCCAAAAAAAAAAAAAAAAAAAATTAACAGAGAAAACAAAACATCACTGTTGGTTAGATACCATTATAGACTTAATTAAAACTAACATCAATAGTATGTCTTTGTACTGTATAACTATCTTACCAATTTTTTTTTTTTCAACATCAGTACATCTTATTTCATTGGTGGTAAAATATCACCCAGATATTTTAGTCCAGATCTAAACCCTCGATTCCGCTGCGTGATTTTATTTCAACCTCCAGTTCAGTAAGAAATAAAACCCTCATCACGACTGTTTGGGTTGTGGGCGACGGCCGGCACGTTTCCGAAGGAAGTGACCGCCGTTCGCTCAGGAAACCGTTCGCCGCGCCGGCGCGCTCCACTGAGCTTTGCTCCTTGACATCTGGCTCGCCGTTCGGGTCAGGAAGGAGTACGGCGGACGCTCCCCAACCCCCCATCAGTGTACTGCTGGCGGCCACACACTGTCTGCCCGTCTGCCCTGCTGGCGTCCGCCCCGCAGCTCCGTGGGCGGACCGTAGAAACACAACCGCTAGAAGGGACATTTGGTTTGCATTTTTCAAGTGCAGCTGCTTGGACGATCCGACTGTGCCATTCAGCTCGAGCCAAATAAATACAAGTCAGTGTGTGTGAATGTGGGCGACTGAAATATAGCGTTCGGCGCTAGCTGCTGGTCTCAGCGCGACGCTAGGTGAGAGATTACTGTCGGCGCGTTCGAAGAATTCAACGCTGCATAAGAAACAAACCAGTGAGAGGCAAATGTGACCTTTTCGGCGTGAAGCGTTTGTTTTTTTTCTCTGAACCGTGAGTTAACAAGGCGGAGATATACTCGGTGAATGTCATGAGTCACTGGTGCGAGAGTGACAGAAGCTGTTCAATGTACCGTACAGTGATTACCTTTGTCGGCCTCCACCAACTGGACCCCACACATCTCCTTAAAGACACTAAATTATGTTATGTACCTAATTTATGTGCACAAAAATGTATTTAGTGAGAAAATGCGTTAGAATAATGCAAAAAATATCTTATAGAAGCAAGAAAAGGTTCAAATATGAATGAGAAACTGGTCAAAATCATTTTTTTGTCATTGTGGCAGCAAAAGTTTGCAAAGAAAACCTTTTCCTGTAAACCAATGGTAACTAGTTGGCATTCACATTAAAAACAAGGGTACAGTCCTGCTGTATCTGCCCTCCAGGTGTCCTTAAAGCCCGACTTGGCAAAGGAATGAAAACAGCTAACTCAGCAAACCCTGAGAAGCTCTCTGCAAGGCTTTAATATTAAACACTAACGTGTTTTGGTTTGGGGTAGATGGCTTTTTGCCCTTGAGGTTGTTGGCCGTCTTTGAATTTGTGTTTAAAGCAGGTAGATGGATGATGTTATTATTTAGGTCATTATTATTTTTTTATTTTTTTTACACAACAGCAGAGATAACCGCTTTCGGCGGCCGTAAGCGTCACATCAGCTTTTAATTTTTTACCGCTGCGTCGCACTGCGCAGCTTTTCATCCTCGCTTCAAGTTGTCTTATCAAACTTGCCTCACTGTCTACAATTTTGCTGAGTAAAGTCGCAGCTGGGAACATATCGCTGTGTCCGTGAAGCAAGGCATTGATTAAAAATAACAAGTGAAGCCTTTCCTGATGGGAGGAAAAAAAATAAAATAATAATAGGTGAAAATTACTGCCCGAGTAGGCCCGGCCTCTTGTCCACGGTCCTGCCGAGGTGGAATTAATGAGGCGAGTAACTACATGCAAACCCGGCTTCACTTGAATCACTGATCACTCACTGATCACACCTCGGGCACTGCTAGCTCCTCGTGAACACGCTCCTTCAAAGACGGGAACACGTCTTCGGATGTTCATCAGCGGAGGAGTCGTTTGGGTTTCGGCACATAAATGATTCCTGTCATGCGTGTTTCAGTCGCTGCGGGTGCTTACACAGCATCCAGGCGAAGTCAGAGTCTGACTAATGGATTCTGTTTTCACTAAGAGCTGCGAAACTCTTCAGCAGATTTGCAAGCGCTTCTATTAAAAACTACATTCGGGTAATATGGAGCTAACATTGGTACACTACTAGAAAACCTGATGGCCAACCTCCCGACAGTAAAAAAATACGAGCTGCACTGTTGATTGCGTTTTGGCTGGAAAAACATTGTGTGCAACCCGCTTATAACAAAGAACAGAAGTACCGATGATGACGGTGGATTGACGGTACAAACAGTTTCCAATTTTCTGGGCTTATGTGCGAGCGGTGTACTTCATGTCCTGGACATCTCGTTTTGCTACGACCTCTCCAGCATAAACACATGCTTAACGGAAAAAACTATTCACAGCCTCACACGTGGAAAGAAACCCGGCAAGGGCGGTTGAATATGACGGCAATTAGGGCAGCTGGAAAGTATCTTTGGATGGAGATCCCAAATCCAAACAACAAAAAATGGCTATTTTGGCCATTGCCGTCTAGTTTTTTTTTTTTTCTTTTACCCGGAAATGACCATATTTGAATGAGAGGGTAAAAAAAAAGGGGGTGAATCTGACCGAGAACTGGAGGACACTACGCCCCGCCCACCTACACCGGCAACCTGACCGCACCCCAGTCATGTCAATCAAACCAGACAACGCCCCCAAACATACAGAGGCCTGATATCTAATTAATGCTGGAATTATTTTCAGATGGACCACCAGAACAATGACACCATAATGAAAAAAATGTAATCTGAGAGAAGTTCATAATTTTGAATGGAAGTCTATTGAAGCCAGAGGTTTTTAGAGGCAGCCCCTGGTGGTCATCAGTGGTACTGTACTTGAAGTCACTTCTGCTTTGGCCTTGCTTTCCATATGTGGAGACTGAGCCCATTCGGTCACATGCTGTTTCATGCAACTGCTTCTGTTTCGCCAGATCTCTACAACGGAGCAAAGTTATTACGACCCACAGAGCCCCCGATAGACACCAATAGGAATATGAAATAAACTAGCTTTATCTTTTAATATGGAGTTTTAAATTGGTCTCCTGTAGCATTAAAACGATTTTTTAAATCTCTTACATTTGTCCTTTAGAAACCTGCCGATACTCAAAGTACTTTCTGAATGAATAAGACCGGAGATGGAAGGCTGAGGGCTTTGTCGTCCTCACGCATTTAAACCGACGTAAGCCTTAACCTTGCACAGAGGCTGATGCAATAAGTCCAGCCCCTCCGGCGGAAACTCAGACCCTGGCGGGGGGCGTTGTTCTCTCACACCGCGACTCCGATGTCCCCACTGAGAGCCGAGTCAAAAATAGAGCTCTGAGCGATCGTGTTGTTATAGGTGCGAGGTCACCGCTGTGTGACTGTACGCTGCCTATGCCCATTTCTTTTTGTTTCTTTTTTTGATTTCTTTTTTTCGGCCTGAATCAGCCCACCA
Organism: Embiotoca jacksoni; assembly: GCF_022577435.1. Lineage (NCBI taxonomy): Eukaryota > Metazoa > Chordata > Actinopteri > Embiotocidae > Embiotoca > Embiotoca jacksoni. Next base: position 24,253,258 of record NW_027185381.1, on the reverse strand, counting down.
TCCCCAAGGAATAAAGTGTGAATGCACAAAACGCTTTTTCTTCCTGCACTATAAAGATGACTTTCAAGCTTACTGTGTAATACTTTTTCTTTTTTTTTTAAAAGGCACAACACTTTCATCTGACAGCACTGACAAGGAAGTTTTTTGTTTTTTTTTAGGCCAGGAAAAAAAAAAAAAAAAAATTGCCTCAGCGTTTCAGTCTGAAGCTAATAGCTGATATTTAATATTTAATCCTCCACTACGACATTGATATCTCCTGCTCTGTGTAGCAGAAGACTCCTCCAGACATTCAGCAGCTATTAATAATTAAAAGTCTCAATATAACCGAGTAACTAATAGTGATTTAAAAAAGAAAAAATAGGCAGCGGTGCTGAGATTTTTTTGTTTTGCATGTAAAAGTGTCAGCAGGTGAATCGTTTTCCGCTCTGACACGTGTCCGTAGACCCAACAGGTTGGACGGTGGAGATAATGTCAGGTGTCGGACTGACTGTCAGTCTGGATTAACATCTCCGCTGTGCTCTCGACTGGAGGGAGCTCCTCCAGGAATCACATCTACTTAGTTCAATAACACAAACAACTGGCAGACAAGATCGAGTCGGAAAGGAAGCAGGCGAGGCGGCAGGTAGAGGAAGGGACGGATGGTAGTGTTGTTGCTTAGCGGTGATAAAGCAGCTACGACAGCCGTCTTATTTTAAAATGTCGACGAGTTTGACGTCTTTTCGATTATGTTTGGATTTTGCTTTTCACTGCTTGAAGGCCTCGACTCACTGAAACGAGGGACGTTAAAACCGCGTGGAACGAAAGCTCAGTGAAGATGACTTCAACCTGAATGACAGCAGACAATGTTTTTTTTTATTGATTTTAAGCTTTCAAAAACTAAACTTCCAGTCTGTGTTGTCACGAGACGGAAAAGTCGACAGACACTACCATTTTATTTGAGCACGTTAGGCGTGAGGGACGCAAGTTATTATTTGCCTCCTTTTGGAGTGGGTACTGTCGATCGAGTCGGTGCTGTACGTTCACCAAAAGCTGGAGTTGCTATATTTACTAAATCTGGATTTACAGAGCGGTTTACCATTTCATTTGAAAGGTCGGCGGTTCAATCTCCGGCTCTTTGTGTCCACATGCTGAAGTGTCTTCGAGCGAGACACCAAACGCCTTGGCACTCGAGCACGGCAGCTTTGTCACCGCTTTTGTGTGAATATGAGTTGATGACGCAAAAATTATAAACCGCTCAAGTAATACAAGTACAGACCATTACACACCAAATACCGGAGCTCCTGGTTCAGGAATGCTGCATTTATAATATCGGTTTATTGGTATGTAATAAATGGAAATTAAGTTAGTACGCAACCAACCTACTGAAAAAAAAGAAGTGGATACGTAGCTAACGACCTACACAGCCAGCATTTACTTATCATTTTTATCTAGAAAATGACAGGCGTATCCAAAGTGCTGTCTTAAGTGGCGTTTGGTTCCAGGACATTTTGGCTTCACCTTTGTATACCGGCAGACTTTTTGCTACTTTTTTTTCCCCTCATCTTGACATAAATTTCTTAGTCGTTGATTTGCAGTTTCGGATCCGCAGCGTTTATATTCCCGGCTGAAGTAAAACATCCGTCTCCGTGTTTTTTTGGGCGTCCTTGTGGCTTGTGCCAGTCACTCTGTCTTCCCGGTCGCTTCATCATCCGGCTGAAGCATGCAGGTAGTGCTTCCGTAGCCTTTGGAGGGCTGTTATCCTCTTTGAAGTGTGGCAGCCATATGTCTAATTAATACACTTGTAGCCTGACGGAGCCGGCGGAGAGGCAGCGGAGGGGAGCCGAGCCTCGGCACTTTGCGTGTGTCGGCGTCGCCTTTGGTGTATGTCAAGCAGACAATCGCAATAAAAAGGCAAGAAGTGTACTACACGTGACTCTTGTGCAAAGTTTTAGTTTTGTGCCTTTATTTCTACGAGTCACGCTCGTGTCCTTATATTTGCCCCTCTGCCGTCCTGACGTCTCTCTTCCTCTCTGTGCCGTCCCACTTTCCAAGTATCGACTCAGCGATTGCACATCGGATCAGATGGCACCCCCTCCCCCCCATCTCCCTCCTCCTCCCCCCCTCCTCCCCCTTCCCTCCTCCCCCCTCTTCCCCTCTCCACATGGCAATGGCAATTGATTTCCTGTCTGACAGGAAGCTTCTCTCAGAGCCTCTTTTTACTGTCCCTGCGTCCGCTGTGCTCCGCCGTCACTGGACCTCTGGCTCCCATCAGCCAGGCGTAGACGCAAGACTTCACAGTACCACAGACCCGGGGACATCCATCCTGATAAGGTTAACATTTGTGGCAAATTTAAAGCTGCTGTAATCTGTGTTTTATACAAACAGCAAATTAAAGTACTCTGTGAAAAGTGGTCCCTTTCAAATAGGAGGTTTTGATATTACCATCCCTGGCCGGGGATTTTAACCCAGTATGAAGCATATGTGAATATATTTGGGCTAAAATGATTCCCCAGGCCCAAAAAACACATTATGGCTTGGGTTAAAATTGGCACGTTAGCTGTTCTGTACGTTAAAGTTACTACTTCCTTAAAGTTATGCAACATTCGTTGTCGTGGCGGCAGGAAACGTAGTTTTAAATGAGTGTCCTGACTCGTTGTTAGAAACAGGAAGCAAACAACGGTCTCCAAGTTTGCTGTTGTATGTAAACCATCCAATCAACCCGCATCCTCTTAATAAGGAACATCTCACTATACTGACATGTCATTTGAACTGCGTCACTTCTCAAGGCAATTTATATGACCACCAGAGGGCGCTTAACTTAAAAAATGCAACTTGTATTAAGCTGCTTACAAGAAAGACCTACTGGTTGTTTTTGGAGGACAGGCTAAATTTCATACGTACTCTAGGTTACTTTATTCTCATGGTTTGAACCAATAATTTCATAATTTATCATAAATAGATTTGTTGTTAAAAGCAGATCAACATACTGTATTTAAAACACTGTATTCAAGACTGCATGTGACGCTGCCTCTAAAGTTTTTAAATAGTGTTCTCACAACCTTGTCCTATACTTTTTACGAGGACTGTAATGAAATAGCCATTATTTTACGACTACGGCTGATGAAAGCATCACTCTGGGGCCGTATTTCTAATTAATGTGTTTGTTTTGTTTTTCACAGCTGCTGCTTTCCAAAAACTTGACATTTATATTTTAAACAAGCCACTTTTCAAAATGGCCACTTCAGGCGAAAACAATGTCTGTGTTTACCTTTTTGTCAGATTAACAAAAACAGAATTGTTTAAAATGAGTCACATTAAAATCATAGTTCCAAGTTTTGCCTCGATTTATATTGTCTTGTGTTGCGAAATCTCCTTTTCCCCCAAATGTGTACAACGGAGTCGAAGAAGGTGACAAACACACCAGGTTGAAAGAAACCACAGCAGTCCGTTTCTGTCATTACCATTTTACTTACTGAGGTGATTTCATTGTGATGTTTAGTGTAATTGTCACTTGCGATAAATGTATTTATTCAATACAGACTGGAATTTAAAGAGTTGGAGGTATGGGGGGACTTCAAACGGCACATTTTGGTTGAATCTAGCAAACGACATAATTATCGAAATGAAGAAAATATAATGTTGAATTCACTGATTCACGATAACCGAGATAAAAAATTAAAAAAAAACTGTGTTAAAGGATGAAATCATTGGTTGCTTTGGATACATGGGCTCATTGAAAAGCGCTCAATATGTACCTTGAATCTGTCCTGCGAAAACATCTGAACAGCAGAAAAGGTCACGGTGATAATCAAAAGACAAGTGGAGTTTCATAACCGTCTACGAACTGGCGGAGGAGGAAAAAGAAAACAGAGAGGAAAGGTTACCGCGGTGCGACTGTGAGATGTGTTATTTGGGACGACGTACTCGTGAACGGAGAACAAAAGAGGGCATTGTGGGTAATTGGAAGCAAGAGAGCAGGGAGGGCAGTGATGATACGTGAATGAGTGAATATGACAAAGCAAAGACTGCTTTATATTTCCTGTTAACAAAGAGGAAATTAATTTGCAAGTAGCAAATAGGTACCTACTCAACATAACAGAAGTGTTTTTATTCCTCCAAAATATCAGTTCTTGCGGTACAGTATGCAACAGCAGTTGTTAAACTTTTCCTATGTTCAGGCGTTAGGAACACATGGTTAAAGGCAGTGAAATATCACAAGCTTGTTTAAAACCAAACAAAATCCACAGAGACTTGAACAAAGCGTGTTTATTTAGATTTAAACAAAACCACAAACAAATATTCTAATAGTCGTTAGAATCGCCGAAATCAAATCGTTCTTCCTTATTTCCTCTGTTTTTATTGGCGAATTTTCAATTAAAAATCGAAAAGTTCAGAGCGAATTTCACGTAAATGTAGCTGGGAAAACAATATTTTTCCTTTTTGCCGTAGAATTGATGTAATAAACACCTCAAAAACATTTTTCCACCTACTGATAAATCAGTTCAGTTTACTTTTTTTTTTTTTTTTTTTTCTTATTGTAATTGGTTTTATGGGCTTAAGATGTATTGCCTGTAAAACAGATCAAATCATGGCATACAAGCTTACCTTTAAACTTTAATATATATATTATTTTTTTGTTATATAGAGACTACAAATAGAGCAGAACAGAGATTCATACTCCGGTGTCAGCTCTGCTTTTTGATGCTCATGAATAACCCGGTGTTGTTGGAAATGGTTGTAAACCTGAGTGAGAAACAGATGAATGCAACATGGTGGGAAAATAAATGTGTAATGATGTAAAAAAAAAAAAAAAAAAAAACGGAGAAGGTGAGCCAGACCCTGTGGGACTGAGCTGGGTTGTCATAGCAACCCTGTCTGGGAGAACTTAAGAGAGAAAAAGAAGCCAGGGAGGCAGAGAAACGAGGACAGGTCCATTTTGTTCTCCTCAACGAGCTGTAAAAGCGTCTTCTCCCCCAAACTAGAACAAAAAAAACACTTTACTCTGAAGGGTCTTTTTTTGTTGTTGTTGCTAATGGTTTTTGGCAGCGTTCCTTTGTGAAACAGAGGCCATAGAAAACAAGTCTGTAAATAACTTCTCACCCACTGACACTTTGGCTGCCTGACCACAGTTGGTGAAGGGGCTGAAGAGAGGCTTTTGAAGTCGGGCCCTCCTCTGCGGAGAGTGGACCGTGACGGCCGCATGCCTCGCTGGTCGTCACAATGGTTTTACTGGGAACGCTTTCGAGCAGATACGCAACACTTGGAGCATCCATGATGTGAGCAGAAACAAGAATGTGTGTTAGAAAAACTGTGGGATGAGTTACGTGGCCGCTTCAGTTTGACGTGACTGTCAACATTTCTCAACGGAAAGTCGAATCGAACGACGACGAAGAGACGAAACGACAGCAAAAACAAGGAAAACTACTGCAGAGTGACTACAGATGCAAAACAACCACATGCAGTGTCTGGAGATGCAAAACGGCCACAAAGACATGCCGAATGATTTCAGGATGTCGACATACAAACACAAAACAGCTACAAAATTAACGCAGCATGGCCAAAGAGATGCAGAAAAACCGTAAACATGATGTAAAATGATCTGCAGACAAAACTTCAACAGACACATGAAATGACAACAGAGACTCAAAACAAATAGAAGCAAAACCATCTCGGAGACACAGAAAACAACCACAAATAAATGCAGCACGTCCACAGACAGGCAAAAGAAACCAGTAGAGACGTAAAATGAAGTTCAGTCAAAACTTCAACTCACAAAACGAGTTTAAAGTGACAATAGAGACTCCAAACTGCTAAGAGACACAAAACAAGCAGAGACTCCAAATCAAATAGAAACGATATCGAAGGGACTCAAAACAACAAACAGAGACTCAAAACAACAAACAAAGACTCAAAACAGCAAACAAAGACTCAAAACTGCAAACAGAGACTCAAAACAACAAACAAAGACTCAAAACAACAAACAAAGACTCAAAACTGCAAACAGACTCAAAACAACAAACGAAGACTCAAAACAACAAACGAAGACTCAAAACAACAAACAGAGACTCAAAACAACAAACGAAGACTCAAAACAACAAACAGAGACTCAAAACAACAAACAGAGACTCAAAACAACAAACAAAGACTCAAAACAACAAACAGACTCACAAAACGAGTTGAAAATGACACGAAAGACAAAAAACTGCAAAGAGACAAAACAACCACTGAGATCAAAACAAATAAGAAGTTAAACAACCACAATGACACAAATGAAAAATAGACGAATCATCTACAAATGAAAAAAAAAATGGACGCAAAAAGACAAAATGAGAAACGCAAAACAACCACATATAACAAAAATATGTAATTTGACTTCAAAATTAATACAGAAACCAAAACATCTGCAAACACGACGCCACAGCATGCTGCATGTAAAGTTGTGTTATCACCAGTATTGGTCCCGAGAGAGCTGCTGTAAAATGTACCGGGTGAAGTGACGTCACCTTCGGAGGCCTGGAGGTGTTCGGTCAGAAAGAAATCAGCTTTCCAGATCGGCGGCTTCAGGCTGCGTTATCTGCTTTTAACCCCGCCGGTGTCGTTAGAGGAAAAGGTCAGACATCACAAAAACCTTTTATAGGAAATACTTTACTGGAACCTCTGAATGCAACAAGTCAGCTTTCAAAAACAGCTTCTCAAGAGCGTTGTCAAGTTTTAACTTCATTGTGGAGCAAACAACGTCATTATTCTCCGACAAAATGTTATCACAATCCGAAACAGTAGCTACAGATCGACTGACCCAGGTTTAAATATCCGGATGTCACACATCATCAGGTTTCTGGTTATTATAAGAAAAACGGCAATAACTTCACCTTAGATGGATGCAAAGTTACACACAAGACAAGAAATCAGTGGAGGACGGCGCCGGCGTCTTTCCAACGGCAGCAGCGGCGTCACGAGGCCGAATATAGCCGACGTAATGTAATGGTAATTGATTTCACAACCAGCCGTCTTACATAAGCGCGTCAGAGCGAACAAAAGCCGCGGACAAAGAGAGAGGGATGAGAACGAGCGAGGCGAGGCCGAGATGGGAGGAGGAGGAGGAAGACGAGCAGTGTAAAGAGAACAGAAAAATAATTGAGAGCGAAGTGGAAGAGGAAGGTTGCAAGAAGTAGAAGTAACATGTCAAAGGAGAATAAAAGGAAAAAGGTGCTCGGGGGACAAAACGCAAGAGTTCGGCAAAAAAAAACAAAAAAATGAACTGTCAAACAACGGTGACGCATAATAAAATCATGGAAACAAAAAGAAGAAGCAGAGACAAAGCAGAAATTTAACAGAGGAGATGAGCAGACTCACAAAAAGCCCGGCTGGAAACAACACATTTATCTCTCACATCACTGTTTAGTACACTTGTAAAGTCAGTTCGCCGTATTTCACCTCTTAACTTGAAGCCTCGTTGAAGTTAGCGAGGAGCCAGCAACTTTTAGCTAAACACTGTGTCACATAGGTCGTGCAGGCTGTTTTGTGTTGATAGTTAATCATTGTCAGACCTGACATAAAACATAAAACATTTAACTTCACAACAAAAGTTAAGACACGGCACTTTATGTTTTCAAGACTTAGTTATTGTCTTCTTTATGTGGGAGAACATTTTCAGTTCAGCAGTGAAAGTTCTCAAAATTTCAATAAACTGGGAAAATTAGCTTCAGACAGAAGTAAGTAATACCTGTAGTAGAAAGACACAAAAAGTAAAATATTGACATGCAATTAAAAAGATTTAAAAAGACAATTAAAATGAACTTAACATCATTTGAAAGCTCAAAGCCTCAAAATTTTAACATTTTAAACCATTTTAAGAAACAAAGACAGCAGCAAGAATAGTTTTGCACTATGAAAATAGGAGTTTGTGAACGTTAAAATGGTAGTTTCTTACCTTTTATGTTGTCAGTAGGGCCACATACTCTACGTGCTTCACACTGATTTCACTATCACAGTCCTACAGGAATTTAAATTGCGTCCGCGCTTTTAGTTTAGACACTGAAAAATCCCAAATGGTGGTGTACTTCATCCGGTATTGTTGCGGTTTGGGTAGTTTGCTACTTCTTGTGTTGAAGAACGTTTAATAAATACGGTACAAGTGGTTGTTAGTTTGTCCGGTTTAAAGTGTCGTGCAGATGGATTTCATAAACACAAAACTCCCGGAGGATAAAACGTTTTCAAAGCGTTACGAATTTAGAAAAAAAATAAAATCCGACATGATGTACACAGATGGTCCTCGAGGCGAAATTGTAAAGCAATGCAAGCAAGCAAGTAAGAAATGGAGGGAAGATAGACGGATTTACTGAGGTGAAATGAGGACAAGGAGGTAATCCTTCAGGATCCTTTTTGTCTCCTTATTTTTTTTTTTTTTTTTTTTTTTGCATATCTTTCATGCATCACCGGTTTGTTCTAAAGATTGAGGGCAGTGTGGGTGTAATTTTGTCTTTGGATAGCTTGTCAGTGACGTCTGAGCGTCTGTAGGTGGAGCTCTTTTTATTTTTTTTTTCTCAGTTCAGACGTCTTGGCTGTGACCTCGGGTGAAAATCTTCTTTTTTTTTTCATTTCAGCTTATGACAGTTCACAGATGGTGCGACGCTTTATTGTGTTGATCTCTTCTGGAGACTCACCGGAGCGCTTTCACTCACAGTTGACACGAGGTTTTTGGTTTTATTCGTAGATTATAGAGAGATGAAGTCGTGGCGTGACACCCGGGCAGCCGGTTGCAGCACCGTCTTCTGTAACACAATGTGATCTCTCTCAGCATTTATTTCATCAGTCGATCTGAATAGAAGAAATATAAAAATATAAAAAAACAGGCGGTCTGCAGCGACGCCAAGGGTTCGATAATTTTATTGTTTTTTTGTAAAAAAAAATCTTTACGCAGTCGCTTATCGTATCTGTAGGTAATACTATTCACAGTTGTCGTGCTTGTTATTGAATAAGCTGAGTCAACTTTACTGTCCTTGTTCAGGACAACTAAAGGTTAGAGCAGACTTCCTAAATGGAGCTGATGAAAATGAACTTTTACCTGAGATTAGCCAAAGCTAAGGCTCATACACATTTTTAAACATTCGCTTAATAAACTCGCAAGCTACAACGAATAGAATCTGCAAGGGACAGTTTTCATTTCCACTGACGAGAGAGACGCCTGCTTTGTTCTTAATTTGTCTTAATGAAGGGATCCCAGGTTGTTCAATTCAATTACCACAAATTTCCATCTATAAATCTGCATCCATTATCATGTAAACTTTATACGGAGAGTTTGCCGTGAATTTTGTGGCCCAGATTAAATTCTTCCTTTTATTCGTATACCGAATTGGAAAAGTCAAATGATGTATTTTTAAGTAGGTCAGTGATTTATTTTTATTTTTTTTAATAAAAAGACGAAGGATGACGAAGATGAAATGGTGATAAGTAAGCAGACAGGCAGCTGTGATGTGAGGGACAAGGAGGAAGAGAGGTGGGTGTTGATTCATCTCACTTCTCATATTAATACTCCTCATGGCTCCTTTCCAGTCACTCCACAAAGGTCACACTCGCCCATTTAATAAACTGGACACGATGGGGGGGTGGGGAGACGGTGAGGGGGGAGGTAAACAGAGGGAAAAGGAGAAAAACATAATCATCAGGTCTGGTTTCCAGTTTGACTGGCAGGTGTGTGATGTAATCTTTCCAACTGATAGAGATGTTGACAGTAACCTCAAACGATTAAAACCAGTAAAAACATAAAAAAAGGATTCGGTTTAAGACCTGCGAGCTGTCAGACATTCAGCTAAAAGATGTTTTAAAACTAGATTATTTGTCTTTAAATACAACTCTGAGCAGCCAGGATTTTAACTGTGGATGTTGCCGGACCTTGAAACTTCTGTAAATATTCAAAATGAGACACTGTAGTAATTATTTTTACATTGTCCTGATTAAACTGGCATACTTTTAATTAAGAAACATTATAAATTCAAAACTACTACTTGTAATCGATTATTTTTACAGTGTGATATTTGTACTTCTACTTGAGTAAAGTACTCAATACATCATCCACCAATGATGGTAACTTACACACAGATTTCCTACAATTCAACTTTAAAATATTGGGCCACATTTACATTTAAGTTGAAAATTAATGCAGTTTTACTGTGAAATCAAAGATCACTGGTGACTCTGGTGAACTTATACTTTCACTTTCATCTCCACACAAAGTGCACTAAAGTGAAAAAATGTGCTTGTTTGCGGCCTTTCTGGTCATCTGACTGCTCTCATTTTAGCCGAGCAGTTACTTTATGTTATAATCACAAAAAGAAATGACGGTCAGCGCCACTAAAATAAGAGAGCAGTTATGGCAATTAATAATAATGCTTTAAAAGGGAAGAGTTGGAGAGGCATTTAGTTGATGTTGTGAAATCCAAAACCAATTTTAAAGCTGCTCTAAAGGATATTTCTATAATGGTAATGTTTTACTTTGCGTTTTAGTATCTTTCAGCTGATTGTTTTGTTTTTTTTTACAAGCCCACAGCTTTTGGTTCACTATTTTTGGTTTGACTGCATACTGTAAGTCACACATGAGCTTTGACAGGTGGATCCTTTCTTTGAAAAATCTGTGCTGGGGTGTAGCTGTGTAATTTCTTAGCGGATGGAAATTTCCTTGTTAAGTAGTGACACTGACACTGCAGGGTCTCACACACACACACACACACACACACACACACACACACACACACACACACACACACACACACACACACACTTCACCAGCTACTGGGAGTGACTGTGAGTGGCATCTGGGCTTTGTCTCTTTAAGTGTGTCGGATAAAACAAGCAGATTATGTCGAATGAATACCGGTGAGAGGAGAGAGAGAGCAGTAGAGGACAAAAGAGGTTGGAGAGACGGAAAAAGACGGATAGAAACGGGCGGCCGGGAAGACGATTTTTTTTCAAACACACAAAAAAAATACAAAATTCATCCTTATGGATGGTGCGGTTTTGTTTTTGGGAAATTTATTTGTTGATGTTTCAATTGCGAGATTTCCATTCGAATGTAATTCGCACTATATCGAGAAATGTTATCCTGGAGTACCAGGGTCACCGGACAACGTCCCTTATGACCTTTTGTCCTTTTAATTACAGCCAGCCCTTCTTGAAGTAGCAGAGGTGAGGTGATGGTTAAGGATGCTTCAGCTTCCCTGTGGTCATCCTGGACTACTTTGACCACCAGCCATTACGTTGGTGCACCAGGCTGCACCAGTGTTAAGTACAAATGGCCACATGGTAGCACCCAGTTGGGTGCCATTAAACAATAGCAAAACAAGAGGGCACAGCAAGACTACATAACTGAGACAGCAAGAGTCAAAACCTCAAACTGTGAAAAAGAAAAAAAACAACACAATAGAATATGTCATTTCAAGAGCTTGAATGTGCACGATTTACAGGTCCCACATTATAGCTTTACGTTTCTTGTCTTTTATTTTTTAATCTCTCCATCGAAGCATACATGGCTAACTAACAAAAAAGCTAATTAGGTCACATTTGCGTAATCATTTCCATTATTACTGGTTTTCATGTGCTCCTTGACACAAAAAGAGCAGACGAAGAAACAAAAACACATTTTGTTCCTTGTGACACTTTATATGCTTCAAATATAGATATTTTGAACGCAAGGTCTGTAAGAATTATTATCAACTGGAGATTTTGCAAGTTAAAAAGTGATTTGTATCCTACTTTTTAATTTCACTTTAAGTGAAGAGAAACTAGTCCTGACAGTATTATTTCATAATGAAAAATGGTAGAACGTAATCTGCCAGTTTTAACATGGACTCTTGATGCCGGCAGCTAATTTCCCCCCCTGTGAGCCCCACTGGGGTCATGTTTGTGTGGACTGATGTCATGATCTAGCGCTGCTATTGCGCCGATGCCGTCTGACCCCGACTGGTGTGTCAGTGTGTATTGGCGTCCTTGCGTGCAGCTGTGTGTTGTGGTCGTGCCCTCGAATGCTTGTACAACAATCCCGACTTAATTAGACTCTCATGCGGCCTCGGTCCTCTCGTTATCTTTGGGGCAAGCATCTGCGCACTTCCACGCTCCATTTTTTTTTTTTTTTTTAAGAGCGATCTCGGTCAGTAAGCATCTATGTCGACTCCGGTTTTGAATGCGTCTTTATTATCTCGACCTTTAACTGTGTTTTTGTAGATGCTGGACTTTGGATAACAAAATAAGATAGTCAGTCCAAACTTTATACCGTTTCTCTCCTTTTTGGATTTGAATTGTCAGCAATGGATTTTTTTTTTTTGTATTTAGTAGAGTTTAATAGTTTCTAGGGGACAAAGAAAACAATATCTAGCTTTATTAAAGGTACCCTGCTGAGTTCTTGGCCACTAGTAGTGCTAAAGAGCAATATTTTAATGAGCGGTCTTCTTGTTTTGTTTGATTTTTTTCACTCCCACAATGACATACATGCAACTGCCTTCACAGTTTTTTCAATATCAGTTTTAGATTTTGAATAAATTGGCAAAAAAATATATATATATAAAAAAAAACTTGTTACCACTTTGTTGTTATGGATTATTGAGTGTAGATCGATGGGGAAAAAAACCCTCTAAATTTTAAAGTTTACAACAGAATAAAGCACTATATTAATAATAAATGAAGCACTTCTTAACTGAATATAAGCTACTTGGTTAAGCTTTTTCTTTGAAGATTTATCCCGAGTTTGAATCCGAGGCATTAATGCTTATGTAACTTTAGCTTTTTAGTGATGTTTTAATTCAATTCTGGTGTTTACTTTGCTGAAGATTCATTTTTTATACATACATCTTTCAAAAGAGGAGGGCCGTTTTGCAGCAAAAAAAAAACAAATTTCCATCTTGAATCCATCTCTGTCCGTTTCCAATCAGTTCCTCATCTGTCAGCTGCTCAGATTATTCCTGTTCAGTACAACATTCAATCAACAAACCAGATTCCTTCCATAATTTCACAATGTGAATTTGTGAAATTACCTCGTGAAGGACGACGTCACCGCCGCCATCCTCATGCAGCACAGTGCAAACCGCTGATCATTTTTTTTTTTTTTTTTTTATCTTCCTCAGGTCAATGACGAATGATGAAACGATAGTGTAACCTTAGATGTGTGTGTGTGTGTGTGTTTTTTTCTTCTGCATGTTGCCATGGTGATTGCAGGTTGCTGTACAGGATGGCGGGGATGAAGGAGCAGCAGTTCACGGAGGAGAAGCCCCTGCTGCCGGAGCAGAGAGGAGTGGACTCAGACATGGTCAGTCCGCCTGGTTTATTTAACGCATGTAAACCCTCCTGTTCACGTGCTGATTAGTTTGCGCGGGATGAAGCCCTCTTCAAAAAAAAAACTCTTGGCATAACCAGGCAGAGATGTTTGCACTCATTAGCTGTGATGGCTTATAATTAGACAATGCGCTTGTTTACCAGCGGAGGAGGAAATTAATGAACTCCATCCAACCGTGACTCTTTGATAACAACACTAGGAGAAGATGAAAGCTCATTTAAGCTGAGAGAGACAAGAGACAGAGAGAGAGAGAGTGGTGAAGGATAGCGGGAATCAAAAACAGAATAGGCTGTAGTCGGTTATGTAAACGCCACTTATTCCAGTCCACTTATCCATCTGATGAGCAACAGGTATAAGCTGCGGCTGAAATTGAGGGCTCTTGAACGTCCCTCGTTTTGCAGGAATGATGGAAATGGTGGAGACATGCCAGGTGGAAAAATGTGCTTCGAAGAAGCCAAATTTATGCCTTAAAAAAACAACAACACATACTTAAACTTCTTACCAACTGTGACGCTCGATCCAATGAAACAGAGCAAAACGAGCTCTGAGAGATATGAACGGGAGTTCTGAACCGGCCAATTAGGAGAAAGCTGTAAAGACGACAAAATCGTTGGTGCCCACAATTGCATGAAAACAATTGTAAACAAATGTGGAGAATTTCCTCTGCTTTTTTTCTTTTCCGAGAGGCCTCTCACTTGCACTGAATCACAGAGAGGCGGCGAATGAAGCCACTGACTGAACACGATAAGCGTGACTCACTCTGCCCGTGTGTCAGAAACGAGGGAGATACAGTCGGTCGGGGGGCTCTTTGACTCGGTGGCTAAATAGAAGCAGCAACAATCTGCTGCGTATCGATATGAATCCCGTCATCGATCAGCGAAAGGTCATCGGGCACCGCTCATTATTATGACTCGCCCGCCGGTAAATAATCGAGGCCGATCGACCGCTGCCTTATCCATCCGGCTGCGGATGTGACACGACGGGTCGCTCCTTTTATTGTTCTGTCGAAGACCGCTCGGGCTCAGAAACACTCGCAGTTTTATCTCCTGCCTCTCTCTCTCTCTGTCTATCTCTCTTTCTCTCTCCCCGGCACAAGCTTATTTAAAGTCTGGTGTTGTGCAACAGCGAGTTAGTGACCTTTAAGGGGAGTTACTGAGTGATTATCTCCTGGCACAAAACGGGTAAAAACTCATGTCGGACTAATGCTGCGTTTTAGAGCCGTGCTGACAACAACAACTGATATTTCAGCTCGTCTGTGGAGTTGCTTTGCTGATCAGATTTGTCGAGCTCAGCACTTACAACAAGAAATAAATGATGAAGCGTTTGAATTGGGAACATAACTAAGAAAGTGAGCATAAAAGGCCCTTCAGTGAAGCACGGTGGTGGTAGCATCATGCTTTTGTATGTCCAAATGGTTCAATAAAAATTATAAAATGATCACTTGCCTTTTGTGTTGTGAGAGAAAACTGTAAACAGTTCATAATTAATATTCAAATTTTGGGGCTTGCAAATGTAATTATGTGAAAGAAAATCCATTTATTAAATTTTTTCCAAACACAGAAAGAAAATTACTTTATTTAATTTACAAGATGATGCTCACCTTATGGTAATTAAAAAAAAAAAATCATAATAGTTCAAACTTTGGCAGGCTGTTATGTCTTCATTTATTATATTATTGAGTCATTTCAGAGGATTTAACATTCTGAAATTAACAACTGACTCAATTTATTGGCAGAATCCGTTATTATTAGTCAGTATATTTAAAATGGAAACATCAAGAAAGTAATTTCATGCTTTGTGGACAAAAAAAAAAAAAACAGCTGGAATAACTGAAATAAATAGCATGCTGGATCTCAGTCTATCTAAAATCCTGGCCAAATTACCAATTATTGTTCAGCCTTTTCTGCATGTGTCATGTTCCTGGTTTATACTTGCGTGTGAACATTGTGATGCAGCAGCTCTCTGCCTGCAACCTTCACTCCAATTAAAAGAAGGCTGCAGATCTTCATCGTGACCTTTCAGGTGACACCGTTACAGAAAAGAAGCAGCGAGGCGAGGCGAGCCGTCTCTTCGTCACGCGGTCGGAGGCTTTGGTGATCGCGTGTCTACGACCTCCACGAACATCGGATAAATGATAATGAATGATTTTTGCGCCATATCGTTCACGTTGACTGTGTGTTGCTTCCCCGGTTGTTGTTTTATTTTCCCCCCCAAATAACCGCCATGTTGTGCTTGTTGTTTTCGCAACACAGCAGGATAAAGGAGAGGAGGCGTCCGCGGGGCTGCCGCGCCCCGCCAGCCCCGCGCCCCTTAATCACCCCCTTCCCCCCAGCCGCCCCACTCACCGCTGGCATGTCATCGCGCGGCACTGGCTCCGCCAGACCCGCCGTCGGACCAGCGGGGTCCTCCCGGTAACTACCAGAACCAGCAGAGACATCTTGACCGGCCAGGACACCGAATCAAAAACACACACTGCCGCAGCTTTGGGAAAATTCAGAGCTGAGCAGAAAGCTGGAACATCAGATGGTTAACATTTCATTACATGGATTAACTCCGTCGAGGAAATATTAACGATTAATTCATTTTCATTTAACCTAAACGCGGCCGGCGGTAAACGCGGCCGGCGGTAAACGCGGCCGGCGGTAAACGCGGCCGGCGGTAAACGCGGCGGGAGAACATGTGCCGTCCAGGTCAGAGGCGAAGCAAATAAAATGTTGGGAGATCATGATTCTCATGTCCCACCGTGGCTCACAGTTGTGGACAATCCAATATTTTAATTCAAACATATCAACATATAATATATATAAACTACAAAACTAGTCCTTTGAAGAGCTAACCAGCTGAAAGCTAATAGCCTAATTTAGCTGAATAGCGTCTCATTTGAAGATTTGGTGTGATTTGTATTCGGTTAAACTGTTTAAATCATTCATTTTGATAGTTGATTCATTAAAACGAGCTCTGTGGTACAAATAGTCGAGAGAGCAGAAGAAGAAACAAAAACACATCTTGTTTGCAGATGCTACGTTTTCTTTGCGCACTTTAAATGCTTCAGCTCTTTAAACTTTATAGCTGACACCTTAACTTTTAAAAAATATTAACATGGATAGTTTTTGAGAAAAAAAATAATTACACAAATTTACAAGACTCTTGCAGCGACT
Source organism: Embiotoca jacksoni (assembly GCF_022577435.1). Classification (NCBI taxonomy): domain Eukaryota; kingdom Metazoa; phylum Chordata; class Actinopteri; family Embiotocidae; genus Embiotoca; species Embiotoca jacksoni. Next base: position 24,236,800 of record NW_027185381.1, on the reverse strand, counting down.
GCACAGCAGCCAGTTAGCCTGGTGAGAAAGATTTAGCTCGTCCCAATTTTTCCCATCTCACAGAAATGAAAAATTAATTTTGAAGCTCAAAAATCGTACAGGATTTGATCTAATACATAAATAAGACAAAAGCTGAATCACAAATTATATTATAGACAGAAAATAAAGAAAGATAGTACTTCTAAATGCTTGCTAACTAGCGTAGCTTAGCTGAGAAGCCTCTGACTGTAGTGGAATTCATGTGATTTTATGTCATGTGGAGCTTTAAATCACCCATTTTAATATATTTAATTTATTGTCCATTGTTTAAAGTAGGTTTTTGGTACAAAGGCGAGCGCTGAAGAAGAAAAACAGAGAATATTATATTTGCAGATTTGTGAACTTCAAGTGTGGTGTCAATTTTTGTCTTTAATGTATGTAAAAAAAAAGATTTTATGATATAAATGGCACAAAATTTTGGCTTTTCAACATACATATCTGCTACACAATTTGGCTTATAAACTTCGTATTTCAAACCCTTCTTTAACTCCTTTTTTTTTTTTTTTTACAGCGTAGGGTCTTTAAAAGTATATAAAAGTATCTCAGCACGAACACAAAACAAAACACAACCCCTTATATATGTTATACTAACCTTTTCTAGCAGTCTTACCACCAGTCAGCCTCCAATCCTCTGTTTTTTTGCTGGTGATGGGATTTCCCCACCCCCCTCTCTGGACATCTCCAGTCAGCATCTCCAGGATCAGACTTAATCAAGCCAGTCCCCTGATCCTCCTGGACCTAATGAATTAAATTTAGTGCCTCAACAGAGACTTCCTTCTGAAACTAAATCTAGGCCAAAATCTACATTCAGGAAACATGCAGACACAGATGCCAGAAACGCATCATGGCATCTTCACAGCAACCCTTATTGCTATGCAGCCTTAGACGGCTCACACAGTCCCTAGGGATCACCTGGGCTGTAGGAGGACTCCAAAAAAAAAATTCATCCTATTGGGTTTCAATGGACAGTCTCGCTTTTGTAGTCTCCCTTCTCGCCCTCCTCCGAGCTGAGGCTGCTTCACATCCTCTACTTACGGTATTATCAGAAGGAGAAGAGTGCCACCTGCTGGTCCGACCACCGTCCTGTCATCACTAACATTTTCCCCCTGAAAACATGGATCCACTTGCATGAAATCCAAAGGGACCGAAGTTGCCCTTTTTAGATGTGCTTTTCTCCTGAGATGAGTGATCGATTCATTGGATTACCGCCGCCTCAGGCCTCCAGCGGCTATGGTAACGACGCAGCAGCCTTGATTGGAAAAGTTAACAACTCGTTTAGCGTTGTCTGAAGGTGCCATGTCCACCTAGAGGGCAGCTTCAGGATCCCATGTTGTTTTGTGTGACGTCTTTCTCTCTCTTCAGGTGTTGTCCCTGATCTGATCTTTGAGTGCCACGCCTGTCCTTTCTTTTCTGGTCTTCATCGCTAATAACTTTAAATGTGACTTCTCCCCCCTCCCCCTTAATCCACCACTTTTCCTTTTTCTCTTTGTTCACGTCTTTTAATGCTGTTATTCATTTATTTTATTTTTTTTACAGAAATACCTCCAGAAATCCCCTTCGTGACCTCACAAACTAAGACCCGACTTGTGCATGTTTAACAAGGATGCAGTGTGAAAACCATCTGTCTGACTGGCACCTAACCTCATGTGCATGTCCTTAATTTTGTTTTTTTGTTCAATTTTTTTCTTTGGTCCAGATGTTCCTGTTCTGCTCTGAGCTTTAAAAGAGCAGCAGAGCAAGAATACATGTACTGAAATAACAGGTTAGGATAGGTGAACTGAAATATGACCAAAAAAAAAAAAAACATATTAAATGTGATTTCAAATGTTGCTCTTCAAAATGTGTTATTCTTGTAACACATCAGGATGTATTTATCCTAGAAATCCTGTTTTATGTCAATACATCTCTTCTTAAAGGATGGGTTCACAGTTTTTCATGTCTGTCTTAAAACATTAATCGGGTCTTATGAACATCGGAATGTGAATAAGGGGGAATAAAAATGTCTTCTAAAGTAAATGTGAAGATTCAGTTTGACAAATCAAGTAAATATCTTTTAAAATTTACAGTCTGTTTTAGTGCAAATCAATGGCGCTCCAAAATGTTCAATATTAAATCAACAAATAATTATAAAACATCACGTGATTTTTTTTTTCTTGTTTTTTAGTTTTTTTTAAGTTTAAAAACAAAAAGAAAACTTTAAAGAATTTAATTTGACAATGTTTTTTTTTTTATTTCAATGTCATTCTTATCTCATTGTGGCACTTTATTTATTTCATGTCATTAATTTTGACTTCATAATAACACTTTTTCTATTGAAATGTCACTGATTTCATAATGCCATTTTTAACACAAAAGTGAAGAAAATAAAAGTGACATTTAAAGAAAAAGTCCTAACGAAACAGCATTTCATCACAAGTACTTGAGTTTTGATCTTCTTTCTGTTACTTCACAGTTAGTTGGTTCATTTATATCATTCAAACAGTTTATTCCTTTAATTGTTTTTATTTAATGTTCGGCACTTTGGGGCTCCATACAAATATCTTTGTGTTATTATCTCTCCACCATACCACTATAAGGAAACAGGGGGAAAAAAAATGTTTTTTTTACTGAATTATTACAGCAAGCAAAACAGGTTTCAGTTTACATGTGAATATTGTTTTAATACAAACTTGAAAAAAAATCTGAACTTATCCTTTAACCTGATGGCCCAGACCAGATCCCCTAAAAGGTGAACACCTCTCCTGCAAGATAAAAATAAAATAAAAATAAAAACACATTTTATTCAAGATATTGAACTATTTTGACCGACATCAAATTCAAAGTGTTCCAGAGGTGGAAAGCTTTGACTGATGCCGGCACAGCTATCACTTCGACTCCAGCCAGCTTGTCATTTTTGTGATTTATTTTGGCTGCCTCGGTGACCAGATGACCAAAATGTTATTTTTAATGCCTCAATCTTTTGGCCCGGCTCATGTTTGTTGACAGATGCAGATGGCTGTTGAGGTGGTTTGCTGTGGGGAGGGGGGGTGGAGGTGGAGGTGGGGGTGGGGTTGGTGTGGAGGGGGATCTGGCTGCTGCTCTCTGTCTCGTCCTGTTTTTAAAAAAACACTTCCTCACTTTTTACTGATGATTTGTGCCCAGTTTCCCACCAGCGCTTCAGAAATATAACGATCGTTGTTTAATTAAAAACGTGTGTTTGGCGCCAACTACACGCGTACAGGTGTATTACCGTGCAACATTTTTGAAATACCTTTAAAACGGGGGGACTCCCATCAATTTACGCTGTCGGTATTAGTTTAGTAGTCGTCGGGTGACGACTGTGAAAACGGTTGAGGCAAAAAATAATATCGATCAGCGATGGCGCGAAGCCTCTGCAGCGCCTCCTTGTGTTCGAATGCCGGCATCTGGTTTTGTTTACACATAAGTTGCTCATTGACCCAAACTCAGGTCTGTTTCATAAAAACACAGGTGTAGAAATCATTGATGACTTATAAGCAACAAGTCGAGGTTTATAGGCGTTACTGCTGTTTTATTGTAAATAAGAACATCTTCCAAAGCCCCTTTTTATACATCAAAACCTTTGTATGTTTATATATCAATCTGAAATTTGGAGCAGTTGTGGACAAGAAGTATGGCAACCATGAAATGTAAAATGTAAAGAGCTTTATGATTCATATTTTAGTAGGTTGGCTGTAGAAAGATACATACTGTACATACAAAATTACGTATTTTGTGTTCTACGTTTTCATGGAGATAAATAAATAAATAATTTCTGCATATAAATGTAACGGTTCAGGTATCTTCTACAGTTTAAGCCGTTACTTGTGCTTTTGTGATATTTACATAAGAAGTTATTAAGTACTTCTTAATTAAGAAGAATATAAAATCTGACTGCAGAGAAGAGTTAAAAACATTAATGTGAACTGGAGTCTGATGAAAGCCAGTTATCTTGTTGCATTATGGGAACTGTAGGATCCAGTGTTTTTAAAGCTTAGGACTAAAAGTCAACCATTTTGACCTCTGTTGCATCAATTTGGACCATTATTTTTTAATATGTCTCTTGTGAGTCCTCTTAACTTACCCAGCGTCTTACTAAATTGCTGGAATATCCCTTTAAAAACAGCAAACCGTCCATTTTAACCACAAAAATCTGGATCTGTATTTTTTTGCTCCATCAAGTGAGCAGGTGACGCCAAACGTCTGCCGTCCTGCTGAGGCGCTTGTTGGGAAACTGTTTTTTTTTTTCTGTGTTCTGTGGTCTGGACCTACAGTGCAGTCTCTTCTAAAAAGGTCTAGAGGCCTTCAGCTCCAACAATGGACGCCCCGCTTTAACTGCGCGACGTCTGTTTATGTGTTCAGACTGCTTATCTCCTTCGTTTTAAATTTTTTTGTAATTTCTGTCTGTTATCTCTGCTTGTGTCTCTCTCTGCAGGAGAGCTGTGAACAGCTGATGCCGCCCGGCGAGTGGAAGGTATGAGCCTGAATTATGAACAACCCCCCCCCCCCCCCTCGCTCCCCCCTCGCTCCCACCTCTCGCGTCTCTTTTACCTTTTCTTATCAGCTCCCCTTTTGTTGCGTCCTCGATGTCTCATCTTTCTTTGTCACCGCTTTGTGCCGCCTCACTCGGGGAAACGGTGACGCTCGCCTGAGTCACAAGAGAGATATGTCATTTCAAGGCTAAATATAAAGATGTATAGATATATATAAAGATGATATTAGCCTTCCAGGTGCTGTCTTGACAATGACACCGACATAAAAAAACAAAACAAGCTTTGCAGTGGGAAAAAAAATATGCATCAAGGCTAGCTGTATACACAAGTGTGTAGTTGCAGCGTGCACTCACATGTGGAGATGACATTGTGATGTATTTGCACGACACAGTATTTGCAGCAAGAGCAGCTGCAGCACGGCAGACGATGCGGGTCACCTATCCATATCCAATACAACTGATGTAAAGCGTTGCTGATTGATAGCGCTGACTCAGCGGTCACTTGGCTGAGGTGAAAAACTTGTGCTTTAACTTTGTGAGTTAAAATAACTAAGTAATATTTATTATAAAGTGGCCAGTTCGATTTCTAATTCACAAACTGAGAATATATCTTATCTGGTCCGAATAGATTTTTACTTCAGGATTGTGACGGCTTCTTCAAGTCCTGCTTTGCTTTCATTAGTTTCAACTGTTTGGCTACTTAGTTAGGCTTAAAATTACATTCAGCTCATATCGGACTTAACATAGTGAAGTGAGACACCTTTTGTCGTGTCACTTCGCTGAAATAGCATTCAGAAACCTGGAAAAGCTGCAAATGTGCAAAACAGTCCTTGTTTCTGTCGCAGGACTCCAGCTTTCTCAAAAACGATGATAACATCACAAAAAAATAGATACTGGATGCTGCAAAAAAAATAAAAAATGCTTTAAATCATAAGTTTGTCTTTAATCAACACTTTACTTTCAGTTTAATCAGTTTACATCAGTTAAAATTGAACGCCGTCGCAGTTTAAACTCGACTCGACTGACTAGAGCAGCTGAACTGTCAGATTTGATCAACTTTCACGAAGCATTGCAGCATCAGTTGGATATAAGTCCTCCGAAGGGCGTCGAACAACTGCTGCAGGTTTATTTGTGTCGGAGGTGTGCTGAACGTCAGACATGTGCTCATTAAACACCTTCACACTTCAACCTCGAGTTATAACGATGCATTCGAACAGCGGTGTCGTTTCCCGGCTGCACGTGACATGAAGATAGTCTGTCTCGTTTCTAGAAGGAATTCTTGAAGGAAATAAGACTATTGGGTGATTTTTTTTTTTTTTTTTCAACTCTGAAATGCGCCGTGAGGAAATGAAAATCTTACATAATCTGTTCTCAACTCAGCTTTATCTATACAGCACCTTTAAAAAAAATAAATAAATACAAGCAGCACAAAGTGCTTCACATTATATATTGCATCTCTTTGCGATGAAGCTTCATCGAGAACCTTTCAGTGTGCAGACGACTTTCTTTTTTCTTTTCTTTTTTTTTAAAGCTTTTGATTTTCACGCTGCTGCTCCTCTGATGAAAGAGCTCTCACACCTTCGACTCGTGACTTGAGTCACGCAGTTATTTTCAAAGCCTCGACAGGGATATTATACTGCATCATCCGGTACAAGAGATCACGAGATGAAAGGGATTTACGTATTTATTTTTTTTTAATGTTGAAGCACGCAGCCTCACCTTTTTACCCAGAGGAGGTCAAAGTTTGTCAGTTAAACGGCTTTCTGAGCGAATGCGCCAGCAATAAAAGCTGCGAGATATAAAATGTCGACATCTTTTTTAATTAAGAGCAAGAGATGCTATGAATAGAGAGCTTCATCTGAAAATCAGTGGCGCAAAATGTAGAAGCAAGACACCAAGACCACAAAACAAAAAGATAAAACGACCTGCGCGTTTGTGTCTCCCTGAAGTCTTTCAGCAATGATTTGTGTTCTTCGTGTCAACAGTCTGTTTGTGGTCAGTTTGCATCTCTTGTTCTTGTACTGTATCTCTTTGTGTCTCTTTGTGGTTGTTTTCTGTGTTACTTCAACACTTCCATTTCTCTGTGCTGTGTTTACATCTCTTTCGGCTAGTTTTGTATCCTTTTTTGTGTCTTTTAACAATTGTTTTGGCTCTTTTTTTAAATCCATTTGACTCTTTGCAGTCATTTTGACTCTTTTTCTGTTCATTTTTGTACCTTTTTTTTTTTCTATAGATTTTTGTCTCTTTCTTTGTCTCTTTGCAGACATTTTGACTGTCTTTGTTTCTTTTGCTTCTTTTTTTCAACAGATCCATCTGTCTGTCGTCTGTCTGCATCTCGATCTTGTTGTTTTGCATCTTGTTTTGTGTTTATTTTTGCAGTTATTTTGTGTCTCTTTGTCGTCAATACTTATGTATTTGTGTTCATGTTGCATTTTTTTTTTTTTTCAACAGTTTCATCTTTTTGGGTTCTGTTTTGCATCTCTTTTTAGTTGCTTTGCATTTTGTAGTGGTCTTTTTTGTGTCACTCTTTTTGGCCATTTTGTGTCACAGTGAAATCATTTTATACATATTTGGTTTTTTGCAGTCATTTGTGACACTTTCTGGTCATTTTGAGTCACTCTTCATGTCTCTTTATGATTCATTTATTGACTTTTCTCAGAGAAATGTTAACAGTCACTTCAAACAGAGCCTCTTGACCATGCACCCCCCCCCCCCCCCCCCCCTGCCCTCAAGGGTCCCCCGTGCACGGTCTTTGCAATTATACAAATTTCTGTAGATTTGAAATTCTTCAAACACAACTTTAAATATGCACCTCGTAGGAAATTAAGACCATGTTTAAGTATAAATCTAGGGAGCCCTCAGGAGTAAAGATATTATTTAGATTATGTAAACAAAAGTGTCCTCGTGGTGATTGTAGGTTTGAGTGCCTGTATTTCCATATCTATAAAAAAAAAAAATCTGTTTTCACGAAACATCTTTAACATTTTAATGCTTCGTCATTTTCTTCTAATTAGTGCCAACACTTTACATGTGGCTGTAAATGATTTAATCACAGTCCTTATTGATGTAATGGAGGCCCGTAACGGCAGCCTCCACAAACAAGGCTGTCAGATTGTAATCAAGTCTCTGCAGTTTAAAACCTCACACTCACACACGTCTCAGTCTTTCACAGCTCCGACTGCAGAAACACCGCCAGCACACATCCTGTTGATAACTTTGTTTATTTATTAACTGCGTACATAAATAGGGTGTAAATAGTTAATATGAGGTCACTGCACCTGCTGCTGTTCACAGAGAAACTGTAAAACCACGTGTCATTTTTAAGTTTATTTTTGTGTACAAATTGAGCAAACTGGAGAAGCCTTTTTGTGTTGTGTATAATAAGTATTTGTGTTGTTTACTTCCTTGTTTAAAGGTCGTATTTATAGAATTTAGGGTCGATCAGCTCCAGGTGTTGCTGATTTTTAAGGAGGTGCATTGTTTTTTGAGAACCAGGCACTGGTTGTTCTTTTGTGTTTTGCCTTTTGTGGATTCCTCGTCCTTTCGGTTTAGCCCTATATGCTAACTTAAATGGGAATAAAACAACCCGCCGCCCATTGATTTGTGCGCGACAGTGATGAAGCCTCGAGTTTGGATTTTGGCCGGCACCATCTTGTTAGTTCGAAGCAGTTTGGAGCCAGAAGTGAGCCGAGCTATTTGGGCGAGCTGGAGAGGCGCGAGTGGTAGATCTGACTCGATCTGATTGGAAACCTGACGATACGACGTCCCAGCCACCGATAAAAACCTGACTGCACCACAGGCCTGTCAATCAAACTGACACGCCCCCAAAAACACTGCTCTAGCTACACTTTAGCTAACAATACTGAAACAAATTGTGAAAAAAAAATGCATTGACTTTTCTGAGACTAGTTGAATGGGAGTCTATGGAGCCAGAGGCTTTTTGGAGCCGACCTCTAGTGGCCCTCGGTGGTATTACAGCTTAAGGCGCTTCCCAATCGACCTCATTTTTCAGACCCGGAAAGCTACGTCCCCTTTTAAATACAGTCTATTGTGATGCTCAAAACAATTTAAGCACCATTTTAAAGCTGGTACAGTAGCGGTAGGCTACAGCGGAGCCTGTGACGTGAGCACATATGTAAATGATGTTGTTTTTTATTACTCTCACAAGCAGAACGGAGGAGACAAAAGTTCCCAACAGCAGGTTTAAATTGAATAACTGTAAAATATGAATTGTGCTGCTTGATTCATTAACAACAGAAAAAAAAAACCTAATGTAATCCATAGAGCGACTATGGGGACTGAATCAGTTTGTACAGAAACATAATTTTTAGGAGACAGATTTGGAATTTTAAATGAAGCTGCAGTTTAGTGTCAAACCAAAGTATCTGAAAAATATCTGTGTATCTGAGTAAGTATCTGAAGTTTTGGGGAGATATGTGGAGATAAATGTGTCTATTGTCAAACAGCTCATAAACAAAGGGGAACTGAAGGATGGAAGAAACCCAACAAGCCCGGAGACCAACGTGTGCAACACATCATACCTGCAGCCTCAGCTGACAGGTGCGACCTCATGTTTTATGGCGCTGCATATAATTAACAAGATGGAAATGGAAGCTTTGCTGGAGAGAAACCAAAAAACAACGCAACATTTGGTGCCTAAATGGAGAAGGACGAGATGAAACCTAGAAAATGTCTTGACATTCATATTTCAGTCTTCACTTGAAGAGCAGCCTCTGGGTTCAGTGTCCCCGCTGACCATCACTGCTCTTGGCGAGATGCTGAGTCAGCGGGGAGAAAGTTCATCTCTTGGGTTGGAGGGGAAAAGAGGGTGGGGGGGGGGGACAAAGTCAAAGAGAGACACAGAGGAAGAGTGGCGTTTAAAAGTTAAGTCAGCACGCTGAGTGTTCTGTCAACAGGGGAAATAGAGGATAGATGGAGGAGGAGGGGGAGTGGGAGGGGCTCAATGACACCGCAGGGAGAGGGAGAGTCTGCAGTCGGCACCATCACGGCCCGGTGAGGAGGCACGTATGCGCTTCTCCCCTTCCACCTCAACCCTGTCGGGTCTGATCACCACCGAGCGTCCCCGAAGATCGACTTTCATTTTACTTCCTGAAACATTTTTAATTAGAGTCGAGCACGTAACATTTGTCTCCTCAGCTGCAGCAAAGCTAACAAGCCCCCCCCCCCCCCCCACACACACACACACCTCCCCAAATGCTCCCAGATGGGACAATTCGGGTCACCGTGCTAACAAACACAGCTGTTGCACGATTGAGGTTTGTGCCTCGAGATGTGAAACCCCTCGTGTTTGCTACTTTAGAAGAAAGAAAACAAATTCTCCCAGCGCGTCGTGCACCTGCCGGAAATATTCCAAAACAGGAGATAGTGCTGGAGACAGATCTTCAGGGAACAAAGTCACGAGAGGATTTTATTCTCGGGGTCGGTATGGATGGCGACCAACAGGACACGGACCTCATGGATTCATGCCATCGCCTCCATTTCCAGGTACTTGATGGCATCGTGCAGCACGTGACAGAGTTTTTTTTACGTGTCTTGGATAAAGTATCATTTAACACCAAGCTCCAGCGAACCGTGACGTCACCCATTGGATTATGAATGGTCCGTTTCGAAGCCTTGAGTCTCACATTTTGGTTTGTGAGACGCCATCTTGGTTTGTTGGAGCCAGAAGAAGACCATACTTGGTTCTGACTCGAGGCTGGTCAATCAAACCAGAAACGCCCCGCCCACCCCCACCTCCACCTCCGCCCCCAGAGCTACCGCTTTTTGAGGACTAATATTGAATTATTTTTTGATGGACCACCTGGACGGGAATTTAGAAAATGGCACCATCATGTCGATCATCAATAATCGATTTATATTTTATAGGATAAGTTGAATTGAAGTCTATTAGAGGTATTGCAGTTTAAAGCACCTCCACATTGGCTTATTTTTCCAGACCTGGAAGCTACATTCATTTTTACATACAGTCTGATGTTTAAGATGCCTGTAAAGGACTTCCTAAGAAACGCTCGTGGAAAGGAGAAGCTTGGCCACTTTGCAAAGATGTCATTGGGATCCTCTGTAACACAAAACCTGAAGTCCCGTGGAGGTTTCCTGTATATAACAGAGTAAATCAGCGTTTCGATGAAGGACAGGAGAATGTCTTCCCTCTGCACGTAGAGGTGAGTAAAAAAAACCAAAACAAAGCATTTCTAGACGCTCAGTGACACGTAGAGCCTCGTTTCAGCACCACGGACAGCGCCGCGGTCTTCGTTTCGATAATGTGGTTTGTTGTCTTCAAAACATTTTATTACAGGAGCCATTTATTATTTTAGTCTTTTATATTTCGCAACGCGTTATTTGCATTGTTTTCTAAATCTTCTCGGGGGCGCGACGCCTTATTTGTGGTCTTAATTACTTCACTTTGATGCTTTTATCATATGCAGTCCGTAGTCTTTGTACTTGTTACTCCCCTTTTGCTTCCTTCTATTTTCTCTGTTCTGGGAAATGTCTTCCTCGCTGGTATTTTGTTTGAGTGTTGTACGTTAATTAACTCTGAAGAGTTATCGAAAAGTAACGATCGAAGTTCTCCATTTTGTTGTCTTTAGTGGCACATATGACGTTAAGCAATAATTACTGCTGTCTTTTGGATGTCGTTTGTTTTTCTCTGGATTTGGGCTTATTTTTGTAGTTTGAACATCTGTATTCTTCTGTCTTTTTTTTGTTATTTTCGCCATTGAAACCACTTATTTACAACGCTAGTAGAGATCGTAAGAAACAGGAAGCTCCTGTTTCTTCTTCTTCTTCTTCTTCTTTTTCTTCTCAGTACTCTGCCTCGCTTACAAATCCCCGCCATCACAATTTTAACCAACAACTCTATTTTGACATAGAGAAATGACATTTAAAACACCTACTTTTGACCTTCCATTAAAATTCTTGTGTGAAGTCTTGGTTAACATCCAGCTTAACATCCAGTTTATCAGGTAATTATCTTTTAGCCTCATCCCACTTTATGATAGATATATTTAAAATATATTTAAAATACAATACGTTCCCACAGCTCCTTTTTTTTGGTTATGCATTTGACACATTAATCAGTCATTTTGTTTAATTTTTCAGAAGGAAAGTAAAAGCCTGTTTAATATTTAAAATTGTGACAACTCATCGCTCGTAATCAACCGCATAATGATCAAATATTTGACCTAATTCGTGAACAGTAGCTGTTTTCTTTGGGCCGACACACAACAAGGTCGTGGTGGAGAACCAGATCAGAACTAGCGCGGTGGTGCTGATGAGAGAGGCACGACAGACTGACAGGACAGCCGAACCAATCCCGCGCGGGGGAGGGAGCACTCGGAGCCAATCGTTTCCCGCCCGCCCCGTCCGCCCCTCCCCCGCCCGTCTCAGGCACCTATAGAGCGTAAGAGGAGGGGAGGGGTGGAGGAAGAGGAGGCGGAGAAGGGTAGCAGCCCCCCCCCCCCCCTGTTTAAAGAGTGTGGTCGGGGAGCAGAGCCGAGCAGACAAAGACCTTGCAGCATCCTCTCAGCATCTACCACCCACAGCTGCTCACCAGGACCTAGTCCCTTAAAACAGGAGAGGCCTGGCCGCTCGTCTGCACCCTCCTCCTCCTCTTCCTCTTCCTCTTCCTCTTCTTCTTCTTCTTCGTCGGCTGAAAGTCGCTGCGGAGCCATGCCCGAGTGCTGGGACGGGGTGAGTGATGAAGGACGGCATCACAATAAATTCATCTTTTTTTTTTTTTTTTTAATTTTTGTTTTATCTTTGCAGTACGATGTTTTTTTTTTGTTTTTTTTTCCCCCCAAGCCAATTGCATGTAAAATATGTTCTGAGTTACATCCTGTGTAATGCAGCCCTGTTGCCATGGTAATCAGGGATGTTTTTTTTGTGTTTTTTCTCCTCCTCCCGTAATTCTGAGGGCGAAAAACTGTAGAGTCGGTGTCGGTTGATGGGTCGCTCTTTTAACTCTGGCCCACTGACACACTTGCTGATGCTGTGCGGCGCCCTGACGCTGCTCACCGCTGCGGAGCAAAGCGCTAATCCATCCGCAGTATCACATGGGCAACCTTGAAAAAGACGTGCACCCGGTTTCAAATGTGACGCAGCCGAGAAGTCTGCACATCTTTTTTTTACGCTCCAGATCCAATCGAATAAACCGTTCTGATCGCGTTGCCGCGGCGATCTAAAAGATGCTGCGTCTCATTTTCGAGAAGCTGTCGTTCCCCTTTTTTTTTCTTCCCCCGCGACTTCTTCTTCTGCGGTTTACCTGCTGGTCGTCTGAAGGTCACGGGGAGCGGTGATCGCGCTCGTCTTTGTGTGAGGTGTCACAGAAAACTGCCCGGCGAAACAGAAAGCCCTCCGATGCAGTAGAACGCCTCGCTCGCAACGGAGATCGCAGATAACGCTGACCTTAACGCCGAAGTAATAGAGAGATAATCTGGCTGGATTAACTCAAAATTGTTGATGTGTGCCTGCCAAATTGGGGGATTACGGAGAATTGTTTTGGCACATGGCTGCATCCACTACTGCGGCGTGTTTTCTGTGGTGTGAGTCATTCGGGAGTTGTTTAAATAGCCACTCAGGGAAAACGTGTTTTGTGTTACTAAATAGCAGGCGGCTGTCGAAGGGATGCTGGAAGATTGACAGCAGCAGGTTGACCGAGGGTTTTTCGGGCAGCTGTTTCTACGCGTCTGATGAACAGTTAAAGGTGTGAAAACACGCCGAGGGGAGGTCGATGACGATGTCGCGTCGGATGTCCTGTTTGTTTACGGAGCGGAGGATTATGGACAGAAGTGTCAGCGCCATCAGTAAATACAGCAGCTTCCTGCTTAAACACCCTTAATAATCCCTAAAATTCCACTCTGCGCTGTGTGTGCGCGTGCGTGTGTGCGTGCGTGCATGTGTGTGTGCGTGTGTGTGTGTGTTTAGATTGCGTAACACGTGGTAACGCATATCTACCTACCTCCATTTTGAGTTTGGCTCGACGTGACCAGCGGATGCTGACAAAATGTGGGTCATAATAGCAGACGTTTGCATTCAGAAGTTATGAGGATTTTCACTCCCTTTTTTTTTTTTTTACTGCAGCTGTTCTCTTTTTTTTTTTTTTTTTTTTTAAACAACCTTTTATATCACACTTAATAACTTGTCACGTAAACATCACAGAATCACGGTTACTGGCTTAAATTTGAATATGACACTTGGGCCAATAAATTTATAGGCACAAATAACGTCATTTTCCCATCTTCATTTAAATAGAAAACGTTAAACAGTCAATTTCTATTAAAAAAAAAAGGTTTAATAAAACATTTTATTTGCATCTATTCAGAGTGAAGACTCTGATGGTGATTTTCTGGTAGTGATATAAATAAAGAAGATATAATAACAGCAGCGCTTTTAAACTTCTTATTTCACATATTTGTGGTTTATAAGGAGCATTTGTGTGATACAGACATTTGTTTTGGTCAAAGAACACCTTGTTTTACGTTTAAACGAGTCAAACTCGACCCACTAGGGGGCGCTGCAGAAAGATAAAATTTCATACCAATGATTAAATTAAAGCTAAATTATTTCCAAATGTTTTAAAAATAATAGTAAAAAAAAAGAGCACTTCCAAAAGATTCTACCTTATTTAGACATTTTAACTTAACCAGGAGGCTGAGATAGAGTGTTTTAGTTGGTCTGTTTCAAGTTTCAAAGGTTTCCTCCCACATTTCTGCTTAAATTTTAATGATGAATACCGTCGGCCACTTTTCTTTTATGTCAGAACTGTCATCAGAGTCTTCATGTTGAGGAAAATCGTACATATAGGATGTAGTATATTGCACCTTACATGATCATATTCAAAAGTCTGAATTGTAAAGACTTGACTTACTGTATATTGTAGTTTTACAGCTAAACTTTTATCTTGTCCAATAGAACTTTAAATTGCTGTGATTCTGGATGTGCGTTCTCAACCGCAAAAAAAAAGTTAGCCATTAAACTCGCTGCCACTTCACTTCTTTTTACGAGGTGAATTAATTTTTTTATACTAAATTCTTGCTTTTTATTTTACGTATAAAGTTGGGACTCTTCAAAGCCAATAACATTTGAATTATTTAAAAGCGTGACATTTTAAGTCGATCCATGTCCGATAATTTACCATCAGGATTCACTTCGGTTCCCTGCACCTCCGTTATGAAAGATTAATGAGGAACAAGCTTGCATGAACTGGCTGTTAATGTCAAATCTGACAAAAGTTTCAATAAAAAAGAAGGTGAAGTTTTGAGTGTTTAGGACACATTGATGTGTCATGTTATAATAAAACAATACGAAACACTGGACTTAATAGATAAGTGAGGACATCTGTTTCACCTCGGAGGATTGGTGTGGCCGCTGCGTGTGAACCACCAGGTGAGTGTGTGTCTCTGTGTGTTTGGCAGGAGCATGATGTGGAGACCCCTTATGGGATGCTGCACGTGGTGATCCGAGGGGCACCAAAAGGAAACAAGCCGGCTATCCTCACCTACCACGACGTCGGTCTGAACCGTGAGTATCCACCAAAAACAAGAAAACGTGTGTTGAACAGATGTTCCAGTTTCTGCATTTAACAAGAGGTGATAATTGGCCTCCGTGTCACATTATTTCTTCCTGCCGTCACCTCAACAGCGCGCACACACACACACACACACACACACACACACACACACACACTTGTCATCATCTCCAGCAGGAGGCCACGTCTTAATTAAAACAAGTACAGAGGAAACGAGTCATGAAGTTAAGTTTTCAGCATGTCGTGGAGAATGTGTGTTTTTTCATGGGGAAAAATTGACACGTTAAAATTGATTTAATCATGTGTTATATTGAATTGTCTCGCATGCTGTAAGTGAGATTTCTCATATCAGCACAATGGAAAAGCTTGTCTACTGCAAACGATAAAAAAATATTCTGTTAACTAATTTGAAAGAAAATCAGCCACTGCTGTGAGCAGAAATGTAACGAGCATAATAATCCAACCACGACAGTAAAACTAACTATAAGGCCTTGAAATAACAGCAATTTGTAAAACATGACGTTATATACGAGCTACTCCATCTTAAAATGAGGCAAAATCTTGAATATTTGTCTTTTAATTCAGTTTAATTTAAGATTTAACATCAAATAAGACGTGAATGCTTTAAAACGTTGAATTGTACGGAGTCCCTGAATGGTCATCATTTTTTTCCAAACTACTTTTGTGTCCCGTTGTCGTAAGGATGGAATACAAAAAGGGACACCAAATGTTCATATGGATCAACTCCTCAAATGGATCAGACGGTTTGAAGGTCATGCAAAATTTAATGCAAAAAAGGAAAACAAAAATAATACAGAAAAAACAAATTGTGACCTTTAGGGGACTCCGTACGAAGTTATACAAACTGCACAGAAACAACACAAAATATTCTGTTAACTCGTAGAATCATCTCATTGAAAGCCAGCAAAACATGAACAAGCAAAACATCGAGCCAAAACGACCTAATCTTAAAAGTCGTTGAACGAAAGATTAGATTTAAACCCGTGTAGCTTCAAATGAGCAATGAGCTGTCGAAAAAACGGGATTATCACACTCTCCACTTCATCACACTTGGCACGAGCTGAAAATGAGATTTAACACCTCACTGAGACAAATCACGGCTTTAAAACATCCCTAATTGAGATTATTCATCTTTGAGTAGAAAAAATAAGATGTGACACCTCAACGTCCACCCAGCTGAGTAAAAATCCTGCTGCAGTATTTTAAACGTCATCAGTCATCGCTGGAGAGCAAAAAGCCTCTTAATTAAAATGATGTAAACCATTTTCAGATACCAACACCACAGCAGATATGGTGGATAAAAAGATAACTCTGTTTATCACCGTAAGAGTCCAATAAACAAAACCTTTCCAAGATGTTCAACGGTTAATCGCCCTTGAATAAGATACGAACGACTTCACTGACTTTCCTTTCTGCTGCACAAAGATCATCCACGTCGACGTCTCTCGTGACCGTTCGTGTCATCGCTCAAAGTCGCAGCACGTCGGCACTTAATACAAGCTGGGTGGCCAATAATGTAATGTAAAAAAAAACGTGTGTGGCAAGAAGAATAAAAAAAAACAAAAAAAACAACAAGAGGAACAAAGAGCCTCTGAGGGGAGAGGGGAGGGGGAGTGAGGTTGTCTTAAAGCGCGGTGACAAAAATAGAAATAAAGAGGAGAAGAAGAGGAAGACAAATGAAGGGGCGAGTGAGAGGCATCGACAATGTTGATGAAATGTAGGTCAGAAAAACATCCCCATCCTGCGGAGGGAGGCGGGGCGGGGCCAGCGGCACTGCGGCGCTGCCTCGGTGGGTGGAGGTGGTGGTGTGTGTGTGTGGGGGGGTTGTCAGGGACCACAGCTGATCCACGGCTCAGCTGACTGCAGATATCTGGCTTTTGTTTTTTTGGTCTGATTCACTGCAGCCCCCCCCCCCACCCCCCCAAAAAACAAAAACAAAAAAATCATCCACTCAATCCAGCAACAAAAAAATAAAACACATCAAATGAAAAAACAAAAAAATGTAGAGAACAAACATGAAAGGAATATGAAATAGAGTGAACCAGAACAGAAGCTGTGTTTCTGCTGCTGGTGCAGAACGACAGCTATTAGTATTCGCAGCGAGTCACTAAATCACTGCAACGCTCACTCATAAGGAAAGAAAAGGCTGAAAGGAGTCGCAGGGAAAAGATACAAAATACAAAACAATGAAGAAACAAAGCCTTTGGTCGGGAGTGTATTGTTCCACGACAATGACTCCCAATCAGCAGATGGCACCGCAATCTGCCGAACCCCCTCGACTAAAAATAAAGAAATAAACGAAACGCACCAAGTCGAGAGAACAAGAGAACAGGAGGGGAGCTGGGAAAAAGAAAAAGAAAAAAAATAGAAAAGGAAAGGAAGAGATTAGAAGTGTGGAGACAGAGAGAGAAAGAAAGACGAGAGAGGATTTAAGAAGTAGAAACGAGGTCATAGGAGAGAAAGTAAAAAAGTAGGTCAGGGAGTCAGTGGGATTTCAGACTGGGAGCGCTGACCGATGATTCAGCACGTTTCCTCGACGAGGAACTTCTCACGTCCGCCCTCTCCGCAGGGATCGCTCTTTTTTACGAGATATTTCGGACCCGTCCACCTCCCCCACGCACCCTACTTCTTTTTTTGTCCATCTCCAACCCGGTTGTCGTGTTAATTGGTCCGTTTAATTAACTAAGTCGGAGGCCCGAAAGGTGGAAAACGATGTCTGACACACACACACACACACACACACACACACACACACACACACACACGCACACACACGCACGCACACACACACACACACACACACACACGAGATGAAAAGTAGGCCAACCGCAGAGCCAGCGAGGGAGGAAGGGCAAAGAGCTGACATCTATTATACATGCAGCTATTTCAGAGTTTTAATGTTTCCACCTTTCTGTAGTGGTTTCAGGACGCAGAGCATCGTAACGGAGACAAATCCTCAGCGAGTCGCGCTTTCCAAAACAAAGAAAAAGTCCATTTTAACTCGGATTTTAATCACCGCTTATCTCCTTTCTTATAAAAGTGAGAGTAACGACATTAACAAAATATAAATAAAGCGCATTTTAACCTCTCGAGTCGACAGTTTGTCCGATGCGCAAATCGAGCGGCTCGGTAACCAAAACTATCGTTTGCATCGTACGTACGCAGATCTCCAAATTATCGGCAACTTTTATCTTCTTAATGTGCAGAATTCAAAGTTTACAGGCGCCGCTGCTGACTTGTGTTTCATTTCTGAGAAGTTGAAGCGTCAAAATTGTGCGTTCGATTACAGAAAACACACTTAAATTGGGTTAAGAAGCTTTATAACGAAGACCAGCTGTGACTGCACTATGATAAGCTTTAATTGGTGCTAAAAATGAAAATTACACATAAATAATATATATATATATATATATATATATATATATTTTATAAGGTAAAACAAACATCCTAGAAACATCAGGAATCTGGTCATTAACCACATATATAGTTACTGCATTTGTAAGACAGTAAAGTAAAGATCAATATGTTGAATAGTTACTTCTTTTTTTTAATGTCTGGTAAAAAAAATAGTCTTCCCAAATAAAAATAGTCTTGTAATTTTATTCCAACACAGCACAAAAATTCAGTTTTGCCAAATTTAAAATTGCTTTTGGCAACGTTGAATATTATCAACATGAAACACCATCTGGTGTGAAAACTGCTTGACAGGTCGACATAAATCTCTCTGTGCTCGCTTTTTCATCTGACTCTGGATCAGAGGGCCATCCAGTGAATTTCAAGCACATTTTTTCTTTAATTAGGTCCTTCATCATTACTATTAAAAGCACGAAACAGACTTTCTCTCTTTGTACTATGTATTTTCTGAGATTTCTACAAGATTCAATCAGCTACATGAAAATGAAAAGAACCTTGGGCCTCATGGATTAAAGACACTCGGGAGGATTTTGAAATTCAAAAAGTCTCTGAGTCCCTAATCATCAGGCCGAGTTGGAAAAGACAGCAGCTTCACTTCTGCCTAATTAAAAATTATAAATTAAACAGTGAACCTGTCCTAAAACATCTCAACTGCGCTTCCACCAAATTGGATGCAACAAAAATAAATCACGACAAACGCTGCGTGTATATTAGTCACGAGCTTTGGGTTTGGGTCGCGTAATAACAACAGCTTCAACGTGGCCTTCCATTAAAAACACCACCTTTAGAAAACTACAGATGCCCAGAGACAGGTGAAGGTGAATGAAGGCTTCCTCTGTCGCCGTGCCTCCATCCTCTCACCTCCTTCTTTCCTCCTCCTCCTCCTCCTCCTCGCTGTCCTGCAGACAAGCTGTGCTTCAACACCTTCTTCAACAATGAGGACATGCAGGAGATCACCAAGCACTTCGTGGTCTGCCACATCGACGCCCCGGGTCAGCAGATCGGAGCCTCGCAGCTGCCGCAAGGGTACGAAACACACTCGTTTATGCATCTTAACAGAGATTCGTGTCACGATAACCGCGAATGAATGGAGGAATATTTATTATTCAATGGGTCGACTGCGTTTTTTGTTTTTTTTTGCCCGGTTTTTGTTTAGAACGTTTATTTTAATCCTTTTTTTTTTATTGCATTCATGTTCTTATTGATTTTGTTTACCAACATTTTTCATCTATATTATCTTGTTTTATTTGATTTGGTTTGAATGCATTTTCCACCGTTTTTTATCTCCTGTTTGTTTTCGTCTCAAAACTGTTTGCCTTTGTGACAAACGTTGTGGATAAAAAGTTGATTTAATCAGCCAAATATTGGTTTAATTATGGACACAGCCGAAGGGTGATGGAAAAAAAATAAGCTAAATGATGAAGATAAATATTAGATAAATGTTTCGAACTTCCCGGTTCTGCCTCCAAATGGCACCACAAAGTCAAACATTACCATCTTGACTTTTATAGACTTAAATATGTCAAATAAAATTCAGTTCAAAACCAAATCAAATCAAATCTGCAACATGGCAGTTGGATTTCGATGAACATTGAGAGCAAAAAAATTAAAAATTAAAAAAAAAGGCTGTTAGTCGTCGATCTAGCCTGAACTGAAGGTGCTATATGAATAAAGTTTGATTGGTTTAAACCATTTATAAATAATTGAAATGTATAATAACCATGAAGTGAAACCACATGAATCGTATCCTTCCCTCCCCTGCAGGTATCAGTACCCCACCATGGACCAGCTGGCCGGGATGCTGCCCACCGTGGTGCAGCACTTCGGGTTCGTGCTCTTCGCTAATTACACAAATTCAGCACTTATTCATACACAGCCAATATAAAAAAAACAAAAAAAAACACAAAAAACCAGGGACAACATGTTCTGTTTCTGCTGCTGGCAAACACGAGACATCTTTCAGTCTATTTCATCTGTTCTCTTTTGTGCTGCGTAGAAAAATCTTGCAAATTAAATGCACAATTTTAGTAAACTGAAATAGTCCATTTTTAATGCAAAATGTGTAAAGCATTAAACACAGCAAAGCTTTCTGCTCATGTTTAGTTCACTGTTCTTGGTTTTCTGTTGAAAAATATAGATTTTATTTGCCAACAGGATGTAATTTTAGCCTGAACACCGAGTACCAGTCGCAGCTGAGATGAACAACACCTAGCTCGGCACAGGCATGAATTTTTTTCAACTGTGCTGCCAATAATGGCATCGAGTACTATCGTACGGGAACAAAAGATATCCACACATTGAACTACTTATAGCGTTGTATCACTATTTATTTAAAAAAAAAAAAAAAACAACTGGTATCTGATGGATGGATGATGTTTGTTTGTTTTTTTTTTAGATTTAAGAGCATCGTGGGGATCGGAGTTGGAGCCGGAGCTTACATCCTGGCCAAGTTTGCTGTAAGTTTTAAAATCCTGATTCTCCTTCGCTCTTCGGTGTCCGTTCAGCTTAATGTCGGATTAAACATTTCAAATATTCAGGTTTAACGTGTTTTTTGTTTCAGGTCGGCGTCGACCTTTTTCTGCCGCCTCTTTCGGCCTTAATCCATTTTACAAAGTTCTGTTTTAATGCTGAATAACTTCTCATGTAAAACGTCACAGTAACACGGTTGATGGCTTAAACCGAAGAAGACGCTTGTGACGTTAAATGGGATTTGTTCGTCTTCGTGAAAATTTACAAATTCAAAAGATTTCACTGATTAACGA
Source organism: Embiotoca jacksoni (assembly GCF_022577435.1). Lineage (NCBI taxonomy): Eukaryota > Metazoa > Chordata > Actinopteri > Embiotocidae > Embiotoca > Embiotoca jacksoni. The sequence continues at coordinate 24,215,529 of NW_027185381.1, read as the reverse complement.
AGCTTCTTAGTGGCTCGTATTCATATTGAAAACTGTTTTTCTTATTGCTGTGATTGCAAAGTTTTCAACTCTTATCTTTAAATGCCTCTAAACTGCCTATAGTGTACAAATGATGCACTCGATAGTAGTAAATATAAACGGGGTGGTTCGGAAGATGTTTTTAGTGCAACTAATTTGTTGGGACGACAAAAGAAGTAAAATAAAAACTACAGATTGCGCTAATCTGAATTTACCCACAGCTAGCCTTAGCTAATACTAATTATAGATTTTTTTATTTTTTTTTTTAAACTTTGATCATACATCATCTCAGATATCAACTGATTTCAAAACAAAAGTAGCACCGATGAACTTCCAATGTTTGTAGTGATTTTTAGACTGATTAAAGTCCTTATTTTTTGGTTAATAATAACTTTTTTTTTGTTTTGGTTGATATGTTTTACATGTAAACAAGTTGTAAACTACAGAGACGGGTTTAACATGCTTCCTTTTATCTTCTGCTCTCAGCTGATCTTCCCTGACCTGGTGGAGGGTTTGGTTCTGCTCAACATCGACCCCAACGGCAAAGGATGGATCGACTGGGCCGCCACCAAGGTACCTTCTCTGCTTTTTACTGTACGCTCGAAACACTTGTAAAACCACACCTGCTTCTCGTTTTCTCACAATCATCTTTCCCCCCCCGCGCAGCTGTCAGGTCTGACCAGCGCGCTGCCAGACACCGTGCTGTCACATCTTTTCAGCCAGGTGAGATCAGCGTCCGGGAATAAAACGGGACGGATAAAAACAGATCGGGAAAACAAAGAGATATTTTTCTGTACCAGAAATATACACCGGGTCCGTAAAGTTAATAAACAACAACAACAAAAAATGTTGTGTGCGTGTGCGCAGGAGGAACTGATGAACAACACAGAGCTGGTGCAGAGCTACCGGCAACAGATCAACAACACCGTCAATCAGTTCAACCTGCAGCTCTTCTGGAACATGTACAACAGGTGATTTACATTATTATGAATTCCCACAGTGTGATTTTCGTCCCACACAACACGAGTAATAAAAAAACAAAAAAACCTACAAGCCCTTTGAGCTCATCCTTCTCGCCTCTTTCAGTCGGAGGGACCTGGAGATGAACCGCAGCGGGACGGTGCTCAACGCCAAGACTTTGAAGTGAGTCCTCACACGCTGTCACAATAAGGTCTTAAAATAGGATCTATTATCCTCAGACCAACTGAGATAAAGTCCACTCTCCGTAAATGAATTAGCAGAATCAGCTGATCAGTAAACGATCAATTACATGTAAAAGTCACCCATCAAGGAAATTCTTTTTTTTTTTTTTTTTGATGGTTCAAACTTCGGAAATGTCACGTTATATTTTACAAATTCAATACTGTTAAAGTAACTAACGGTGGTTGTTTGAATACATACTGTAGATGCACCAGCAGAATAAATAGTTGAAGATTTAAACCAAAAAATTATTTTCTTTACATTTTATTCATTTTTTAACACAAACAGGTGTTTTTTTTTGTTTTTTTTCAAACTCGAGCCCAAGACCTTCTATGACAACAGTAGTATCAGTATAATTAGAGATCTCGGAGAAATAATGTAAAAAAAAAATTGCACAACAATGTCAATATTTGAAATTAAAATCGTGACTGTTGATTGGTTCCCTGCAGGTGTCCTGCCATGCTGGTTGTGGGAGACAACGCTCCTGCTGAGGAGGGAGTGGTGAGTCCATCGTCTTTTCTTACCTCCTCTAACAAACTTCTGGCTTCAGGCCTTCTTCAACGAAAGGTGTCACGAGTTACCGACTCGGAGGGTTTGAGCTCGGGAAGTTCAACTCGGGAGTTCAAACATATAAAGTCATATAAAGGGCTCATAAAACAGACGCAAACTTATATCGCCCGCTTGTGAGAAGAGGATACAGTTGATTTGCCGAACAGGTGCGTATTTACACATCCAGGCGTTACGGAGCATTTCCATTCGTTTAAAGTCGAATGTCGAGGCTACCTGGAAAACACAAGTTCAGTATTCACTCTTTTCTGTTTTTGGTCTGCGCCGTTTTTTAGAGCCTGTAACGGTCGTTAATGACGCTACGAGAGCGCGCTGTGCAGACACACGTTTTGAAAGCAAAACAATGAACTAAAACTTGCGACGTAAATCTCCTTTAAAGCCACGTAGAGCTGCAGGTTCAGCCGGTAACTCTACACACCTTTAACGTCGTCATTTGTACCTTCCAGTTTGTTGATCTGTCCTTTTGAGACTTTCTGCCCCTCGTTTAGTAAAAACAGAAAAAGACCTGGTTTACAGGGACTCTGTGTCTGTTTCCTCTCTGTTTGTCCATCTGTGTTTATGTGTGTGTGTGTGTGTGACGTGTGATACTATGTGTGTGTGTGTGTGTGTGTGTGTGTGTGTGTGTGTCCTCCAGGGGCCAGATGGCCTCGCTCTCTGTCTCTGGGGTTTCCTGGTTTGAAGTGGCCCAGATATATACGTTACTCTTCTGCACCAGTTAATCTGCCGCGTGTTCAGATTTAAATCAAAAAGCGCTCCTCCTGTCAGACGGACGAGGAGGAAGGTGGACCGGAGCGCGGAGGGAGGGAGGGGAGGAGGAGGAGGAGGGGGAGGAGAGGGATGTAAACAGAGGTTGTTTTATGGGACATGACAGATGGAGGTCACGTTAATATTTCATATCCGCGTTCCTGCAAACAGAGCCAGCGCACGAGCAGAGATGGTGAGGGGGAGGAGGTAGGAGGGGGAGGGAGGTATAGTGAGACGTGCATTAATTTTTAGACGAGGCATTTGCATGTCCTGAAACTCATTTGCAAAATGTTTTGTTGTAAATTTGCATGCGATTTGTAATCTATTACCCGACGGTGCGTCGGCAGACGAAGCTCCTCGTTGCAAGAAGGTTAAAGGAACCATTTTTGTTTTGTGGAACCCACAAACATGACATGAATTTTAGTTGTAGATATGTGTTGCAGTAAAATATGTAGTTTGGTAATCTGTGCGAAGGATTAAACGCAGCAGAGAGCAAAAAGATGTTCTGTGTGTGTGTGTGTGTGTGTGTGTGTGTGTGTGTGTGTGTGTGTGTGTGTGTGTGTGTGTGTGTGTGTGTGTGTATCTGTGCACATCTGTCTACTGTGTGTGTGTGTGTGTGTGTGTGTGTGTGTGTGTGTGTGTGTGTGCGCACTGCGGCTGAGTCTCATCCTGTTGGAGTGACTCATCTCTGCAGCAGACTGCAGTATCTGGGTCAGTCACACACACACACACACACACACACACACACACACACACACACACACGCACGCACACGCACACACACGCACACACACACACACGCACACACACACACACACACTAATATAGTCTCCACATACAGACCATACTGTACATATGACCATCAGTGTGCCGTTACAGCGTTTGTGCTCTGAAATGTACTTTCAATCCTTTAAATCACCTGAATTATTCCTTCATCTCTTCAAGCACTTCTCAAAATCTATTTTTATAGAGACTCTCCTGATCCTTACAGTATTGATTATCTTTATTCTCTAACTCCTTTTTCTTCCACATTTCTTTCTCAGTCGTGTACAACTTTTAAACTGTTTTCAATTGTTTTTATTTTGACCTTTTTTTTTTAATTATTATTATTATTTTGAAAAGCACTTGGTAATTTTATTTTGAAAAGTGCGAAAATAAATTCAAATGTAAACCGGCGGCCCTTCCTGCTGCCTGGCGGTGGAAAACCTGTCATTTGATGCAAAAACACATTTATGGAGTCAGTTTTGAGACTATATAAAAAAAAAATAGCTTACGTCATAAACGTTCTGTGTTTTCCTCATGGATATATATTTTCCCTTCGCGTACAAAAAGTATTTAAAAGGTTCTCACTGAGGTTGTATAGATAGAGTTGCGTATCATCAGCATAGCGGTGGACGTTCTTGTCATGTTGAGGAACACACAAATGTAGTGAAATAAAGGCAGCTTCTCTTACAGGTTTCTTGTCGCTGCACCTTTTTCTGGCTCATTCAATTCAACCTGCTGCTTTCGGTTTTTGTCTTCTAGGTCGAGTGCAACTCCAAACTGGACCCAACCAACACCACCTTCCTAAAGGTAACTGTGAATCCTCAACTCACCTACAGAAACATATAAAGTCAGTTTGGTCATCAGCAGAGATGGAAAGTCTAGTTTTACTTTGAAGTCTCTTCACAGTGTTTGATGAGTTAATACAAAAAAAAGGAGCTTTTTGGCGCATTTTTTTAAGCACAAGAAATGAGACTAGACTGACTCGTAAGAACCAAATGGATTCTGTCCCTTGTCAACAAACGAGCCTTTTGCTTTTGTAACATACTTATTAAGTGGAAGCAGCAGGCGCATTCGTATTTCTGCAACAACCCAACACGATCATTTCGAGGCTGAAACTGAACTAAAAAAAGAACACATCTAAATTGATTGAAAAATAAAGTTCAGTACAGGAAATATTTTGAGTTTAGTTGTTCAGTGGTTGTTTTATTTTCAGATAGTATACTTTATACAACAACATGACCGCAAAGAGACACAAGAGACGCGAAACGAACACAGAAAGACGCGACACAACACCGAAAGACGCACCAACCACGAGGTGGAAAAAAATCCACAGACGCAAAACAACAACATCAGCGTAAAACAAGCAGAAACAAAATGCTAAAGGACCATAAAGAGGTGCAAAATAACAACAAAGAGACAGAAGATGACCACAACAAAACCTGCCAAATGACCCTAAAGACACACAGCACAACCCCAGAGACACAAAACAGCCAAAGAGATACAACTTTGGTCCCTCCAAGGGTCATATTGTTTCATAATGATTTGTCCATAAAAAATGTTTTTTTTTTTTTTTAAAAAGACCAATATCAGAAGAAGAGATGTCAGTTAACAGAAAGCAGTAAAAACAGAAGGTGTAGCGTTGCTGTTCTCCGTTTGGTTTAATGGCCGCTCTCTCCTTCTTGTGATGGCAGATGGCTGACTCTGGTGGACTTCCCCAGCTCACACAGGTAACACAAACAAACAAACAAACAAACAAACAGCCTGGCACCATCGACAGACTGCCATTCAAAAATTAGGGGGACATTTTTTTTTTTAAATCATCCACATTTAACACGTTTTGTTCCAAAACCGAGTGACATATGAACCCCGACCTGTTGTTTGTTTCCAGCCCGGCAAGCTGACCGAAGCCTTCAAGTATTTCCTGCAGGGAATGGGCTACAGTAAGTATCCACCGCTTTTTGTTTTTCGTCATTTTCTATTCGAAAGCTATTTCAGGAGAAAGCAGTAGCAGTGAGTGTGTTGTGATGTATTCGATGCAGAGGGACATGAGTTGTGTTAATCTTGCCCTCTGTCTTCCTTGCCCCGTTCTCTCAGTCGCTTATGTGAAGGATCGGAGGTTGAGTGGAGGGCCAGGTACTTCCTCCTCCCCGTTCACCTCTGACCTCTTATTGCTGCCCTTGTTCGATGACGTTGGCATTTTGAAAATTTCCTTTTTTAAATTTCATTTGGTTATGACTACAATATTTTTTTTTGGGCTGTGATTGAAAAAAAAAAAAAAACTTTACTTTTGCTCTCATTTCTGATTTTCTTTTAATTATCCAAAGGGCATTATAACCCCATCTTTCTTTTATCAAAGATGATTTTTCCTATAAAGGAAAAATAAACTGCCCTTACTCCCCCCCCTCCCCTCCCCTCATTCCTTTACCATTTCATCTCCAATATTGCTCTTTGCATGGTGTCCAGCTAGCTTTGAGCAAAAGCCTTGTTATACACTAAGTTCACCACAAATCACCACGTCTTTAAATGAATTAAAAAAAAAAGCTAATTAGAAATATATAAAATGTTGAGACTAAAGTTTTACCGCTGAGCACCCGGTTTAAGGTTTTTGTTGGACAAAAAAAAACTCTGAATGACGTGGACGTGTGTCGTTCGTAATGAAGCTAAAAAATGAGCATTAACTTGACTTTAGTTACTAAACTACTTTTATTTAAAAAGTCAGTTTTCATGCTCAGATATTGAATGTTTTTGCCGAGTTTTAATCCCATTTATTCCTCTCTGACAAAATTAACTTAATTCAGCGTTATCAGCCTTTTAAAGCTGCGCTAATAAATGTTTGTAAAATATCTTAATTAATAATTGGAAAAGAGCGGAGAAACCCAAAGATGATTATTACCAAATCTGCAGATCTTCTTGTTTTAGCATCTTTTAGCTTATTTTTTTGTTTGTTTTTTCCGGCTAGCAACTTGTACTCGTATTTACTGCAGCAGGAAGTAAATTTCACCAAAACAACTTAGAGCCACACAAAACTCAGTGAAAGACAAATTTGATCAACTAGCTGGTGAAGGTATTGGAACAAAGGCAGATATTTTTTCTCTGGAGGTGGTGGAGACCAAAACAGAGCTAAACAGAAAGTAAGTATTAAACATGAATTTGTGCACGACTTCGCCTGTTATGTGCTAAATGTGTAAGTAAGCAACGGTTGGTGCAAACATTTTTAGCGTGACAGCTTTGTACGGCAATAATAATAATCTACGTAAGTTTTTTTGTTTTTTTTTCCCTGGCTTGTTGCGTTGCCCTCAAGGGGGCCAAAATAAATTAATGCAGATTTGAGGCAAAGAATAAAAAATTACAGCTGTATGGAAACACTTAACCGTGACACCTAAAGTGACCTTTTACTGGCTAGTTCCAATGATCTAAGATATAAATAAGGTTTTAACAGCAATTGACAAAACCGTTTCCTTTCAACGTCAATTGTTCGAATTCAAATTATTCACGAATCGGTAGCGAACAAATGATTTAATGTTCCCGCAGAGAAATTGAGCTTTGAGTAAAACAAAGCGAGCCTCAGTGCATGGTGCTGACGATATGTCTCTGCGTAGACATATCTACAGCTTCTTCTAACACCCTCAACCTTTCACGGCCGTCGTATGAGCCAATCAGCTGCCTTCCCTCACCAGCTCCAGAGACAGGTGCTCTTCAGTTATCCACGCGAGCATGTAACTCCCTACATCTCCTCAGCATCAACTGATTGCACGTCTTTTATTTGACATAACATGATGTTAAATTCTTCTGCTTTTCCTCTCCCACACCCCCCCCCCCTTCAACTCCCCCAACGCCCCCTCCTCAACCCCCTCACCCTCTTCCCTCCCAGTGCCCTCGGCCAGCATGACCCGCCTGGTTCGCTCCAGGACGGCCTCCCTGACCAGCGCCAGCTCCATCGACGGGTCGCGCTCCCGGGCCTGCACCCACTCCGACAGCACCGAGGGAGTCGGGCCGGTCACCCAGACCATGGAGGTGTCCTGCTGAGTGGGCCCCTCCGAAAAGAGGGGAGGGAAGAGAGAGGAGGGGAGGGGGGGGGGGGGTAGAGGGACGGAGAGAGACAGGAAGTTGTGATGGTGGGTAACGGGACGAGGGTCGAAGGCGAGAGAGAGAGGGAGAGAGAGAGAGAGTGAGAGGCGGGTCAGGCTGTTCAGAGGGCGTCGCCATGACAGCGACGGGAAGGTAAAGCTCCCAGATGCGGTGAAGACGGCTCTCTCTGTCTTCATCTGTCTCCCTCCAGGTCCCTCCTGTCCGCCGTCTTCTTCCCTCCTCCGCTGTAAAATACCACACGTATTGCTACTAAACACCTTTCGATATCCACCTCAGCTTCCCTCCTTCGCGCAGCACTTAAAGATTTGAGCAACTGTTTTTTGGTTCTTGATGTGTCATTCTTGTGTTTGCTAAGTGTCTCCTCATTCTTTGCCTGCGCCCTGTTTAAACCAAACCCCCCCCCCCCTCCTCCACCCTCACCCCCCCTCCCCACACACACACACACACAAAAAACACAAAATGAAGTGACCCAACACACACGGCAATACGCCGTAAACAGCTGCTGATAATATCTGACGGTGAAAGCGACGGACACGGCAACGAAAACGGAGCTTTTAGGGGGCGCCGTGATGAAAACAGTGTCGCGCATGAGGTGGGGCGGGGTGGGGTGGGGGGGGGGGGGGCAAATTGTAAGTATCTGTCTCCGTGATGTTCGTAAAGGACGGTTCACTCTCTCTCTCTCTCTCTCTCCGTGAGCCCGTCCAGAATTTGTCCCGGCGGACGGCAGGACACAGCCCGTCGTCCCCGAGCGCACCCGTAGTGCTTAGAGAGGATTTGTTAGCTTCGTTTAGAGCATAGCTAGAGCACGCCGCGCCGATTTAAAGCTGCACTCGGGTCAGATTTGATATATCAAAACTGTAAATTACAATTGGGGGGAAAAAGAGCGACGTCGTCTGCATACAGGTTTATAATGTTGCGGACGGACCGACGCTGTCATCGCAAACGCCTTTTCTTTTTTTCTTTTCCTTTTTTGTAAGCTGTTACTAACCCAGCTTTATTCTGGATCTTTAGTATCTGAGACACAATCTGACGGGAAATCACACGCAGTCCGCGCTGCACCCGAGCCGCTACACCACCAGGGAGGGTCATCTGCTTTTAGTGCTTTTTCTATAACAATAACATGAATTTTTCTTCGGAGCGCTTTTCCAATGACGACGATCTGGAGCTGTTTAGCGTCAAATGTCACGACGAAATATTTGGTGATTCGAGTCAAAAAAAAAATATGTTTCCCCGTTCTTGCCATTTGGAGGCACATTAGTGCAGCGTTACTGAGTGCAGCGTTAAACTGTGTGTCATACTAACATTTCTAAGACAATCCACCCCATGATTATAGGCTAGAAGAAGTATTTATGAACACGTATATGCATGTGAATGTAACAAGTAATCTTAGGGCATTCTAGTATCTGAGTAGTATCTAGTTTTTAGGGCATTTATTCATTAGCACCCAACACGCCGGCTCCTTAAATAGAGCCGGGGATCGTCAGTCTGTAGCCGCAGTGTGCATGGATGTGGTTCTGGCCGTAGTCGGCTCTTTGTGGTCTCTAATGTGACAATCACACTCTGACCCAAACCAAACCAGACCAGAGGGGGGGGGGGGGGGGGGGGGGGGGGGGGGACCGAGGCAGGACCAGGCCGACCCCACGAGCTCACCGATCGGGGTCGGTGCCAAAGAAACTCCTTTACAGCGCCCAGCCCCTCTCCGTGGATATACCAAAGCTACACACACACACGCACACACACACACACACACACATTATTCACAACCAAGCACACACACACACACATTTTCACACACCTACTGAAACGAAAGCTGCGTGGGCTGGGTTTTGTAACGGAAAAAACGCCAAAGAAACGCCAAAATTCACGCAGAAAGGAGGAATCCATTGGTCAGTTTGTGTGCTGTGTAACCGTAATCTCACCAGTATAGTGCATATAGTGCGTATTTAAGTGTAGTATTAGACTAGTGACGCTGTGTGCTGTTGTCTGCTGTGATTCTGGACCTCTCGGATGGTGATCGGAGATAGTGGGGGGGGGGGGGTCCCCTGTTTCTTTTCTTCTTTTTTTTTTTAGCTTATTAATGTACAGCATTCATGTACCATAGCCACCTTCTTTCAGTTTTACAAGAAAAACTTAAAAAAAACAAAAACCCTTTGGTCCCCTTTGTCAAAAAGGGGCGTAGCTACCAATCGCTGAGGTGTGCGCTTTTCCTGCGGCGGCCTGTAAGGGGCGGGGCTTTTTTGGCGCCATTTGGGCTCCAAGCTCAGAATGTAGGGCAAACCCCAGCCACCCCCTAAAAAAAACAAAAACAAATAATAATCACAAGGTGCCCCGGCTCTCACAGGCAAACCCAGTCGCACCCTAAAGGGCTATCAGCTGAAGTCACTTTGTGAGAGATGTAGTGTCACGCTTCTGAGCACCAGGGGGCCCCAGAGAGCAACGGACCGGTTGGAGGATGAGCTTTTTGTCTTCTTTTTTTTTTTTTTTAAAGGTTCGTTTACGAAATCGCGGAGAGAGATTCTGACCCTGAAACTTTAGCAAAACGAGTGAATGCATGAACGTTAAGGGGGACGAATGTGAACCGGCCGAAAGCTGGAGAGATTCACAGTTTGGAAAATATTCAATAACGGTTTTGAAAAAATAAAAAAAAACGTGGGGAAAAAGAGATCGGATCAAACGCCTCCTCGCCCGAAAACCACATCAACGACTCTCGACTCGCGAAGCTATTTTCTGCCGTCTACACTTTCCTCCTACGCGACTTCTACTCAAACTGCCTGTGTTGGGGGGGGGGGGGGGGATCCTGAATGTATCTCTTCCCTTTTTGAAGTGCTGTACAGTATTGTCGACCTATTACGCCTCGTCCTCCCAGAAACCACTTCACTATGAGGTTTTTTTGCACTTCCTCTTCTTCAGCCCTCTACGTCTTTGACATTTTTAACCCTGTACATTAAAAAAAAAAAAAAAAAAAAACTAGCTCCTTCCTCCTCCTCATCCTCCTCCTCCTTATCCTTATCTTTCCTCTTCAAGGTCTTTAAATGGTGGTTTTCAGTACAGACCTTGGTCCTCATTGCACTTGTAGATACTTTTTATTTATAGAGCAGGTTACCTGAACCAAACACTCTTAACACTACTGTATTGTGAGAAAAACACATTTCTGTTCCCTCTTCCCTCTTGAGTTTTTTTTATAGGCAACAATAGGGTGTAACCTCATCTTGATATAATGATATTGATCATGTGTTACTACTATTCTTCTTCTTCTTCTTCTTCTTACTACTGCCATTATGATTGATTTGTATTCAGCAATAAGTTCTTTATTTTTTAGTTTGTTTTTTTCTTGTTTGGATTGTTTCATATTGTGGGAGTCTTCCCTGTGAGCTTGTTTCTATTCACGACAGTAGAAGGACTCTTACCTGCTTTGTTGTCATTCAGACGTGTACTTGTAAAGTTTAAATATATGATATATAAATACATAAACAAAGTAAAGCTGTCTCTGTCCATGTACTGATCAAGTAACAAGTAAGAAATAAAAGACTTTACGTCAGAAGTCGAGGAGTGTCGGATGGTTTTGTTCCTATAGAGCTACTATAATAAGAAAGTTCAGAGATTATTCAGCAGGTAGAAGAAACAACTTTCATGGGTTTCATCAGCTGAGTTATACGTGTTTTTGAGACCAGTGGTTCCCGCGCATTTGCATTTGCGACGGACCCAAGCGGCCACCAGCAGCGACGTCGCCCGTTGGTTTGCGAACGGCCGTTATGAACCCTCGAACCACAGCAAAATTTAACAAAATGAATTTATTGAAGTTAGAAAGTGGAAAAGAAAGACAAGATTTAAAATGCACATAATGCTGAATTTACTGTGTGAATTGACCATGAATGTAATTTCACGCCGCCTCAGTGCTTCTCGCTGATTTTTGGTTGAGGTGGAAGGACTGTTTAGATGCAGACTTTTAAAGCAAATTTTCCGACGTCCTCTCGAACAAAACCTTGTAGGAGACCATGAAGGAGTCGGAGTAGACGTGCAGCATCTGATCCATGGGACTGTAGTTCAGAGAGTAAATGTTGGGAGACATCTTGCTCATGAAGATGCCGACGTCGAACCTCTCCTTCCCCGTGGCGGTGTCGAACGAATAAAAGATCTGCTCCACGTCTTTGCTGACGTAGCGCGTCGCGTAGAGCACGCCGCAGGCCACGAAGGCGTTGGTCACGCCCTGCTTGTACACCGAAGTGTGCCAGGTGCGGCCGAGCCTCGGCGGCTCTCCCTCCAACACCTCGGAGATCACCAGGTTGCCGAAGTCGTTGCTGGTGGTGTAGATGACCCAGACGCCGGACTCGTCTGTGGCCAGGTCCACGTCGGTGTACGGGTAGCATTCATCCAGGTGGCAGAAGTTTCCCTTTGAGTTGTACCTGCAGGAAACAGAGGAGAGAAGTGATGTTTTACACCTGAAAACAATAAAACTATTTAATATATATATATATATATATTTTGGTTTCGCCTCACGTCTACAGGCACACATATGAGCTGTATAGTGTTAAAATGTGAATACAAGGCAAACTGAGCCCACAGATTATTTTTTTTTAAATATCATACTGACAAATGTTGATTTTTCTGGGATTCGATCTGATCTGCTGTGATTTTGCCCCTGAAATCAACATTTATTATGTTCTCTATATAAATAAAAAAACAACAGCATTTATGATTGTCTATAAAATGTCATCATATTTTTTTGGGGAAAAAAATAGATTTAGTTGATTCATTTTAGATTTAAATCTTCTTAAAGACAAAGTTGAGTAAATCCACCTGGTGCCTGCCGGGAGTTTTACGGTGGTGACACTTTTGGTGGTGAGGTTGAACCGACAAACAGCATCCATGTTGTAACAGTTGTAGTACAAGCCCGATCCGTACAGAACCACATTTGGACCCTGGATGGTGTTGGTGGTCGGGTTAGAGGGGCTGATCTGGACGTTACCTGGGAGGAGGAGGAGGAGGAGGAGGAGGAAGAGGAGGAGGAGGAGGAAAATATAATCCATGAAAAAAAGCCCAAAACCAGCACTCACTTTATCCTTGTATTGTCTCTGTGTTTGCAGATGAGACTTAATAATGCAACAAATTCTACTTTTTCCAAGCTAAAATTAAAAAAAAAAAAGCAGTGTTTTTATCCAAGTCTAATTTTTCACTAATAGTTCCATCCCTACTTCTTTGCTCATTTGAGCTCCAGTGTTGCCCAAAAACTGCTATAAAAATTTCACTGCCACGTGTTCGTTAATTACCGTAAACACACACTGGAGCTTATTTTGACCAAAGGACAACTAACAGTTGTAAACTTCAGGTCTGAATCTTTGAGTTCGGAATTTGAGCCGCCGCCGTCTTAATATTATGGAGCCAAAGATGAACATTTTTGGACGAGCTGGTGAGGAGCGACTCTGACTCGATCTGATTGGGAACCCGAGGACACTGCCCCGCCCACCGATAGTGAAAACCTGACTGCAGCACAGACCTGTCAATCAAACGGACACGCCCCCAAAATTATAGCTTTTTGAGGTTTACTTCCTAATTAAAGACAGGATTATTTTCGGTTGGACGGCCAGAAAACCAGTATGAAGGAGTGACTTAAGCGAATGACACCATAATGATTCGCGGAAAAAATTTCTTGGCTTTGTATTTCATGAGACAAGTTGAATGGTCGTCTATGGAGCCAGAGCCGTTTTGGAGCCGACCCCTAGTGGCCCTCGGTGCTATTGCAGTTTAAAGCACTTCCGCATTTGCCTTATTTTACAGACCTGGAAGCTGCGTTTATAGCAGGAGCTTCCAACCATCCTCTGAGATCTACTTTGACAAAATGAAAGTGTCTGAGAGCTACTTGTGTTTTTCATTCACATTTCTTCACATAGCTGAGCTCCACCCAAAACCCGCTGAATAAGCTTCTTTTACGTGAACGGTAACAAATTGACGCTCAACACATACATACTCAAACTAGTAGCTCACGAGCTTCTGGTTGGAGACCCCAGGTCCGATACATACAGTACAATGTCTGCTGCCAAATGTGTACGAGTCCTCTACAGAAAATAGTCCCCAAGAAATGCACTTTTTAGTTTGTCAGCAATGTTTTGGAGAAACTACAGCGTCCAGTTGTTTTTTCACATTTTTCAGCCTTCTTCATCGTCTTTAAAATTGGTTCATATATTGAATTTAGCTTTTTAATGATTTATATCTACAAACCAGTGGCTTTGAGGTTGAGTTGCTCAGACTGGCAGGAGACGTCAGAAGGGTTGCATCAAAAATATAACTAATGAAATGTTGGAGGAACCTATCGAGGAAGATTGACTCAGCTGCTGTCTTCAAGAAACAATTTACGCCTCATCTGCTCATCATAAAAGTTCCGAAATGTTTTCTTTGGCATTTTAGTGACTAATGACGTCGGTTTCTTACCCGGGGCGCTGATCCCAACGATGAGGGAGCTCAGGCTGGAGTAGAGGCGGACGTAGTGGGCGTATTTGTTGCCCGAGGTCAATATTACCATCCAGTACCAGCTCTCCTTCCCGGCCTCGGGTATGGGATCGCGGCCCCAAGCTCCGTACTTGTATGAGCCAGGATACTCTCCTGCTGTGTAGATCCTCGGCCCGGTGATGTTCAGAAACTGACCGTGGGGGCAACTACCTGGGGGGGGGTGGAAATGTCAAATTAATCACTTTGTGGTGCAGACAACCGAATGATGTTGGTGTAATTTTCCTTTAAATCAAAGTAGACTTATTATGCTAATTTCATTTTTTTTATTTTTATTTTTTTTCTGGGACACCACCATTTGCACAATTCACAGTCAAGAAAAATCACTATTGAACTTATAGGGCTCCATTTTGCAGCCCTTCAGTTCATCCTCCATCTGCCGCTTTGAATCCTCGAGTTTGGACGCTGGGGACGAGCAACTGGGGATCTGACTTGATCTGATTGGGAACCTGAGGACATTAGGCTCCGCCCACCTGCAGCAGAAACCTGACTGCACCACAGCCCTTCTAATTAAACAGAAACGCCCCTAAAAATACCACTTTTTGGACCTAATTTCGAATTTATGACGGATTATTTTCAGACGAACCACCAGAAAACGAATAAGAAGGAGTAACTTCAGCGGGCCAACACCAAATTGTCTTGGAAAAAATATATTGACTTTCATTAGAGCAGTTCAATGGGAGTTTATAGGAGTATTTTTGGAGCCAACCCCTAGTGGCCCTCGGTGATATTGCACTGGCCTCAGTTTTTAGACCCAGAAGCCCCTTTTATATACAATCTATGGTTTTATTTCCTGTTTCTTTAAGGCCCCCCTCCCTAAAAGCCCACTTTCCTGTGATTGGCTAACTTACAGGAAGCATACAGTGCTTGTTACCTCACAGGCCTCAACTTCTTGCCAGTGTCAAAAAGAAAACTAACCTACTAACTAAGATAATTTATCAGTCTTGATTGGAAATGGCAGGTTTTCAAATCCATCTTTACAGGTTTGAGACCAAGTCTGACTGGAAATATGAGAGTGGAGAGCACAAACATCCACAGACACAAAGACTACAGCAGGAAGTTTGGTAAATATCTTCCTTATTTTCTGCTTATGGGTGGATTTAGTCTTTTAATCACAAGCTGTATTTAAAATGTTTTCTATCAATGCCCTTTTTGACTAGTAGAAATTTCAGTAGATTGTAGTTTGACAGGCTTTTAGGTTTAGAATATCTTGACTTAAGCATACCTGCTTATGGTATTATAGACAGTACGAGTATGTGGCGCGCTGTACCTGCGGGATATGACCATATATGGAAGTCTGTGACTGTACCTGCAGGATATGACCATATATGGAAGTTTGTGATGAGATATCTAAGTGAGAACTGAGTGTTAGGAGCAGTCTTAAGCCTGAGCTTTTTTCTGACGGGAATTACTCCATATGCTTACATAAATATTTGAAACTGTCAGCACAATTTACATGATCATCCGACACCGTAACATTATATACAGAAAAGCTTAAGAGGTCTTCTGCAAGGTCTGGATTTTGCTTCGGTAAAATATCAAGCGTCTCTTCCTTTTCGGTGGTTTGGGACTTGCCGGGTGGAGGCGGAGCGGTCGAGGCGTTGAGGTGGTGTTCGTTCCTGCACCGGGTCAGGTCTCTCCTCAGATGCTGGTTGGCTTGTTGTCTCTCCACCAGCTGTTGGGTGTCGAACTTCTCCAGCTGCTGCATCTCTGCACCGATGTCCTCCAGCTGAGAGACAGCAGACGTCACAAATGTTCAATCAAAACAACACAGATGTTTTAATGACTCGTTGGTCACATGGTAAATTGATTAAAAAAAAAAATGTACGCGAGGGAATGACCCAGGATCACGGCGCAGCGTGAAATAGACACGCCCGTCGACGACAGCAAAACGTGAAATAGCCAAGCTTTGGGCCGTCTACCATGTTTTTTTTTTTCCTAACCCCAACCTTGTGTTTTTACAAAAAGTTAAATTTTTCTGTAAATCACATGGCTTAAAACATGCAGCAGGTTTCATTTTTGTCCGCTACAGAAAAACGTGTAACTTTCACGCCTAGACAGCGGCAGGCGTAACTATCTCACGTTTTGCTGTACCGGGTTGAAGGGAGGCAGAGTGGGCTTCAGACGTGACCTGATAAAGGCGAAGGGGCAGAAAACAAGGCTTTAAAAGGCAGAAAGATTAGTTTCTACATTGTCACATCGTCTGCAGATTTACATATGACGATCGTTGAGGGACAGCAGAGCGGGCATGCGACGGTGAACCTACCTGCTGGGTGGTCTTTTCAGTGAGGATCTGGTGTTCCCAGGTGGTGCTGTTGAGCTTGTTGATCAGCTGCCGGATCTCCGCGATTTCGTTCTCGATCACGTACATGCTGAGGACTCCGTACAGATCCCCGTCGTCCTCCCTCTCCAGTATCGACACGTCCTCCTCCAGCTGGGGCAGACGCCGATCCAAACCCAGCAGCAGGATCTCCAGCTCCAGACTCTGCAGCGGCGGGACAGCGGCGGTTACGCAACAGTTGGCGTCAACGCAGACGTGCAGGAGGTAACGGGACGAGTTACCTTCTGTGGGGTGGTGTTGCTGTTGCAGCTGGATGCTTTGTCCTCCACCGTTTTGAGTTTGCTGTGAGGGAAGTGCTGCTCCGAGTTATTCACCTCGCACACGCACTTGTCAGGTGAAGGTGCCTGAAATCAAAAAGATCAAACGCATTGGGTGGAAATGCTCAAAATGAGCTGATTAAAGTAGTTTAACTAAATAAAACAATGACATTTGCTAAACCATAGAGTGTCTCTCAAACATGGTTCAGATATCGACGGATTTCAGACAATCTCCTCTACACAATTATAAAAAGATATCTCTACTGCCAGCCTTCTATGGTGAGATACAGGTTAAAAAAAAACAATAATTTCATTAGACCAAGATATTTTTTTTACCTTGATATAAAGGCTAATTTAAAAGATCTGTAAGTATTATCAAATCAAATGATGTAAGATCTGGATGGGCAAGACTGTTCTGAAAAAAAAACAAGATACAGCATGAATGGTTCGCCCCTGTAGTGACCGAGTTATAAGCTTAAAAGTGAAGCAGTGAAATTACCCTGAAATTAGCTTCGGGTTCAAAGGGTTGAATGAAGGACAGCTGTCAGTGTTTCTTACCTGCTTTGTGAAGGTGAACAGAGCACACAGTGGAACGATCACAGACAGCTTCATGGTGGAGCAGAGAGAAATGAAAACCGTCTCCGAACACACTTCGAACAGCAGCAGCAGCCTCTGACTTGTGAACACTCTCACCAACCTATTGTGTCCCTCACGCTTCACTTCCTCTTTGCGGTTGGGATTGCTGTCAAAGCGGGAAATTTCTGACCCGATAAGGAATACAAATTTAGCTGATGGGTCTTCAGTAAAAGTCCTTCAAACCTGAACAGTAACGCCTTAAAGTCAGTGACGGGAAAAACCAGCAGCCTAATATTTTGTCGGTTCCCCATGTGTTGCAAAAACAATTCAAGATGTTTCCTGCAAATCATGTAAATTGTGAATTGATGTCGTTGCAGAATGCACTTCTTGTTTTATCCAACAGATGCAGAAGATTTGGGGAATTTAGAGTCCAAGTCAACACCTTTCGTAATATTCGTCAAACTATTCAAAAACAATGTGGCAAAATCCTGCTGAAAGAAGCCATTGTGACTGAATACAACCAAGTCAAGTCAGTTTTATTTATATTGTTTAATATCACAAATTACACTGAAGGGGCTCTACAATCTGTCCAAAACGTTCTGTTCTTAAATGGCAAAAGAAGGACGGATCCTTCCTGCAGGGAATCGACATACAGGCATGTTGTCTTTACAGATAAGCAAGAAACAAGAGGATAACATTTTAAAATTTAGAAGAATATGCCCTGAAGAGGTTTACATGTAAAAATTGATGTCCATATCAAAGCCATCCATCACTTCCCAAATATAATAATGTGTTTTCAGCTGGTTCTGCTTCACCTTATTAACCAAAATGCTCCATTAATGCAGCTTTAAGGATGAAAAGAAAATACTGATTACATACAGTGGGTACGGAAAGTATTCAGACCCCTTTAAATTTTTCACTCTTTGTTTCATTGCAGCCATTTGCTAAAATCAAAAAAGTTCATTTTATTTATCATTAATGTACACTCAGCACCCCATCTTGACAGAAAAAAACCAGAAATGTAGAAATTTGTGCAAATTTATTAAAAAAGAAAAACTGAAATATCACATGGTCATAAGTATTCAGACCCTTTGCTCAGTATTGAGTAGAAGCACCCTTTTGAGCTAGTACAGCCATGAGTCTTCTTGGGAATGATGCAACAAGCTTTTCACACCTGGATTTGGGGATCCTCTGCCATTCTTCCTTGCAGATCCTCTCCAGTTCCGTCAGGTTGGATGGTGAACGTTGGTGGACAGCCATTTTCAGGTCTCTCCAGAGATGCTCAATTGGGTTTAGGTCAGGGCTCTGGCTGGGCCAGTCAAGAATGGTCACAGAGTTGTTCCGAAGCCACTCCTTTGTTATTTTAGCTGTGTGCTTAGGGTCATTGTCTTGTTGGAAGGTGAACCTTCGGCCCAGTCTGAGGTCCAGAGCACTCTGGAAGAGGTTTTCTTCCAGGATATCTCTGTACTTGGCCGCATTCATCTTTCCTTCAATTGCAACCGGTCGTCCTGTCCCTGCAGCTGAAAAACACCCCCATAGCATGATGCTGCCACCACCATGTTTCACTGTTGGGATTGTATTGGGCAGGTGATGAGCAGTGCCTGGTTTTCTCCACACATACCGCTTAGAATTAACGCCAAAAAGTTCAATCTTGGTCTCATCAGACCAGAGAATCTCATTTCTCATAGTCTGGGAGTCCTTCATGTGTTTTTTGGCAAACTCTATGCGGGCTTTCATATGTCTTGCACTGAGGAGAGGCTTCCGTCGGGCCACTCTGCCATAAAGCCCCGACTGGTGGAGGGCTGCAGTGATAGTTGACTTTGTGGAACTTTCTCCCATCTCCCTACTGCATCTCTGGAGCTCAGCCACAGTGATCTTTGGGTTCTTCTTTATCTCTCTCACCAAGGCTCTTCTCCCACGATTGCTCAGTTTGGCTGGACGGCCAGGTCGAGGAAGAGTTCTGGTCGTCCCAAACTTCTTCCATTTAAGGATTATGGAGGCCACTGTGCTCTTAGGAACCTTGAGTGCTGCAGAAATTATTTTGTAACCTTGGCCAGATCGGTGCCTTGCCACAATTCTGTCTCTGAGCTCCTTGGACAGTTCCTTCGACCTCATGATTCTCATTTGCTCTGACATGCACTGTGAGCTGTAAGGTCTTATATAGACAGGTGTGTGCCTTTCCTAATCAAGTCCAATCGGTTTAATTAAACACAGCTGGACTCCAATGAAGGAGTAGAACCATCTCAAGGAGGATCAGAAGAAATGGACAGCATGTGAGTTAAATATGAGTGTCACAGCAAAGGGTCTGAATACTTATGACCATGTGATATTTCAGTTTTTCTTTTTTAATAAATTTGCACAAATTTCTACATTTCAGTTTTTTTCTGTCAAGATGGGGTGCTGAGTGTACATTAATGAGAAATAAAATGAACTTTTTTGATTTTAGCAAATGGCTGCAATGAAACAAAGAGTGAAAAATGTAAAGTGGTCTGAATACTTTCCGTACCCACTGTATAGATTATGCTGAGATGTACAGAAGTAGCTTAAAAGGAAAATATTTAAATTAAGTTTGGCTGCACGATTATCTGTAGTTTTTAATGCATGTTGCATCTCATTTTCAAGGATTTTTTTCTTCGTGTGCATTGATGTCATTGTGTGCAAAACCCTTTTCAGCAAAGGAACTCTTAACATCAAGTCTGAAAATACAGTAAATAACACAGGAAGAACAGGAGAGAGCTTTATTTTTTTAATTTTTTTTTTTAAAGTAAAACAGGACTTCAGTGAAGAACAAACCCTTCTAAACCTTACAGTTGAGTTCATTTCCAAAATCATCAACAAGTCACCATTTTCTTCAAAAATGATTTAAATCAGATTGTAGATGGGTTATATAACACATTAGAAAAGCTGAATTTCAATAACAGACCATGACACGTTTGATGGGAAACTACGAGGGGAAGCGGTGACTGACACGGGCTTCTTTTGTGAGTTTAAACCAGTGCACTACAACAATGTGGTGACAGGATTCAGGAACAGAAAGTGGCCTTTCTGCAGTGAAATTCCACATCGATTCAGAGATGAAAACGTGAAATTTATTGAACTGTCTTGCAGATATTTGAGGTATCATCATTCCTCTGCCAATTAAGAACTATTTAACCCAGAAATGATGATTGTTTGAATTTTGAAGGATGCTGCTGCTCGTGTCGTACCATGATTCTCATGCAGTATTCAGAATATTTTGGTTTTCTGACTTGAACCACTGGTTTCTGCAAGCGAGGCATTTATGTTTAACCAAATAAAAACCACAGTGAGATTTCCCGGATTGCACCACACTTGCATAACGTCCTGTAAACCGCAGCTTAAATTTGTATTAGTAAATCAACCAGATAAAGCAGCTAATCCTGCTTCAGACAGGAGATCCTACTAACAAGTAGTGTTACCTGACTTATGTGCATGTGGATGTAATATGTCCGTCGGAGCCGGGCTAGTAATCAGCAGTGGAAAAATTACATTATTTACTTTGATAAAAGTATATATATTAAAGAAAAACACTGTAAAAAATTACTCAATGACAAGTTAAAGTCCTGGGTTTAAATCCTGTTTAAGTAAAAGCTGATTGTTTCCACCTGTGTTTAATTATTTCGCCGTCTTCATGTGTAGAAAGTCTGCGTCTTTCTTACCTTCCGTGTGAGATCGTTGTTGTCCTTCGTGACTCCTCGTTCCACCGGTTTTTCTTAGTGTTTGTGAGTTACTCTGCGTATTTACATGCTTGTAAGTTTCACGCTTTCAAAGCGTGTAACTTTCACGCCTAGACAACCCAAAAGCGTGGCTATCTCACGTTTTGCTGTAGTCGACCGGCGTGTCTATTTTACGCTTTCTTTTTTGTCTGTCTAAAATACTTTTATTCTCGTGTCTGGAGTTAAGCCTATGGGTCCAAACCTTGTGCCTTTATGAAAGACACAATATCCCCTGCTGGAACGACGGGTGTATTACACGCTTTGGCTTGATACTGCTGGTAAAGTTTTTCCTTGAATACTTAATAAAACTCCAAAAGTGTAAGAAGCAGTCCTCGGAGCAAACAGTGGCCACTTTTGAGGAATCTAAAATATGCAATATAATTTTATTTTTTTTACTTTTTTGATTTACAACATAACTCCTATTATGTTATTTCAAAGTCTTCACTTTTGTTCTACCATCTAGAAAACAGTAAATATAAAGAAAATCCCTTGAATGTGTGAGGCGTGCAGAGATATTTTGCAGCGTTTCTTCTTGTATTATTCAGAATTACATTCAAGCATTTTTTTTCACTGTTTTCACTTCTGAAAAAGTACAAAGGAAATGACTGAAGATTTTCAAAAGGAAATTAATAACTCGCGTAAACGAAGAGAGGAAATGAAAAATCCACTGGCTTGTTGTGAAACTTCAAAATTGTGCATTTCTGGAGTTTCACATCCACATGAGGTTTGGCGGCGCCGCAGTGACTCAGCGGTGTCGATAAGTCGGTCAGCGGAAGGTGCGTTTGTTGTGATTGAGTGTGTCAGAGAAAAGAGAAGAGGAAAGGGTGCTGATTTCAGAGCAAACTTCATTTCTCCTGCCGTGAACATGCTGCCGCTGCTGCTGCTGCTTCTCCTGACGTCCACGGTGAGTTACACCAACGGAAACTGAGCGTAAAGGTGGATAAAGGCGGGACGACGCTGCACAGCGCCTTATCCTTCTTTAGTTCCCGTACCCAGCATCGACGTTTGTCGCGTTTTCCTGCAGGATGACGGCCGGGCCCAGCGGGTGTCGGGCCAGATGAAGAAGGGCTCGTGCGTGTGCGAGGTGAACTCCACCATGTGGTTGTTCCCTGCCCTGAAGTACGAGGCGTTGCTGCAGCAGGTTCAGACCTGCGAGGGGTCTCTGAACCAGCTCCAGGAGCAGGTAGGAACCAAAAGTAGAGCGGCACCAGTTTGGATCATGTGGATAGAGGTGATGGTGTGTGGGGAGGTGGAGAAGAAAGAGTGGCACCTTCACCGGTACGACTGTGAATAAAGACAGGCGTAGCATTTGTTGTGATTCATTTCTGTTGCATAAAATTCGGTAGAGTTGCTTTTGAGCGGGTTCAATGAAATCGGTGTGGCTGACTCGTTTTAAAAAATGCTGATTAGGCAGAAGTAAAAAAAAAAAAAAAAAAAAAAAATGTATGTCTGCTGTAGTTTTGTCAAATCCCACTTTGACCCGGTGTTGATTTACTGTGTTGTAAAATTGTCCCGACTGTCTCCGATCCATCGAGAACTAGGTTGTTCATTTTAGTCTCACGGTCGTGAAGATATTACTGATTGAATTTTGGTGTTTTTAAGCCAATTATTTAGTGTTGAAATCATTTGGGGAAAACCAGTCAAAAAGGGAAGATCAGGGGAGGGAAGGAGCAGGATGCAACCATCACTCTTCTAACCTAAACTTCATAAATGAGGAATGTGAGAATCCTGCTTTTAGCAACAAAGGAGTCAGAAACACTCAAAAAGACGCACGCGTGACACTTTTTTTTTTTTTTTTTTTGCCTTACCTTACTGATCCGACAGCAAAACCGAGATAACTCGTGGAAAAAATGCATTCAATGAGAACGACACAGGAACTCGTGCGCGAACGTTGGTCTGGGTCATACTTGTAACGTCTCCCGACAAAGACACTTTCATTGTCTGACCTGACAGAGTTACCATCGCGAAAGACAAATGTATGACGTAGTGTGATCCCAGCAGGGTCAATCAAAGGTAACCTCAAACCTCCTCGTGACCTAAATCTTCATCACCTTAAATGTTTACGTTGTTTCACATGTTCAACTGTAACAGTTTGTTTTAAATAGTTTTACTTTGTGTACTCTGTTTTATTTATAGTACTTTTTTGGTGTTTTATATCTGTACGTAATGTTCTTGCCTGATCGATCCTGAAGACGTGTTCAGTTCAGTTTAGTTTATTATTACTGGCAAATGAGTTGCAGCATGACAACCATTCAGTTGTCTCTGTGTTTGGTTGCAGGTTAATATCTCCAGCCAGCGTCTCCCTCAGTTCCAGAGTTCGATTTCCAACCTTACGGCCCGGCTGAAGCCGTACCAGTACCTCCACCACCAGGGCCTGTACACGGTGCTGTCCCTGGACCTGCTGGGCCAGGAGCTCGGCCAGCTGGAGGTCGACGTCGGTGCCGTCCACAGTCAGCTGAACAACACCAAGACACAGAGACTCTCCAAAGAGGTGCAGCACAAACAGAAAATAAAAGAATGAGAGAAAAATGTGATATATGAACAGAAAGAAAAAGGTCATCTAAATTAAAACATTTTAGAGAATCAATATGAGAACATGAGGAAACAAAAATATAGCTACAAAACTTTTTCAATTTAATGGGATTTAATGCATACATGGTAACTGTGTGTGTGTGTGTGTGTGTGTGTGTGTGTGTGTGTGTGTGTGTGTGTGTGTGTCAGGTGGGTAAACTGCGTGCAGACGTCAACAAGATGGAAACATCAGACACAGTGAACATGAAGTCTGTTAAAGAGAAGCTTCGCTACCTGAAGAACAATGTCGAGTCCTGCAAGTCCATCCCCAAAAACTTCAAAGGTAAGTGTGTGTGTGTGTGTGTGTGTGTGTGTGTGTGTGTGTGTGTGTGTGTGTGTGTGTGTGTGTGTCCATATTTATGAATTTATGAGGACAAACACACTTTGTGAGGACATTAAGCTGTTTTTGTGCATTTTCCCGCCATTTTTTTCAAACCCACCCGTGTCTCATCAGCCGATCAGCCTCTGTGTGTGTTTGTAGTCCGGCAGAAAACATCTGATTTAGACATCTACATCACTGTGTTTCCAGCTGCGAACTGCCTGAAGGGCCTCATCACCAACATCAGCGACCCCATCACCACGAAGGTCGTTCCCCACGGTAAGGGCTACATCTCCGGTTCGTGGGGCAAACAGGCCCGGACGGACAGCGAGGGGCAGAAGAGCAGCTACTGGGTTCAACCTCTGCTCAGCGGCAACATCTGGGGCAACACGCTGCGCGTCTACCAGTCCTACCAGGACTTCATGGCCTCTTCCAACCACCAGGACTTCACCTTCGCTCCGTCCTACACCCACACCGACACCATCGAGGGCCCCAGCGCCGTCCTGTACGGCGAGGCGCTCTACTACCACTGCTACCGCTCCGCCGACGTCTGCCGCTACGACCTGAACACCAACTCGGTCAAACGGGCGACGCTTCCGGGCGTCGGAGTCGGCTTCAACAACAAGTTCCCGTACTGCTACTACGACTGCCGGCTGAACAGCGACGTGGACATCGAGGCGGACGAGACGGGGCTGTGGGCCATCTACGCCACCGTCGGCAACCACGGTAACCTCGTGGCGAGCCGGCTGGTCTGGGACGACGACGCTCAGACCCTCAACGTGTCGCAGACGTGGGAGACGAGGATGTTCAAGAAGGCGGTGAGCAACGCCTTCATGGTGTGCGGCGTGCTGTACGCCACGCGTTACGTCGACGACTACCGCGAGGAGGTCTTCTTCGCCTTCGACACGGCGACGGGCCAAGAGGACAACTCTCTCGCGCTGCCGCTGGAGAAGGTGGCGAAGGGAGTGGCCAGTCTGAGCTACAACCCCACCAACAAGCAGATCTACATGTACAACGACGGGTATCTGCTGGCCTACCAGGCCCGGTTCTGATCCGAAGATGAAGTCATCGGACGTTGAGCGCTTAAAGACGATTCCACAGGGTCGGGCTAAAACTAAATCTGTCTTCCCTTGAATAATCTGATATCAGTTTATCATAAAATCCTGAGACCGAGCTTTTGATATGTGCCTTTTACCGTCTGTGGCCTTAAACCGTGGATGCAAGAAGCTTCAACCACGTTAATCTAACGTGGCAGACGCCCCGACGACATCTGGTACGAGAGAAGAAAAAAAAAAAGGCCCGTTGGACGTTCGGATTCATTTCGGATTTAAAAAAAAAAACAGAACGAAAGCAAAGACGTGTGTAAGATATCAAAAAACCGAGGTGAAATACCAGAAAACTCCGAAACCATTTAACGAGGCGTCCTCCACATCTGTCCAGGTCTATGTTTAATGTAAACATTCATATTTTTAATAAAGCCCTACGTCAGAGGGATCCTTGAACAATTTACAGAATCAGTTCACTGAGATTTCTGTTTTATATTCATGCAAAATATGTATTTTAATTGAAACATTACTTACTGAATCCACATGGAATTGAATTGAATCGGAAATCGAATCGAATCGGGTCCTCGTGAATCGGAATTGAATTGATTTGGTAAATTGTGGCAACATTCAACCCCACAAGTCGAAGCTATTGGGACGTTCACAGGTGCATAGGTGTATCCTATCATATATGTATAAAAAAAAAAAAAAAAATGTTTTTTTGTAACCCAGAATGCAATAAAGCTTCAAATAACAAGAAAAAGCTGAAAATGTTATTTTAATATTGTAAAATTACCAGCTTGTGTGCATGTGGTTCTGTAATAAATACACGTGACATCATAGCCTGCAGGTGTTCTCGTAGTTATTCATATTCAGCTCATGTGAGTCTGTGTTCAGCTCGGCAGACATGACAGTCAAATTTAATGATATTTTCATCGGCTCACTGTATTAAACTCACAGATCACACGACGCGATAGTTTGTTAATTAACTCGATGCAAAAAAACAAATGACCGGAACAGCAATGCGACGATTCACCAGCAGAGGGCGCTGCAGGGCTGAGACATCAGTGGAGGGTTGGACAGAAGTGGCAGCAATTTTCAATTATCTCTGGTTTATTTTTGTGCCTCAGCCAATGCAGCTGAAGGACTTTTTTCTTCACCTTTTTACTCAGAGAGGATCAAAGCAGCGTTCACATAGTTAGATCAATGAATGATAATAATTCATATTTTCTAGTCCTTTTTGCTTTTCCATTTGAACTAGCGAAGCCGGATAGACTGATGTTTGTGCTTATGATGTAAAAAAAAATAAAAAAATAAAAATAACGTTTAAAATAATGGATAAAGCCCGACTAGTGCCGTGCTGTGTCACTAACTTTGAACAGGAGGAGACTGAGACCGAGACCGTTTGTAGTCGTACCGGTGGTCCACCGCCGGGGGGCGCTGTGTTCCCACCCTGAGTGCGGGAGGACAGATGTTCCCTGCTGCTGTGGCCTGGTTTCCCGTTTCTGGCTGGCTGCCTCTCAGACACACCCAAAGCTCATGCTCACATAATGACAGACCTGCTGCCCCGCAGATTTATAGAAGCCGAACAGCGGCCGGCTGGCTCGGCACTAAACTCCACGGTCGGCTCTTTCCCGTGTACGCGGTCGCCTGATTTCATGTTTCTGTGCAGTGAAAAGAAGGACCGGGAGGATCTACATGTTCTGTAATGACACGCTGGGATACTGAAACATTTGGTTAACCTTCAGAGGCGTGTTGTTTTATCTGGAAATCTGCTCTCTCATCATTCCTACACTCACAGAAGTGAAACGTGATCGGCGTCTTGATACCTGAGCAGTTTATAAGGTAATCTGCGCTTCATGTTGCTGCTCAGGACCACATTAACCCCGTAAGGGGCCACAAAAGAGAAATGTAGCCCTTCTTGCACAGAGAACCGCCTCAGAAATGCTACTTCACCCATCAGAGCATAATATGAATGAGAATATTGAAGTATTAAATCAAGATTTAGATCCGTAATAAGAGCTTCAAGGTATAAATGTACAACTCGCACCAGCTTTCACAGCACGGATATAAGTCGAGTAATGGTCCAGATTCACCGGGAGGTGGTATTTCACCACGGACTCGAAGTTTGGACCCTCGAGACGCTTCAGAAAATCGACGGCGATGAAGCCAACGAGCGAAACGTTTTGAGGGTCCGAATGTCTGAGACTTTGGCGTTCGCAGGGTTGTGCACCCTCGAATTCATCCTCCAGAGTCAGACTGTCAACACCGAGTTCTACCGGCTTTCTGATCGGGGTCCAACAATAAAATCCAACGTACTCCACCGGTGCACCTAAAAGGGGGAATTATAAATATATATATATATATATATATATATATATATATATATATATATGTATAAATGTTTCATCAAGCGCCAGAATCAGATTCAAGGCCAAGACGGACTTACATAAATACACCTCTGGAATAATTGAAACGTTTCCTCTCCGACAAGAGGAAGCCGTGGCTCGACCGCAGATCGAGAGACTGTGGACACGTCGTGATGGTCGTCTGACAGCTTGACCTTTACCCATCATCACGCCGTCATCGCTCATAAATACCTAATGCTCGCATTAAAGAGCCCATCCGATGCGCGAGGCCATTATCGCTCGCTGCCCGGCCATCGAGGAGAGACGATTACCAGTAATGGCCGACATCATCCGACCGGGCAGCGAGCCCGTCTTCCTCAAAGCTTCCTCACGGGCCGAGTTTTCAGCTTCCATCTCCAGTTTTTTTTTTTTTTTTTTTTTTTGGTTTCCTTTGGGCTGAAGTCTTTCAGGCGGACAAAACACGAGCTCGTTCGCTGACAGAATCTGGCAGGACTTCGTCGTTTTGAGATTTAAAAGCCCCCCCTCACCTGAGGCTTCCTTCCTCAAGCCATCTTTTCTGTGACGCGTTACTCTCCGCGGTTTCAACCGTGTGTCCGACGCTTCGGATTCAGAGCAACGAATCCAAGCAAACAGCCAGTTTCGGAGATCAGTTTCACAAGTTATTAGTTTTCAAAATAGGCAGATAACTTTTGCAAATCTTACAGAGCTCTTTGGCTTTAATGTTGCACATTAGGTGAAACGGGCAAATTTAATTTACCGTCATTATGAGGCTGTTTGTACACATTTATTTTTAAATATACACTTGTGTACAAAGGTCCATTTTACATGTATATAATAAATGACCGCGTGTTGACCTCTCTGGGCCACCGTCACTAATCCCTGCACTCTTCTTTGATGTGTTTATCTTTATTTTCTTTTTTAATGTTTTACATCAGTAACGTCACAGAGGGCGTCGTCGTGGTGCAGCTGCTCTAATTGGTCTCGGATTTAATGCACCGCCCGCCGATCGTGCGAAGCGACGTCAAAATCAAACACACCCACGTTGTCGCGCGACCAAAACACCGCGGCGCACTCGGGTCTCCATCGTTTGAATTGGACGATCGGAGGGAGGGATTTACTCCCGAGCGGATCCGCGGAGGATTTGATGAAGTCGCGGACTCGACGTTCAGACAGGTGAGTGCAACACGTTGTTTGACGGTGAACCGGCGCGCTCACTGACGCTTCGCTGTTTCTGGCCGCGCAGAGGAGGCGACCTGCAACCGGGTTGAATGGAAACCCGGAGTTCAGTGTGTTCGTGTGTTCAGCAGGGAGCAGAGACGAAAACAAACCTGCCACACACGAGGACAGTTTGTTGCCGAGTTCAAAGAGGAAGCGAAAGAAACTCTCACATCCGGTCGCAGATTCAATAAATACGAGCAGATCAAAATGACCCCGAGGCCTGTGGAACACGTGACAGGTTTTTTTTATTACGCATAAGTGGCGTCTGTTCATCGTCTGTTTTTACATGAAATCTCATCACGAGTTTACCTGTAAATTCATCAGCTGACCCTCCTCTCAACCTGCATAAATATATTCAAAACGTGAAAAATTCTTCAAATATGGAGGAATCAAATACAAAACGACAGCTTATTGATATGTTGGATACCAGTACAGTTCATTTAATTCAATTAGTAAAGAAGTTTTTTTTTGTATTTTGTACAAAAATGTATTGTATGTGGTCTATGATTTATATAATATGTACAAACATATTCACATGACATTTATTCATTAAACTTAATAGACCTTCATAGAAATCAAATCAGACCAATAAATGTCTGGAGGGCCCGGTGTCCCCCCCCCTCTCCCCATAGACCTCCACTATAAACGGGAAAGCTCTGTTTGTTCGTTCTATCGTGAGCTTATAGTTAGGTTTCAGATATTATAAAAAAAAAAAAAACCTCCCAAGAACCAAGAAAAGTGAGTTTTGACAGAAATCTGGAAGCTCACTGTGGATTGATCCTGTCGTTTGCACAGATTCTTCCTGGACATTTAAAGGGCCTTAACTAACGTCCACGCACTAAACGCCGCCCGGACTTTTCCACGGTCGGCGTCAGCATGCGCATTACTGCACCATATATGATGCCTGGAGAGAATTAATTCCTCCTCCTCCTCCTCCTCCTCCATCAGCATTACTGCCGCTCTGCTTCTGTACTATAATCTGTACATGCCGTCTGCATTACTGATGATTACAGGAAACACCGTCGCTACAGTTCCACTGTAATTACCGCCAAAACACCGGTTTCTAAAAGTGAACTTTTAATGGTGAAACGAAGGAAAATAAAGATATACAGATGGAGGAGAGATGGCTGGAGCATGATAAGGCTGTGAGGGGGGGCTAATAAGATTATGGCAGCGCTACACTGGATTAACGTGTGTGTGATCGGAGGGTATATGTAGTGTGTGTGTGTGTGTGTGTGTGTGTGTGTGTGTTTGAAGGGGTCGGAGGATGTGGGTGTGGTTCAATCCGCTGTTCAGATCTCTTTCGCCCGTTGATCATTTCTGCCGTTGTTTTCCATCTTTGTCTGTATCTGACATCCTTTCAACATTTCAAAATGAGCTTCGCAGAGGAAATAAAAAAAATTTAAAAAAGGAGAATTTCCGTGAAGTACAGTAAAAGTTGTCCTTGGAAAACGCTCTGAAAACACTTTTAAAAATGCTTTTATAAGCCTTCATTCATTGAAACTTTTTTTATTATATTCTATTGTAACTATTGAGAGATGGACCAACACATGGTTGTCGATTAAGACTTTTTATTGTATTTGTTGACGAGAACGGTAAGAAAAATACAACGCCTGATCTCTCAACAAATTTCTTCTTTAAACTATTTCCTGTTACGTACCAAAGGATCATCACGGTGGATATTTTCGTCTCACCTTTTAAACCGCTGCTCCTCGCTGCTTCTCCAGTGCCAGAAAAAAAGAAAGCCATGCTTTTTACCTCTACTCAACCCAAACTGCAGGATTTCAGTTCCAGGTTGTTTTTTTTTCTGTTTGTGTGACGGCCTCCGGCCGTAACGAGCTCAAACTGCATAATATACGACTTTATTTAGTAGCTCTACAAATACACACCCGCGCTTCTTCTTTCACACATTTTCTCTGCGTCTGACGTTTTTTTTTTTTCCAGCCAAATCCAAACTGAGGTCCTCTGACTCTGTTAAACTTTAATTAACCAATAAGATATTTCTTCAGCCTCCAGAGAGAGAGAGAGAGAGAGCGAGACTCTGCCTCCAGGAAATGTGCAGCTAGAATATCCAGTCTGGCAAGAAGCAGAGGAGTGAAAACAGAGCGACACCAAAGAGGATAATGAAAATGAGTTTCCCCTTCACCGACTCCACTTCCGCCGCCTGCCGTTTTCCCCATTGTTGCCGGTGGAATAATCTTTTCTGCGGCGGAGACGCAAATTTAAAAATATAATCTCGCCAAATGTCCCCTCGGGGAAACGAACTGGTTAAGGCCTAATGTTTGCTACAGCGCGAGAAGTGCGTCTTTCGTGCGCGTCTATTTCCGACATTCGCTCGAGTGGAGACGATCATCAGCAGTAGTAACTGTGGATGTGATAAATAAAAAAATAAAATAAAAATAAAAAAAAAGTCTGCGATGTGAGGAGGTGTGAAGAGAGCAGAGAGGACGAGGCGCGAGGGAAGAAAAGAAAACGTAGTGCTGTTATTTATTTATTTATTTTTTGCACAAAACGCACCGAATCCCTTCACGGGTTTGTGCTTCTTTTATTTTTTATTTTTTTTTAAGTCTTTTTCAAGTTTCCCTGTGTGCAGACGCCGTTATATGCTCCTCTGCCGGGGAATAACAAAGCCTCTTTCTCTCCTTCCTCTGCCGACTGACAGAAATGGAAGCAGTTAAACTCTAAAGCTGCACTAGTCGAGATTTCTTTTTGGCCCGATGTAAGAACCAGAGCTATCTACACCATGCTGGGCCGCCGGTGCTGGAGACCCCTCTGACTATAGGTGTGTGTGTGTGTGTGTGTGTGTGTGTGTGTGTGTGTGCGTGTGTGTAGGGGGGGTGTCTGTTTTGTTTTTTTTAACCAATCAGAATCAGAATCACCCCAGGATGCAGCGATGGTGTCCTCACACATCGGGGGGGGAATGGGGGCGGGGTGGCGGGGGACTTGTTTTGCGCATGAGGTGGCGAGTCCTGGCAATAAAATGGATAAATCCCCACAAAAGATATATAAAAAAAAAACCCAGCCAGGACGGCCTGGTGTGCACGATGCAAATGTTCGTCTAGCCGTTTTTCAGCGCTAAAACGCGACCTCGCAGACAGCAGACCGGGCGGGAGAATTTCAGCTGAAACAGTCGACCGATGGCGGATCACTACTGACATTTTTCTATCCTGAGAGTGGAGCTAATGCATCGGACCAAAAGATTTACAACGAGAAGAAACGGCGTTCGAACCTCACTGCGAAAAGTTGCAGAAGTCTGAACTGACCCGTCTCAGCTCGACTTCAACCAGCTGACTCGGCTTCTCAAGTCACCGGTGGGCAGTTCAAGACTGCGAGGCACGAGAAGTAGTGATTCATCACACAAACTTCTGGAAAGGATGGAAGTTCTCCAGAAAAAGACAAACTGACGGGGCGGGGTGTCTCTCCTGTCCCACGTCCACAGCGCCGATTTGCGTCAGCCCCCAGATGATTATCGCTAATAACAAGTAGCGTTCGTAGCGTTGTCCCACTGGACTGGGGACGAAATAATAAAGGAATTCAAGGTTTAACGGTCACTCGGTACCAGATCGAACTACTGTAGTTTATTTTGATCACTGCTGGTGGAGACCAAAACCCACATTTAAATGGTGTGATGTCAAATTCTGTTGCTCTTTAAGTCTGCACACTTTGTGTTTCCTCCCAGGACCGTTGTGTTTCCTGCAGCGCCCCCTCTGTGGTTATTGTTAGGATCATGCTTTGTTCAGGCGTTGTGGGCTGTGCAGCGAGATTTTTGGCATCATGTGATGCACACGAGCCCCCCCCAAAAAAAAAAAGATTTCTGATGTCTCTGCGAGGAGGACAAAAACAAAGGAGCAGCTGTAAAACGGTGGACACATTTCATCCCGCAAAATGACATGATGTAGTCTGATAACATTTTCAAAGTCTACAAGAGTCAGATGATTTTATATATTTGACTATTTTGAAGGATGCAAATGCACAACCCTAAAAAAAAAAATCACAGAAGTGCAAGGAAGCCGGCAGAAACACATGGTGGGTATTATTATGGGCGTATTCGCATGAGAAGGAACGAGGCGTCATCTTTGACCGGCGTTTCCGGTTCATCAGGTTTGGGAACCGACAAGTTCTCCCCTCCGACACGCCGTTATCGTTCGGCAGGTCTGCTGTCGACTCCTGTGTGGGTGAAACCAGCTGCTGGACATGATGCTTCAGTGCTCGTGGATGCATGTTTGATAGTTCGGCCACTTACCGTTCATGTTAATGTTAACACCGGTCGGAAATGTTGCTTTACGTACCTTCCTCTTCTAGTTTCATATCCTTGCTCTAGTTATACAACACGCACAAGTATTGACTGATATTTTGAACCTGTAAAGTCACATCCGCGTGCATCGAGCCGTTTGGAGAGTATAAGTTATATATAACATTTGAAAATAGGATTCACAGTTTCCAGCACTGCTGCTCTTCAAAATGGTATTTTCCAAGCTTTTAATGATGAAGATACAAAATATTACACTGACCCTACTGAAGTTTTGTTTCGAGGCAGATGTCTATTCACTTCACCGGTTTGAGCGCAGTGACTCTTGTCAGTTTTCTAAATGAAAGCAATGGACAGTACTCCCATATAATCAGGATCGGCTCACAGAAAACTCCCTGCGATGCTCTGAAAGGAGGAGATGGATGGATGGATGGATGGATGTGGATGGATGGATGGAGCGAGCAGACACCCGGCACCAGCAGGAGGCCGGCAGCTCCATCCTCCCCTCTAATTTAAGAGTAACAGAGTAATTACACACCAATTTTACCTCTACCTCCTCCCTTGACAACTGCGACTCCTCCCAGCCCCCCCCCCCCCACTCCTTCAGCTCGACCCACCCTGAGCTCGATCACTGCACCTTCCACCATATTTAGCCTCCACAGTGAGTTTTAAGTCCTGTATGTTATGACACTGGTTGATGAGATTTAATTAGAAAAATGTATAAACATATGAGCCACATTACGGACTCGGGTGAGTCAGAAAACGGAACGGGGACATTTAGTCATGTTTCCCAACCAAAAGAAATATTGTTGAAAGCTTTGCAACATTGAAAGAAGAACTGAAACTGGAATTTTCAGAAGCAAGAAACTTCAATTTAACATCCCCTTTCCATATTTTATAATATAAATAACTAATAATCCAGCTTACTCATCAGTACGTCACGGCATAGATGCTCATTGAGCAGCAAAGTGAAAAAAAAAAAAAAAAAAGGCATATCGAAGCATTCGTGGCTCCTTTAAGCAAATTCCGTAAAAAAATGTCTGCAAATAATATGACGTGACTCACAGTTTGATCTCCTCTACTGCTGCAAATTTACTGCAAAAATATCTGGTTCTTTAAAGCTTGTGCACATAAAATTGAAAGAAGTTAATGTCCAAATTTAAAAAGTCAAGAAAACTGCATGCATGATGGGAAACGTAGGTTTTTCTCACCACTAACAGGTTTCTTCTTGATAGCAGTCTTTAAACTTGAAATCTGAAGTGGTGTGTGGCGCACACAATGCGCAGCAGACACAAAATTGCGAAACCTCCGTTGAGCATAAACTTAGCGTAGCGGAGGTTTGGTTACATTCCCAGGTTTTTACGTCTTTTTTTTTTTTTTTTTGTAGACTTAAACGAGTTTAAACCTCATGACAAATTTCCAGCGGTACAGCCATAAAAAAAAAAAAAAAAAAGTTTTGAATCTTTGAATATTTGCTTTATTTAACAACCTGATGGGAATCCAAAGGGCGACGTTAGCAGGTTCAGGTGTTTTTTTTTTTTTTTTAGTGGGTTTCAAGTGTAAACCAGATGTTGAATGTGGCTCTCTGTAGATTTATAACGGCACAGCCAGATGTTTACTGCTGCAAAACCACGAAGGTGTTGGCCTCTCATCGAGAGAGAGAGAGAGAAAGGGGAGTGGGGGTGGAGCTGTGACGGGCGGAACCGGTCTCGTTTCTATATGAGGACTTCTAATGACAAGGCGTCTCAGAGTTTGAAGACATAAATACTTTTTTTTGTTTTTTTTTGTTCCAAGCAAACTCTGGAAACAAAATCCACCATTCCTGCTTGAAATGACAGGGTGGATGGTGGAAAAAAAAAGAAAAAAGAAAGAGGCAGCGTGGGTGGGTATGTGTTTTGTGTGACAGTAAATTCACAAAACTTGTTCTTTCTTCCACATTGTGACACAGATGTTTCTCATGTTAGACACACAATCCGCCCTACGATGGATTTATCTTCCAAAATGTGCCGTTTGTTTTAAATGAGCTGCAGCCTGAAACACGAAGTCCTGTTTCTGCTGACCGCCATGTTTGCCCCGTGTTGACTTAAGAAGGAGGGACCCTGCTGTAAATGGATAAAACAACACGAGCCACATTTAGACAGAGGAACCCTTTCAGTGAGACACAACCCTTCTATTTCATTTTTTGGTTTCCTGTTTGTTCACTTTTTCTTTTTCTTTTTTTTATAGATTCATAGATAAAAAAAAAAAATTCTTGCTGCTCTTCCTTTCAGTCGAACCAGCTGTGCTTTGCTGGTGTTTGGTTGCCTACATAAATGTTTCTGTGTGTTTCACTCGTGTGGCCGCGTTTACCTCTGCTTTTAGAAAGTGGTCTGTTTCTGAAGCTGGAAAATGTAACATGGCAGGCGATTATCTAGCATATTTCAGACTTGTACTGCATTAAAACTGCAGCACGAATGATGTTTCATATTCCTCAAGTGTCTGACCACAGTAGGAACATTTTACAGAGGTTCACAATTGTCATCTTTCCAGTTTCGGCTTTAACATTTCTACCCGCGGTGACATCGACGGCGCCTTCCTGTCAAAGCTTATTGAATTCTCACACTGTAATGGATTTCTGAAATGGGAACAGTTATTTAGTGTCGAAGGTTGGGGAAGGAAAAATCCTGGACATTTTCGACATGTTGATGGACTTCATATAAAAGTGGATGGAGCTTCTGGGTCTGACAAGTAAGGCCGGTACAGAAAGTGCCTTAAACTGCAATACCACCGAGGGCCACTAGGGGTTAGCTCCAAAAAGCCTCTGGCTCCATAGACTCCCATACAAATTAACTGGTGAAATACAAAGTCAGTACATTTTTTCCACAAGTCATTATAGTGTCATTCGCTGAAGTCCGTCCTTCCTATTAGTTTTCTGCCGCTCTATCTGAAAATGAATTAATCATTAATTAGATATTATGCCTCAGAAAATGTTATGTGTGGGAGGCTCGTCTGTTTGATTGACAGGCCTGTGGTGCAATCAGGTTTCCGCTACAGGTGGGCGGGGCTTAATGCCCTTAGGTTTTCGAATCAAATCGCATCAGATTCACCGCTCCCTCCTCCCAGCTCGTCCAAATATGGTCTCTTCTGGCTCCAAATTAGCAAGATGGCGACCGCCAAAATGCCAAACTCGTGGCCTCAGAACAACAAACCAATCGCTGGCGTCACGTCGGGTTGCTGCTTGATTCTACAACATCATGCAGGAATTTATAAAATAAAAAATAAAAAAACTAAATCTAAATATTTAAGTTTTGTTATTTCAAGTTAATTAAACTTTGCTTCGGAACTAAATCAACCGCTGAGAGTTCCCTAAAGGGTTTAAACCCACTCAATTAAAAAGAACACAAAACAAAACTAGCTAATTAGAAAACTTCCAGCATGCACTTGTTGAGCCTCCAGAGACTTTTTGTTCTTGTAGTTTAAAGATGTGCTGAAAACTTGCTGTATCTTTAATGCATGTTAAATTCAGCCATAATGATGAAAACAATGTGAACAATGATGGAAGTTGATATTGATTTTAGCCCCTACGTCTGTACACTTACTCCATTATTTAACATATTCATTGGGAGCTGCCTCATGTTTAGTTTGTGTATGGGTTTGTTTAACAGTTTAGTTTCGGCTAACCTTTCCTTATTTATAGCGGGGTTTTTTTTTTAAGAATTTATTCATACTAAACTGTCAAAAACTCATACTTAAGTTAGTTACTCAATCACCACAGTTACAGCTGACTCAATGCGCTTTTTCTTTTTTTAGCCAAATTACAATTTCTATATCTGAACATCAGTTGACCTTTTCTTTCCACATACCCAATGGAAAATGAAGTACGTCTTGTGACATCTCGTCTTTCAATCCAGCGCTAATGATGTTTCTAGACGGCCAGACGCCACTCATAGCTTTTTCTTCCTGCTGTTATCAGAGCTCTTCCCGCGGCGATAACATTTCCACCCGTGGTGACGACGTGTATTCCCGTGCCATGACATTTCTACCCACCATGATGGCCTTCCTCCCTTGGAAAGGGCAGTAATGCGGCGTAAAACGACTCCTCTGTTTAACCTCTCAACAGGAAGAGGAAGAATCTGCCCTTTTCGTGCAGATGCTTAATGGTTTACATCAAGCTGTGTCACCTGATGACGCGTACAAGCTGCAAAATGCCACCCGAGAGCGGAGTTATTTAAACTTTCTGTTGAAGTGTCGGAAAATGTTTTGGAAAAATGCTCTATAAGCTAAATGCTCTATAATCAGATGTTTTATATTAAGACTGGATCACATAACTGTCTTTATGTGAAAGATGTCACTCATTTTTCTTCTCTCGGTACCGACTCTACTGGCTTTTGGTAGTTGGTACTTTTCTGGATTTCCACTAAATCCTGTCATCTGTAACCTAGCACATACAGTGGGTACGGAAAGTATTCAGACCCCTTTACATTTTTCACTCTTTGTTTCATTGCAGCCATTTGCTAAAATCAAAAAAGTTCATTTTATTTCTCATTAATGTACACTCAGCACCCCATCTTGACAGAAGATCTTGTGCTGCAGAAATTATTTTGTAACCATGGCCAGATCTGTGCCTTGCCACAATTCTGTCTCTGAGCTCCTTGGACAGTTCCTTCGACCTCATGATTCTCATTTGCTCTGACATGCACTGTGAGCTGTAAGGTCTTATATAGACAGGTGTGTGCCTTTCCTAATCAAGTCCAATCAGTTTAATTAAACACAGCTGGACTCCAATGAAGGAGTAGAACCATCTCAAGGAGGATCAGAAGAAATGGACAGCATGTGAGTTAAATATGAGTGTCACAGCAAAGGGTCTGAATACTTATGACCATGTGATATTTCAGTTTTTCTTTTTTAATAAATTTGCACAAATTTCTACATTTCTGTTTTTTTCTGTCAAGATGGGGTGCTGAGTGTACATTAATGAGAAATAAAATGAACTTTTTTGATTTTAGCAAATGGCTGCAATGAAACAAAGAGTGAAAAATGTAAAGGGGTCTGAATACTTTCCGTACCCACTGTAGCTGAGCTCCACCCAAACAAGCTGAATCAGCTTCTTTTATGTGAATAATAACAAATGAATGCTCGACACTCGTTATTTTTTTTAATCACAACAGCTTAAATTCAACAGCACATGCATGCTTCTTTTCTGTTTGCTTTTAATTTGAAAAGTCACAGCATTCATTCGACCAGCGGTGTAACTTTGATCTCGCACTCTGCGACAGACACTCGCTTTACAGTCCAAAATATTTCATTTATCCTGCTTACTTAATTTGTGAGCAGCTGTTTCTTTCCAGCTCAGTATGAGATTCTCTGCTGCGTTTGGCAGGCGCGTTGCAGGTCGCAGTTTCTGTCCTCTGATCTCTGCGTGTTTCACCGAGAGCAGTGCTCAACCTCTGCTGCGCCGGCGGGGTTAGTGGATATTGTTGACGGTGTCGTTCTCTTAGACAAGTTAATATACCTGGGCGGCTGTCAATATATGTGGGAGGCCGGCACAAAGTAAGTCTAAGTGTGGGAAACACTGAATATTGCTCGAACCTTTCGGAGAGCTACTCAGAAATGGATTACGAGCTGCTGGTGACTCAAAGGCGACCAAAATGACCCCTATTTTAACTCCTGGTTAGGAAATCAAACCGTAATTCGGAGACGCTTCAGGAGACTGAAGGACACAGCGCTGCAGTGTACGTACGTGTGGTTGCACGGCGCGCCTTTGGTTTGTGCGTCTCCCGACCTGACGCTAAGCTGATCCGGTGTGTGACGGTGCAGCTGGATCAGCTTCGGTGTTTAATATAGAGCAGGCCGGGGCAGAACAGACAGGCTTTTCTCCTCTGCAGAAATATAATCCCTGCGCTCCTGTTAATGACGGCACAGAGCGCTTCGTCTCTCCGCCGCTACTCACCAAACGTTGCAAGCGTGCGAGCACATATTTTGCGTCCGTGTCACATGATTTACACACAGGAGGATGTGATTTGTCAGCTGCTGCAATGTGGTTAAAATACCGTTTTTACTGCTTGTTTTTAATCCTTTCAACTGAATTATTGATTTTGATTTAAAACACTTTAACCATCGCCAGGTTATTTGATATTTCTGCTGACTGTTATGATGTAACTCAGTAGAACAGCACTTGAACCTCCCAGAATTGGATTAAATGTACCAGTTGTATATGGCAGACGCTCATTTATCCAACAGAATTTCACCTACGATAATCGTAGTGAAATAATCACGGTAAAATGTGAGCGCATTGAAACACTTAGTTTGTACAGATTGGTCAGAATATAAGACTTTTTTTTTTACTGCAAATTAGGTTTGAAAATGTGGAGTCTGTGTATATTCAAGGACTAGACGATTACGTGTTCACGTCTTTTCTACAGAGTGTGTTGCATTATGGGTTGTTTGCAGCCATGACGTTGCTACACTCGACTGTTTATTGATGAAATATTTTTAACTGCTTTGAAACGCTTGACGGGAGAGTGCGAGATACACTTGGATATTAGAAAAGGCTTCAGTGGATAAGGCTTTGTTTTCTTTGGATTAGAAAAGTTTCTGACAAAAAGTCCTTAAGAAGTCTGCAATATGTGCTTTAAGAGCAGCATCGGAAAGTGAAATATCCGCAGCGAGAACTTCGGATGTCACCTAAAATGAATAATCCGACTGGTTGATGCCTTTATTCAAAATATATATATATATATATGCGAAAGCTCAGGGAACACGACCTCCTTCTGAAAAAACAAAACAACGTTGTCAAACTCTATGTGAAATTACTCCTGGGAATATAAACCCAATTAAATTACATTAATCACACACTGAAAGACGCCTCCGCTGTGTCAAGGCCTCTATAGTATCATGTCATATTGTATCTAATCCTATAATATAACATTGTACGTTCAATTCCTGAGTCGAGATGGCACCTTTTATTAATGTTTAAACATAGGCTCTTGTCTCAATATACACGCTGCACAACCTTGAATGAAGTGCGGGTGCTGGGTGAATTAGTCAGATGAGTAGCCGTTTTACGCTGTAGTAAACATACAGTTCAGTCGGCATCTAAATTACTGTCGACCACACAGCCTCCGTTGCCAAAAGGCTTTTTTTCCTCCCCGAACCGGCGAGCGGTCAGTTATGTGTGATAAGCTTGAAGCAGGCAGAAGAGTGAAAGCACTTGGGGAGTGGATCGGCTCAAAGCCTCTTTAATCTCATAATCTTTAATAGAGTAGCTCTTGTTTGCTGGTTTCGGCCCTGGAGGAGAAACTCGGCGCCGCCCCTGCTCCTCTGCTCCTGCCTATTACAATCACATCAGCATGCACAGACACGCATTCACGCTCCGCTCGTGCTGATTTAAAAAGAAACAACAACAAAAAAAACAGTCTGAACGCTGACTAACAAAACTCCAGTTGCGTCCGAGATTGTAAAATGAAAAGTGTTTTAATTGAATCATTTAGGCGGCTAATGCAGAGGGGTTGTTTTTCTGGTGTTTCTCTCGTATCGAATTACCGTTACCCACCAGCTCCGCTTACTAACAAGACAACGGTGTGACACGATCCCGTCTCTCTCCAATCTTCCCACATCTGCCTTGTCCCACCGTCAAACCACAGTCATCCTTCAGTCCTGTTTAATGTCTGCAGCTCCCAGCGGGGCCGGCGCCACATCATTCGTCTCATTGATGAGGGCTTCCATCAGCCGGTAGCCGGAGGGCCGCTCCGCAGATTACCGCGGACGCATTATTCATTCATAGACCGAGCCTCGGTGAGGGGGAAAAAAGGCAAAGACTTCTACTGGGAGAAGGCGTTACGGTGTATAAACTGGTTTATTTTTTGGTTGTTGTTGTTTGTTCTTTGTGGTTATTTCAGCAGAGAAAACAACAAACCTTTAGAAAGAGGAATCCAACCAATTATAGTCACTATTATGGCCCACTGTCAACAATCTCCCCTTTTTTTTTTTGGTACCATAACGGGACAATGACATCGAGAACAGTGAGTCCGGTGAGTTGGCCGCCTTCTTCTTCTTCTGTCTCTAATCTGGAGCTCAGAGCACAATGGGTTTACAGTACAGGAAGTGAGGTTTAGGTGGGAGGAACAGTGGGGATGTAACCAGTAAATGACAATCAGGATCACAGAAGAGTCAACACATTACAATTAAACACAATTAAGTCAACAACACAGAAAGCTGGCAGGGAGACCTATTATTATCTTTTTTTTGTTATTTTTTTACTCTGGATTTGCGATAAAGTAGCTTTACATGGCCTGCTGAGCAGCATCCTCTTGCTGGTATGGGAAAATAAAACTAAATTGATTTCTAGTTCCTGCATTCAACTTCTCAAATCCATCTGTTTATCTTTTAGCCCGAATCTGTTCGAGGAACATGAGAGTTGCACAAATATCTGCAGCAAGGCTGAGAAGGTGAATCGGCGTGTTCTTGAGCTTCGTGGCGTTTTGAACCCGAAGCAGATGACCATATACAGAAATCCATAATGAGCTGACCCGAATGTTCAATTCAGTCAGGAGCTTTTTTTTTCCTCAAAGGATTGAAAAGACGAAACTCAAGTTTCTTCATCGCTCCAGAAGTGAGATGCTTTCGTTGCCGCCATCGTTTTGTGTTTCTGTCGCATCAACTTGTCTGAGGCCGCACAGGTACTCGCAGTTCAAAAACCGGGATTATACGCATGCAACAATATTGTGGTTTCTTTTGCGCCACTCCAGCTAGCGTAATCCGAGTTCTCATATGCGGCTTATCCATATTTCTGAAATGATGTTTACATGAGCGAACACAAAAACAGGATACTTCAAAATCCCGATCGTAATCAGGTTACCTAAGTCCATGTAAGTCATGTCAGTGGGGGGGGACAAACCCCAACAACCAAATATTCCTGCTTCCTTGTGTCATATCGTGATTCATACAGTTTGATAGTATGTGATTGTTTTGTCTTCTATTCAGATCCAAAACTTGGTTTAACCTTTGGTTTAGGTTAGCAGTGGTTATGGTTTTAGGTTAAATCACCAGGCAATTTATGTAATGTCCTCAGAAGGGACGTAAACATGCCGTCGTGTGTGTGTGTGTGTGTGTGTGTGTGTGCGTGTGTGTGTGTAGCGGAGGTTGTGTGTTAAGAGGCTCAGTGGCCTCGTTAAGGAGAGCAGCTCGCAGTCGGGCACCGGCAGCCTCTTTGTGGTCTAAGTGACTGCGCGGTGGAGATAAGAGCGCGTCAGGTGGGACGTGCTTC
Source organism: Embiotoca jacksoni (assembly GCF_022577435.1). NCBI lineage: Eukaryota > Metazoa > Chordata > Actinopteri > Embiotocidae > Embiotoca > Embiotoca jacksoni. The sequence goes on along the minus strand of NW_027185381.1, from coordinate 24,173,724 downwards.
ACCGCGACGAGCTCTCTCTGGAACAAACAGCTCGGGCTCTTCTGCGGACCAAACACGCCGAGAGCCGATACAAATCTGAACTGCTGAAGCAGTGCTGAGGGGATAACTGCCTCTCGCTCCAGCGGAGTCCGAGCTAGGTGCGGTGAGAGGTGCGAGGTGTATGGAGCGACAGCGGCGCCATGATTAAGGAAAAATCTAGAAAAGGAAATGAATGTGGAAATATAAAGGACATTGTCTCGTATTGCCTTTGCTTGTTTTATTTGTCTTCATGTTTCCATTCATTTATTTACTCCCCCTTTATATTTTCACACTCGTTTCCTGATTCTTGTACAGATTTATTCTTTATTACGGCACCGCCATCGCTCCGTACGAGGGAGCATCACGGTTTCTAGCCCTGCGGATCCAAAAGCTGTAAAATGATCCTTCAAGTCGTCTCAGTCTGATCACAGAGCAATCATTTAGGAGCAAAGCCGCTGAACCGAACGGTTATGCTTTGTTCCAAATGGTGTACTTGCGTACTAACGCTCACTGTTTTGAGTGCATAAGCGCGCGCGCGTACTGTCAAGTACAAAAACGTGGTGCACTACAAGTACCGGGATGATGCACTCAAAACAACCCCAAAAAAGAAGTGTGAAACGCTGGGCGCTTTCCACCCCTAAACGGTCGCCATCTTGGCTCCACAGAACCACACAACTCTGTCCAATTCCTGTACTAAACACGTAAGAGTCCGAACATGGAAGAGCACGATTTGTTAGTGTACCGCGGGACGATTGTAATTTTCAACGCGGCTTTAGTGTCCAGTCATAACAGTTTCAGAAAGAGCAACGCTGTTCAAAAACCGAAAACACGACACCAAATCCATAAGGGAGGAATTCAACTGTTTGTTTATGTCCTCCTAATGTTAAGCCCAAATGTATTATTTAGTGGCATCACTTGCAGCGTTATTTGCCCGTCTTCAGCTGTAGGAGCCAAAATGCCGGTCCGTCAGAGGCTTTATATCGAGCTGAAGTCGAACCAGAACTGCTGGGATTTTGATTAAAAAGTAAGAACCCCTCATTCAGTCGTAAATCTGCAACTACCGCAGTGGATGGTGATTTGTCTCGGAATATGGAAAACAAAACTCCAGCGACACGACTCGTATTTTCAGAAGGACGTGGTGAAAGGAGACGTCTTAGTTTCTGGTCTTTTTTTTTTAAAATTTTGGTTCGAGTCAGATGCTGTAAAGACGGATGAGAAGTGATGGCGAAGTTTCTCGATATTAAAGAAGAAAGATGGAGTGACTGTAAAACGCTCTGTGCGGGTGGAGGGCGGAGATATGGAGAAGGGAAGATGAGACGGGAAGGAAGCGGAGGACTCACCGAAATGAAGTGGTGAATAAACGATACAGTAAGTGCAGCTTAGCTCAAATGGGACGACCCAACCCTCAGCGATGTGTCTCTCTAATGCACGAGACCGTCTTTGGGTTTGCGTCTGACGGGAAAATCACAGAGGCGGTGGTGAACACGAGACGGCCGAATGATCATTTCAGCATCCACCAAATGGACATTTATTTTGAAAGGTTAAAATCAAACGTCTAAATATCAAAGTGTTATGACAACAATCACACGGCGACGACTCCTTTATTGTGTCCCATGTTGAAACCGGAACATCAGTTCAATACAGAAGATCAGCGATTCTCAACCTTTACAAAAGGTTCGATAGAATTAAACCGTCGGTGTCGATAAGTTTGCACGTTATCTGACATTTAGCGAACTATTTGATCGACTTTTCGAAGACCAAAAGCAACTTCCATTATTCATCCACCGTTTCAATGATTTATGCTTTTTTTTTTTTTTTTATATTATCCGTTGCTTTTGTAACTTTCACTTTTACTCATCCCATTAACATTCATTTTACTTTTATTTATCCGTTAACTTTAATTTAGCTGTCTTTGCACATTTATCCAGTATTTGGCTATTTGTTACTTTTAGCCCATTTTAGTTATCTATTTAGCTTTAACTATGATCGCTAGCAGTTCAGTTTATTACTTTAAGCAGACTTTTTTTTATTGAGCATTTAATTACTTTATCTAACTATTTCTAAGCAGTTATACCCATCAGCCAACATTAAGCAAACTTTTTAGCTAATTAAATTTTGCAGCTAATTATTTCTCACTTTGGGCTTTCTATTTAATGCATTACACTACTTTTAGAGATTTATTATTTTCACGGTTTAATCCATTAGTTTTAGCCAACTCATTACTTTCAGCTAATCCCCCCCCCCAAAAAAAGGGCTTTCTATTTAATTAGCAATTTATGTAAAGCTAAATCTATTTAAATCTATTCTTTGTGGCTAACTTGGCTACTTCTAGCGTAACAGTGCATTCGTGAGCAAGTGGGAAAGTTGGAAAATATTCCTGTTGAACTATCTATTAAATCCATTATTTTTTACCTAAGGGTTGAACTAACGTGTGTGTGTGTGTGTGTGTGTGTGTGTGTGTGTGTGTGTGTGTGTGTGTGTGTGTGTGTTGCACCGCCTCCTCAAAGGACGCTTGCACTTGAGAAGCCGTCAAACAAGCACCTAAAAGCACTCGACGGTGCTCCCCGAGTCGGTTTCGCCGCATGAACGCAGCCTTGAAAACGCTGCTCTCAGCTCGTCGTCGCGCCGGGTGGCGGATTCAAAAACGAACAGGAAGCTCCGGTTCGACCGCCGGCCAGATTAGATCCTTTAGGCGGCGAAGAGCTTCCTCCGAACATGATAAGGCCTCCCTCGGCAGACGGAGCCGAGCGGCGCGTCGTTAGCGTGACGCATAGAGCCGCACTGGCCACATTAAAGGAAAATTAGCTTCACAGGAAAAACGTAATAGAATTTTAGGACGAGAATACGAAAATGATTTTTGCACGAAGTTCATTATTCTGGACACCTGGGTGTCGTCTGTCAACTTTTTATGTCGTAAATGTAGTGAAATGGGTGTAATTTTCCCACCAAATCACGTGTTTGAGCGTCTGTTGGTCCATGTTTGCTTACAAGAGACGTTTCAGAGGATTTTCTATGACAAAGTAGATTCTGCTGCAGAGGATTATGATCCCCTCTGTCATTGACTGCAGCCAGGTGCTGCTCACTTACTGCACGGCAAATCACCTTAGACACTATCTGAGTCACAGATCAGCCAACCACCCTGATGTAAGCCCCCACAATCCCTCGTGTCCCAAATTCATTGTTACAGCTCTCTCACGTCTGCCTTCCCTAATCTCCCCCCTGCTTCTGTCGGCGAGCCTGCCGACGACTCCGCAGGTCACGCGGGCCCTCGAGGCTCAAATATCACGTAAGCAACAACAACAACAACAACAAAAACACTCCTCAAGGCCGCCGTCGTTTCTCCTCTCCATCTAACCAATAAATCCTCTGTTCGTTTTGGATGTCGCAGCCGGCCCGGTCTGACCCGCCGAGGCAAAGAGTCGGGAGTTCTAGATCATTTGGGTTTGAAGTAAATATGAGGTTTACTGCCGAGTCAGCCACCCCAGAGTTTGATTAATGTGCGCTCGTGTCCACTGCCAGTCCGCTGAGAGAGTGATTATGCTACGTTGATGTCACATGAGATTTAGTGCAAATGCCAACAATATGATAGAAAAAGGAGTTCCCGTGACTCTGCTGAGAGGATTTTTTTTTTTTTTTTTCCCAAATGTTTTGAAGTGCATATTTGGATCCACATCATGCTACATGGGTAGGCACATTGACAAATAAATGTTTTATAGGCGATTAAATTTAAAAAAAAAAATATTTTTTTTTGATGATGCAGGAAGAAACTGCTGATTCATCTTATGTGACGTGAATGTGGTTCAATCTCGCCTCAGGATTTAGTGTGCTGTAGGTAATAAATATAAACTGCATATAAAAGTGGACGTAGCTTCCAGGTGTCTGAAAAATGAGGCCAGTGCGGAAAACTTGCAATACCACCGAGGGCCACTAGAGGTCGGCTCTAAAAAGACTCCATAGACTCCCATTCAGCTTCTTTTTTTTTTTTTTTTAAGTAATACAAAGTCAGTAAATTTTTTCCATAAGTCATGATTAATTTATTCACTAAATTCACTCTGTCGTATTAGTTTTCTGGCGGCCCATCTAAAAATAATCCCATCATTAATTAGATATTAGGCCTCAAAAAGCTGCATTTTTTTGGGAGCTTGTCTGTTTGATTGACAGGCCTGTGGTGAAGTCAGGTGTCCGCTGTAGGTGGGCGGGGCTTAGTTCCCTTCAGAGTCAGATCCACCAATCGCTCTTCCCCAGCTCGTCCAAATATGGTCACTTCTGGCTCCCAAAATAGCAAAGTAGCGACGGCCAAAAAAGTCACACTCAAAGTTTACAAACCAACGGGTGAAGTCACTGTTAGTTTACACTTCGTAATAAATAATTTAAAACTAACTAACAGTTTTAAACCAAAGCTTGATTTATGTGGATGCTACTTACAAAAGTAAAAGGTTTGGACACACCTACTTTCATTCAAGAGTTTTCTTTATTTTCTTCTTTGTAGAACAAAACTGAAGACATCAAAAAAAATTAAACCCACTCCACGTTATGTAGAGAAAAAAAATTCTGTTTAATATTTTAGATTCTGTCAAGTTTGTTTTTTTGTTTTTTCCATCCCTGAGCTTTTAACAGATCTCTGGCGCTGCTTTGTGCTATATCAGCTACTGTTGCATAACACCAAAATCTTAGGCCCTGGAGTTGCATTGTGGGTAACGTAGGCACCTGGTTTTGAAAGACGAACACATGATGCCTCTCCTCTTCCGCTGCATTAGTTTGTTATAGAAGTGCAACGCTAAACCAGAGGAGTGTTATTGGAGTATTTTACTATTAACAACATTTTCTCCTCCTTTCTACAGTCACTGTTTTCCACCTAATTTTACATTCCTTTATTTAATACTGAACAAGTTGTCATGTGAGCACCACATTTAATAGTTATATTGGCTTAAATTGAAAAAAAAACACATTTACCTTTAAGAAAAAAAGAAGCACAAAATGCAAATTTATCTGCAATAAAATATAGTGTATTGAATTCACTTTATTTTTATTTGACCTTTATTTAACCAGGTAATATCAATTGAGAACCAATTCTCATTTACAATGATGACCTGTCAGCACAGTCCACAGACCTGAGGTGCATGTTTTTGGTTTTTTTTGGATGATGGGAGGAAGCCGGAGAACCCGGAGAGAACCCACGCAAGCACAGGGAGAACATGCAAACTCCTCACAGAAAGGCCCAGGACCGGATTCGAACCCAGAACCTTTTTGCTGTGAGGCGACAGTGCTAACCACTGCACCACCGTGTTTGATTAAAACATTTTTTGGCATATCTTTGAAGTGAACACTGTTTTTTAATAGTAAATGTTTCTTGACGGTGAAAGAAAATTATTTTAAAGGCACACATGATGCACTCGGTTGGATTAAACATAGGTGGGCGACAGGATACCTACTTACGGTAGCACCTCAAAAACTTTTAACATCTCATATTTGTGGCAAATGTGTTGCTAATAATTAGTTGACCTGCATTTTTGTATGTGAATATAGTCCGTAGTTTTGGTTAATGTGCCACCTGGTTTCACATGTAAACAAGCGGTAGCCAACCGGCGTCCACGCGCTGCATGAACGGTCTCGTCCTGCAGCGCACAGCACCTCAGTCATTTTTACATGTTGCCATCACATCTGAAAATAATCATTTAAATATGTCACGGCTTTCATCTGGGTCCAGCTGAATGCACCTGTGGGAGCGTCGAGTGCGGCCCGATGGGCGGTGAAGCCACCGCAGCTGCTTTTTCAGTTCGGGATGAAACCTGTCAAAGCGTGGGAGGCTCTCGCGTCCGTTCTCACCGCCGCTGGAGTGGGAAAAAAAAACACAGCAAAAAGACGAGCTTTTGGCTTTTCTCTCCCTCCCTCCCTCCCTCCTCTCCTCCCTCACTCGGCTGCGTTCGCTTATCTCCCAGCTCGATTCAGGAGTTTCATTTTTGGCATGAGAAGCGCAAGATGTTTGTCGCCAAAGGAAACAAGATGCGATGAAAATGATGCCAAAAAAAAAGGAAAGAAAAATGTTGATCCTATAGGGGAGAAAAGAAAAGACTCTTTTCAGAGGTTTTCCAGGGTGGTTCTGGGGTTTTATTCTGCTCATTCATTCATTCATTCATTCACATGTTGTGTATACATGTTCTAATTATGCTGTAATTTCAGACACTGCCTGCTTTTTCCACCAGTACGATCACCTCCACACTCACTGGCTTCTCTTTCAGTGAGATTTCTTCATGCCAGTTACAAAAACACACTCGGTATTAGAAAGAGAAAATGTAAACAAACTACTGATGACATTTTCTTCATCAGTAGTTTGTTTCTTAAATTACATGTATATCAAAATCTGATGTAAATTATGAGACTGTGAAATTGTTCAGATAACACACAAAGCTTTCAGTAAATTACAGCCAAACAAGCAAATCTAGTAAATGACAGAGAATCGTTAGTTTTCTTCTTCTGGTTCCTTTTCTTGCAAGCAAACAAGAGCCAGAACAAATTGGAAAAACAGATTTTTGTGTGTGTGTGTGTGTGTGTGTGTGTGTGTGTGTGTGTGTGTGTATTTAAGGGATGAAATTATGAAACAAAACAAGAGTGTGTGGGATTGAGCTGTCAGGCACAAATAGTCACAGGTATTTTTTTTTATACAAAAAAAAAAAATGTTTTATTTACCAAAACACAAACTAAAAGTAATTCGCAAAAGATGCGTCAATAGAGTCGTGGTCATAAAAGAGATCAACTAAACAGAAATAAACTTACTATACCAACCTAAAGTAAAGATACCAGACCTAACAAACATAGCTGCTCTGATTGGTTGTTATGCTGTCAGGTAACAGACGGAGAATTTAAAACGGTGCCAATCAAATGTCAAAAATCACAAGACTCCTAATTTTTACCTGTCATTAAGCTAAAGAAGAAGAATGTCAAATGTGACAGTTGGATAATTCATAGATTATTTTATTAAAGGAGTAGACGAGAAGGTAATTATGATTTTTTTTTTTTTTTTGGGGGGGGGGGACTCTGATCCATGTCATTATTTGCTTGTAAAATCCTACAGCCGCCTCTAAAGCTGCAACATTTATGCAGAATAAACATTTTTTATTTTTCCATTATGGATTAGTGTGTAGATTGACAGTGAAAAATGGCGTTTTTATCCCTTTTAAGAGGGATTAAAAACAGTTAAAGTGAAGGGGTCTGAATATTTTCAAAAGCGATTGTATGTCAGTATCAATACATGATGATAAACTGGCTTGTATGCAGTATAACATTGCTCCCTTTCAGATGTGATGTAATTTTACAAGGCTCATTTCACCAGCTTTAAAAAAAAAAAAAAAAAAAAAATGTTTTAGGGTACCGGTCCTTCTGCTTTACAGTTTTAGCTGCCAAACTTTTCTCTTTGTTTCTTTGCTGAGTTGTGTCTCTGCTGACACAGCGCTTTCTGCCGCATCATATTTTTCACTCGGTTTATAGCCAACAAGTGACGGGACTTTCTATTTTAGTCCTCAGAGCCAAGTGACAAATATTTTACTCGCATTCAGTGCAGCATTTCACTGCAGCTTTTTCAGTCCACTAAATCCTAAAACTGTGACACAATCTCTGCGTTTCATACAATTTGTCACCAAACTCTTTAAATCCACAGACACACTCGAGGAGCTACGTGTGACTGACGAGATTTATTTTTTGTATCTGACTTTTATCTAACGGCTGTTTTGCATACGGCAAAAAGTATATATTTGCTCACATTTATCAATTGAAGTGTCTCTCTTGAGATTTAATATTTCACTTCGATGAGTCAACATCACTTTGAAGCGGCTGCAGACGCGGTGGGATTTCATTTAAATACCCAAACCTCACAGCAGGAGCGTCGCTTCGCTGAAACACTGGGAGCTCTGAGAAATTTCTACATCTGATATCCAAACTTCAAAAACCCACTCGACTTCAGACGACAGATGAGTGACGACGTGTCATTAGTGTGTTTTGTTGTGTGTGATCACTGTTTAGATGTTCAGAAGTGCTGCAACATTTGAACTTTGCTTCACCTGTTTATGTTGTATCTCAAAAAGGTGAGTAAAATGTTGAAAGAAAAATGACAAGGAAATTCAGAATGAGTGTTTCTTTTTGTTTTTATTTTTGCAGTATTTTGAAAGCAGACAAAATTTACAAAAATGTCAAAAACTGACAAAAGTGAGAGGCAATTTTTTTTTTTTTTTTTTTTAAATGAGTGGGCTTATCTGAAGCCTGCATCTTAAAAAGTTCACCTTGAAATGTCATAAAGTTATAGAAAACACAAAGTAGAAATAATATGACTACAAAAATAAGGTATGCAACAACAACAGCAAAACAATAATAACAATATTAAAAGAAGAAAATGTGAGTATGATGATGGATGAGAGTGTGTTTGCGCCCTGCTTCAGCTTTGATGACAGCCGGACTTAGTTTTATTCAGTTTGATTCACCGCCGTATCTTTCAACCCGTATCACGGCAAAACGTGAAATAGCTACGCTTTGGGCTATCTAGGTGTGAAAGTTACACGTTTTCCTGTAGTGGAAGAAAATTATACTCACTGAGTGCTTGGAGCCATTTGATTTACTGGGGATTACGAAATAAACACATAGTTGAGGTTAGGAAAAGAAAAACAGGGTTGGGGAAACATTAAAACAAAAATAAACTCCAGAAAAATATTGTCTTGACTTCCACGACATCTCAAAACGTGTCTATTTCACGCTTTGACGCGACACTGGGTTGTTGTGTCTTTCATTCTCCTGTTTGCCTCTTTTCATAAACCCTCCTGTTACTACTTTGACTCTTCAGTACATAGCAACTGTTTTCCATCTTCCACTGTGAAATGCTTTTATATCTCAGCCCACCTTGAGTGTTTGTCTTTGTTTCCCTTCCTAAAAAGTCTTTTAGAGATGTGACTCGTCCTCTGAAACCAACGACCAGACTTTTTCTCTTCCGACCGGACTTTTTGCTGATTGACAATCTGACTTCTGACGCTTTCACTCGGTTCGGATGCCTTTTTTTTTTCTCCTTTTCCTCTATAAAAATGTCACCAATGTTCTGCGGGAATATTTAGGCAGAGCAATGTTTCTAAGAGCTGAACTGCAGATCGATTTACTCGAACGAGCCTCTGATGAGTCGATCAAATCCAACCGAACGCTGCTTCAACGGAAGATATACAACTCAAGGAAATCGGATCCTTTTTGGACAGTCAAAACCACTGATCTGCTCCAGTTTGATTTATAACCTAGTCTGAACATATTTCTTCTTCAGTTTACATTTCAGAGCTTCTTGTGTTCTTAAATGTTTCTACAACCTCAAACTTTCCAGGATTTGAAGCAAATTTCACTCCCTCTGAGTTTTCACTCATATTTGCTTTCGTCCTTTTGGGGCCACCGTCTTTTAAACCTTACATCCAGATAAATAATAATTGTTGTTGTTGTTGTTGTTGTTTTATAACATGAGAACAGATAAATTGTCTCCTGTGGATCTAATGCACGTTCTAAGTAAATTTATACGATGAATTTAAAACCATTGTTGTGGAATTGTGAACTATGGGAGCAAGTTGCATTTGGAGACGTTATCTTGTAATTTTGACAAAAGGAAGGTGATTATCAGTTATTGGTAGAACAGGGTCACTGACACGACTTCATTAAGTGTAAATACATTTGTTGGTATAATACACAGTTATTGTACCACATTTATTTCCGTTGTGGAAACTGTCGCCTGAAAATATGTAAGTAGCACCTTTCATACAAGAAAATGCAGCTCGAACTTCACTATTTTACTTTGTACAAAGCTAATCGATAAATATGGCGATATTTTTTTTATACTTTTAACGCTTTAAACATTTGTTTAGACTGTATATGGACCTCAGCTCTCTCTCTTTTCTCTCTCTCTCTCTCTCTCTCTCTCTCCTGGAGGCGGTCACTAGGGTAGTGGGCGTGGCGTGCCGCTAGCCAGGCAGGTGACGTCAGCGGGAGCTGTTCAAAGCGGTGTGGTGCTGAAGAGACAACTCTCGTCGGCGCTCCGTCAGACAGCCAGTCAGTCCTCCCGCCCGCCCGCTTCCTCCCCTTCTCTCCCTCTCTATCTGCCTCTATCTGTCTCTATCTGTCTCTCCTGCTCACTCGGTCGGTCGGCTGCGTGCTCCGCGGCCGTCAGCGGGTCCGTGAACGCTGGATTTCACCGCCTCGAGGCTCGTTTATTAGCGCTCAGTGCGGGAGGATACAGAAGAAGAAGGAGCGCGTGCGGGAGAGATTTCTAACAAGTAAGTCGCCTCTTTTCTTTTCTATCTGTTTCCCTCTGAATGAATACTTTACACCGTTGCGGGACAGAAATGCTCATATAGCAGAAGTGAGCCCTTTTTCCCGGTTTAAATGACTCTTGTTTGTGTGAATGTGGCCGCGTTCAGGTCCATGTATGACCCGGCTGTCTGTAATTATCAGTCCCCGTGTCTTCCAGCCGCGCCTAAATCTTACCCCGAGCCTGCCTGGGGTAAAACATTTGACTCACATTTGCATGATCCAATGGTCAGACATGGTCTCTCTCTCTCTCTCTCTCTCTCTCTCTCTCTCTCTCACACACACACACATGCACGCAGGTTACACACACTGTTCTTTGCATGAATGAAAAAGGGCTCTCTCTTTCCCTTGTTATTTGTGTGTGTGTGTGTGTGTGTGTGTGTGTGTGTGTGTGTGTGCGTGTGCGTTTTAGTGTGTTTGTGCTCATCATAAACACTCTTTTCAACGTGTGTGTGGGGGGGGGGTAAGAGGGGTGGGGAGGGGGGTGGGCTACAGCTCTCTGCTCACAGACTCTTGTCAACTCACATCGATGGAGGATTTTCATTTAAATGTGGCGTGCGGTCACGTGACATTTGTAGTGGCTCTCGGTGGTTTTGATGGTGAACAGCAGGCGGCATCAGACCGAGAGGACCGGACTGTGGAAGCTGATGCAGCATCGCGGCTTGTGGTAGAAAGTGCAAGGAGGGAAAGGATCATGGTGTGTGTGTGTGTGTGTGTGTGTGTGTGTGTGTGTGTGTGTGTGTGTGTGTGTGTGTGTGTGTGAGAGAGAGGGGGGGGGGGGGTGTTGATTTGTGTCATTTCCAGAGTGCATTTAGGTGTGGCCTCTTCTCCTTTTCCTCCTCCTCCCCTCCTCCCTCCTCCCTCCTCCTCCTCGTCTTGGTTTTATTGCCTTGGGTGACGTGCTGGTGAATACAGAAGTCCGGTCGATGCTGTTAAACTGTCCCCCTCTCCTTCATCCACACACATGCTGGACGTACACAAGCCTGTGAGGCGACCGGCAATTTATTGTCTCTCTTGATTTTTGTCCTCCTCCCGACATAAACACCAACGAATGTGACAGCGGCTCTGAAGAAGACACTGCTGGTGGATGTTCGAAGCCTTTCATGACGAGTTACTTTCTTTTAACGCTTCCGCGAAGGAGGGAAGTCACACGAAGAAAGAAGAATGGTCAAGAACAAACGTGCAGAGGCTGCAGGGTGCCGATTCCAGTATTTCAACTTCCTTCAAACCCCCCCCCCCCCCTCCCACCCCCGCCCTCTCCCCGCTTTGTACACTTTGCATTAAACATTTTAAATCTGGAGCGTGAACCGAGATTGCCCCGATGACGTCAATGTGAGATTACCCCGATGACATCACCGCGACATCATCAGGGTTATGTTTCCCAGCTTTGGAAAGCGCCCATCAAAGCTCACCTCGCTGTGTCACATCCATTCAGTCAGCACGTACAAGCGCGGTGTCGCAGGAATCAGGAAGACCTGGCGAGTACGGAAATAATGTCGATTTAAATGTCGAAGACGCTTCGACTGCCGGAAAGCAGGACTTGCGACATTTTGCAGCTCCGGTAGGCGAAAGGAAACGTGGAGGGAAGTACCAGGTGTCCAGATTTAAGGCTCAAAGTCATTTTCTGAGTTCTGACTCGACCAACGTGGTTTAAAAATATCTCTGTAGAATCGTCATATTCTGTGATATTTCTGTCAAATTTGACGCAGTTGTGTTTTTTTTTTACAACCACTCGGTGGCATCGACTTGTGCAGACAAAGATGAAGACGGTGACGTCTGCTGAAATGTAAACGATTTCTTTTCTTTTTTTTTTAATCAATTCTTACCGTCTTCAAAGACTTGCTGCTCTGCTTCCGTATCACCTGCAGGGACTCCTTCACCAGAAACCTCGTGGCGGTGAGGGGGGGGGGGGGGGGTTCCTTTCCGGCAGACCTTATTTTATTCATGCGGTCAGTGTGGAAAGGGGTTACTTTTGATTTGGTGACATTTGCAAACTTTCCGCAAAACCCCGTTGTTTCCTTTCCAACGAGACGCTACGGCCGCGACACGTTGTGCGACGTCTCCGAGACGCACGCGGACCATCTTGGAAGCTTCAGCTTTTTCTTAAACTTCCCGAAGTGAACACGTGTTGACATTCGAAGCACACGGGCAGGTGGGTGAACGGTGACATCGCTGACGGGGCTGCGGGATGTTTACGTTTAAAAAAAAAAAAAAAAAAAAAGCCTTCGTCTCATTCCTCTAATTAATTCCTCTCCCGGTGGATTCAGATTCCGATCTGGGCCCGTAGCCCAACTCTTCTCCCATTTTACCCAATTATCTCTGTATTAGAGGAATCCCGGGCCTTTAGTCAAAACACCATGTTTGCTTTTTGAGTCTGTGACTTATTTAATATTGTTCTTGGCTTGCGATCGGGCTGCCGGAGCGGCAGAAGTCTTCACAATATGCCGGCGTCTTTAAACACGACGCTGAAGCTAACCCTCCTCAGTCTTCAGGCTTGCGCGACGTCTCCTCGTTTGCCAGTTTGAAGGCTTAAATCGTCGCCGTCTGTCTGACAAATTAAGACCGTGTTAGTCATAAACCTCTTGTGCCTGTTAATTTTTTTTTTTTTTTTTTTTTTTTAGCGCGAGTCTTGAGATGTGTCATTTTTTTTTTAAATAAATGGCCCTTTGTCAAAACACCGATGATTAATATCTCAGAACGGGCCTGAAGGATAAGAGATGAGAGATTTGGCTTCTGTTTGTGCTTCGTGTTCAAAATCATGCAAGAAAACGGTTCTATATTTCCCCCCCCCCCCCCCGGGAATCCCCCGCCTCCTTTGGCCTTTCTGTTGTTATTGTGGGGGAGGGAGGGGGGGGATGGGGGATAAAGGGAGGGGGAGTAGGTCAAACCCCACCCCCCCAACCCTCCACCTCCTCTTCATCTACATCCTCCAGTCTTGGCCCCCCCCCCGGGTGTCCAGCAGACCGGGTCTCTGCAGGCAGGTGGGGGGGGGGGCCTCCCATGGCTGTCCAGCGACACCTGATACTGTAGGATCCGGTTTCTGTACCTGCAAACGGGTGAAGAGACGTCCGTAACGCTCGTTGATACTTTTTACTGTGAGCCGTACTCGACGGGAGGAAAGTCATCTCAGTATTTTCATACAGGCAAGAGCTTGAAGTTTTGTCTCTCACGCTGAAAGATAATTGGCCAATCCATTTATCCACCTGTATTTAATTGGCTCAAAGGATCCCTGAGTCATTTCCTAGTGGGAACATGATTGCTTTTTTTTTTATTATTTATTTATTTTTTTCTATTGTGTGTGTTCCCAAAAGAAAATTCTCCTCTCCACACGAGGTCAGAGACACTTCAGAGACGTGGATGTTTGTCACCAACGGGACTTGACCTCCGGGTTGTTCATTTGTTGCAGCTGTTACAAAAAAACGGGAATAAAAAGCAGAAACCTCAGAGGCGGAAAAATTAAGCTTCAAAAATGCAGTTTTTCGAGTGGCCACTTGAGGCCGCCACTAAAAGCGAGTCGAACTTTGTAGGTCTAATATCCTTCTTTTGTGACAAGTGTACGGGGAATATAAATATATGTAACTCGTTTAAATTCTATTAGGGCTTGAAGTTATGCATAAATAAGGGTGGGCTACTTTGAGTGACAGGTTGGTGCTGTCACAGATGAATCATATTGCTGCCTACAGCTGTCAGCCACCAGCCTTCATTCGCTCCGCCCACTGCTCCGCCCACCGCTCCGCCCATGCACCACCTCTTTGCCCATTTTCGGCACAGTGACATTGCAAACGTGCTGATGTTTAGCGGTCAGGTCCACTGAGTTCATTAATGATATTTTTAGATTGGAGAACGGATGCGTTGACACCTCAGTGGATCTGATCTACGTCGAAAGTAAATTTGTACGTTGAATTTAAGCGTTTTGCGACAATGCCGTGGGATCGTGAAATTGCGTTCCCTTTTTAATTAAAAAAAAAAAAAAAAAAAAAATCGAATGCTGGACGTCCCTGAGTTTGGAGTTACTGCTCTCCATTTCAGTAAAGCAGCTTTAATTGTCCCCCAGCAGTCAGCAATATGCAGTGAATTACATTTTTGGTAAATATTCATCCGTTGGCTGGGGGATTCCTTCGCTTTACCATAATGAAAGTTTTTGAATTTACAGGTTTAGATGTCGGTCCGTGCGAAGAGCAAACCTCCTACGACACCACTTCTTCTTTATAATTCTCACTCAGAGATTTCTCTTGATGTGTGTGCTGAGACTTCACCCTCCAGTGGATCTCACTCATTTCCTCCACCCACCCCCCCTCCACCCCTTCTCCCTCCACTCGGTGCCCTCCCATGAGCCTGAATAGAGTTTATTGTTACGGAAAACTGGCAGCAGATCTGAGGTCAGACAAGAAGCCCCGATTTCAAAACCAACCACACAAAAGGTAGTTCAGACTGCCGCAAAAACAGCCCTTTGTTGTCACTTTTTTTTTTCTTCCAAATCTCATTTTAAAAGCTGAAATCTATACCCGTCCGCGTGCGCGAAAGGCTCGTCGTCCTTCGAATTTAGCCGCTGCGAGCCTCGAAGGGACGCGTGACACCTGCGGGCTCACGCCTGTAATCTCAAACCGTGAAGATACAAACACGGTGTGAAATGCGACTTTCCGCGGCCGACTCTCTTATTCCAACAGACTTTAGAGGCACCGGCGCAGATGAAGTCTCAATAGGAGAGCGTGTTGTACTCTATAGTGACACTCTGTTAACGGCGGTTTGACCGTAAGGTGTGAAGAGAAATGTGAAACGACCGCAGCTTCACGTTGTCCTGATGACTTCTTTTATTCAGCCGGTCGCTCGTGTTATTTGATTTCACGGCGATCTTCAGCCAAGAGTTTCGGATGTTGGAGCATGTTCTTCGCATTTTCTTAACCATAATCACACAGTTTCCCCCCCAAAACACCAACTGAGGTTTGTTTTTCTGTAACACCAACCTCGTGGGTTTCCAGATGGTTTTGTTTTCCTCAAGAACGTGAGATTAATACGTCTCAAGATGAAAAATAACGAGGCGCTGACACGCTTCCCTCTAGTGGACGGCCGTGCGTATTACATGCTCTGCCGCCACACCGGGTTGGTTTAAATTGCTAATTTAACCTCGTTGTGGCACCGACATGCAAAAATTCGGGCTTTGATAAATTATTGTAAAACTTCAGAAATGACAAATACATTTTTGTGTGTTTGCTGTTGTTCTTACTCTTTGGAAACGACACGAGCAACATGATTTCTTTCACATCGCTTAATCTGCCTTCCGTAAGTGCTTAGATTTACAACAGCGACAGAAAAATGACCCGCGTGTCGAAGAGCTAAACGCGTAATACGGGGCATCATGTTCATCAGCACGACACAAATACAGTGCATCTCTTTCACTTTCCGGGCGGCAAAGTAAATCATAACTATAAATGATTCATAAGAAATGTCGAGGTCTCGCAGTTCAGCCTCTTCTCTCCCCTCTTTAAGCCACCGACCGGGATCACCGTCGGGTTTCACATGCGTCGGACAGTCGAGTCGAGCTTCAGCAGCATCAGCAGAAAGATCCTCCAGGGTTACCTCGGCGGTGCAGCCGCCTCTGGCTCTACGTTCGAACTGAGGCTTTTAGCAGATCAGTACACATGCGCAGGCACAATTGCACAGACATATGCTGCTACTATTAATAGACCACCGTGTTTTATTATCCGGTCGGTCTTTTGAGCCTAAAATCCGAGATGAAAAGGTCACGTTGTCTCCCTCTTTCTTTATTCACACATAATTACAGAAGCTCGAGCGTCTGAGTGCAGTTTTTTTTTTGTTTTTTTTTTTGGTTACCACTTAATTTGCAGCACACTTGCACCTTATGGTGAGAGCGAGACTTTTTTTTTTTTTTTTTTTTTTTTTTGTCTCGCCGCCTGCCAAACCTCGCCGCGCATGGATTGGTGACGGAGCGTCTGTCGTGCTCCGGCGAGGAGCAGATCGGACGGGCAGCCACTCGCTGAAAGCCAGCGGGATTAGCTCATTTCATAGGATTGTCACCCAGATCCTCCGTGTTTCGTTCGGACGGCCTACTTCAGGCCACATCTGGTCAGCGCGGCGCTGCTGTACCTTGTTGAATCCGTATAAGACGAAGGGGGTGTTTAGCCAGAATACAGGTTCTAAATAAAGCTTTTTCTTTTTGGGGGTTAGTACTACGGATAATTATTTTTTTATTTTCCAACCGAATCTTTTTGATTTGTTTACGTTGAACCGTTTTGTTTAGTCTCTGTTGTGCAAAAATAACCTGTAATAAATGGTTAAGTGGATGATGCAGCCAAAATATTGCTCCGTGAACACGTAGTATTTTTTTTGTGACGATCCGTTGGTAAAATTTGGTGAAGACCACGATACCATACAGAGAAATAAGGGTACATTGCTCTCTGGTGGGCAAACAATATAACGGCACAACTGTTTGTAGATTAAGGGACTGGTTTTGAGAAATGATTGGATTATTTCCTTTCTATCTGAGACACCATTGATATGAATCTCATACATAATTTTGCTGATATTCTTGGAACAAATTCTCATTTACTCCAAGCTATCTATTTCTGCATTATGATCTTTAACAAAAGTATACTCGGGGCATATGGGCCAACAGATGTGCTAATAACAATATACTCTGATTGGCCAATATTGACGGATGGAATCGGCCGGCCGACGTATCGGTCCGGCTCAAACCATTACACCCACAGCGTTTGCAGATATATTTGTGATCTTGGTATTCGCCTATGTACAACTTTAGGAGTGGACATGATATAATTGGGAGGATGCATATCTGTAAACGGACCAGGTGTTAGTATAAAATGGAAATATGTCATAGACCCATGTTCCCTTTTTGTTTTAAGATAAAAAAAAGACAAAAAAGTTCATTTCTAGGAAAAGTAAGACGCTAACTGACTTGAGGCTGTTTATCTGTTTATTAAAATGCATTGGTTGCTTTGCATGGCAGCGTGATACTGATATGATTCAAATGGATGCAGCTTCGTTGTGCTTCATTTTTTGTTGCTTCACATTTGTTAGTCTTAGTCGACGGCTTTTAGAACAGGTTCATTAACTCGAGTGTCACTGACTCACTATAAGGCTGTCGTTTATCAGACAGGCGGGAAAGAAGATGTTTGCTTTTCTTGCGGTTTTTAAAATCTCCCTCTGGCCTGGTGATGGGGGGACACGGATTCTTAATGTTCATCATAGTTATCCCAAGTATCTCTGATTCATAGAGCCCAAGGTTGTTCATGTAGCCTCACTGTTTTTGTGACCGTCACTGACTGAATTTGGGGCTGTTTTTTTTAAAAAAAAATTTAGGGTGGATATTTAAAAACAAAAAAGAAAGTCTAAAGGCTTCATTAGATGTATCTTAAGGTCGGTGAGTTTAACCACACTGAGCTAGAACATGTAGGCTGTGTTTAACAGGCAGCTTTTACAGTATATATATATGTATATATATATATATATGTACATATATATATATACAAATTATACCCTGTAGAGTTGATTAGAGACAAGACCCTGCATCAACATTCACTTACTGATCCTTTCTCCACCCTCTTCGCTCTCCCCTTTCATATTTCTTCCCAGACCGTATGGGCTTCATCCTGCCTTCATGTGGGCGTGTGTCCTTTGCACCCCCCTCCTCCTCCTCCTCCTCCTCCTCCTCCTCCCTTCCCATCACTCCTGTGTGTCTGCCATCCTCCCGTCTTCTCTGTATCCTCCATCTGTCTCTCTCCTTCCCCTACATGCATGCTGGCAGGTTTGTGTGCCAGCATGGCAGCACGGGTGGGATGTCTGCTAAACTCAATGCTGCTTTCGGTCGTGCTTTCTCCAGAGAAGAGGCCTGATATCTAATGCTGGGAGATAGACACGGCCGGAAAACCCCCGATCCCGTGAGATGTTTTTGTTTATATTTAGTCTTGTTTTTTTTCTTCTTTTTTTTTTAAATGCCCTAAAGGAAAAATGATGGAAAAAGATTTGAATCTGACCTCGCAGGACCTTGAAACGGAAAAACAGTCATGTTTCGAAAAGAAATGTCATCAAGTGCATTAATCAAACAAAAATGTTACATTTAAAGTAAAAACATATCTATATATTTATGAATATTCTGTTTATATAATATATTATAATCGCACTTGCTTTATAAAATCCATCTGGATGGTGGGTGGTTAAGAAATAATTAAAGTGGCACATTTACTTTAGAGACACTCTGTCGTTGAGGAGAGTTAGTTGAGTTTGTCGGATGGCTTCGTCGTTCCTGTAAATGATATATTCACGTTCATGTCACCTGATCACTCCGTGTTGTTCTCACAATAACGACGTACAGACTTTGGACAGACAAATGTCACATTCGATGTTCAATGTGTGGAAGTTTCAGGTTTCAGAATACAGCTCTGCAAAGATTCTGCAAATTAAGAGGCTGATTCACTACGTCGATCGATTGATTGATATACTTTATTGGTCCCGCAAGGGGAACTTTTTTCCGATCCAGCAGCATGCAAAGATACAGGGTAAAAGCAATACAGATGACAGAATGAAAATATGAAATATAGAAATTAAAAAATGAACAGTATATGCAAATAAAATAGAATAAAATTAAACAACAGCGCAACGGCCAGCAATTTAGTGCAAAAAAAACCCCATTAAAATCACATAAGCTTGTTTTCAGTTTTTAGATGCATTTCTGCCACCTTGTGGCGGTAGTAACGCACTACCATCAGCCGCAGGTACAAAAAAAACCCAAGGAAATAAGACCAGACGATAAATTTGAAAATCGTGTGCAGCATGGAAAGTTCTCTCGGCGGAAACGCAGCTTTGCAGCGGCGCATCAGGTTCGTCCAAACAAATCACAAAATTGTCAGGTGTTTTTGCAAATATACAACCGAATGTGTTAATTCTCACTGCCCTACATTTAGTCAGGGAAGCGTCTCACAGTCAGTTGTATTAAAAAAAAATAAATAAATAAATAAAAATAAAAAAAATCATACTTTATACTAACGCAATCCGCTGGCACAGAACCATATCCCATCTGAGTCATCTCTCCTGGGTCTCTAGTGGTTTGTAGCGCTCTCATCTTTACAAAAAATAAACATGACAGAGGTCAGCAGACGTCCAGAATGCCGGTAGGCGGTAGCTGCAAGTCTTCAAATGTAACGATGTGAAAATCACGCCGAGCAGGAAACGTGAAACGTGAGTCTGCAAAGCACTTCCAATAAGCGAAAGGTTTCTCATATACGTCGATTTAATTTTTTTTTTAATGTATTTATTTATTTTTTTCCCCATAACCCACCCTGTTCTTTTTTATTTTTTATTTTTTTTATCTAAATGTTAACATCAGACACATTAAGAGGCTCTAAGAAGTAAAAGCCAACAAACCTACCCAAGGTCATCCGTCCGCTGCAGGGACGATGACTTAGCACACAATCACGCCACAGATACACATTAACCTCACTTGTGCTCTGTGACACATAGAGGAGATTATATAAATCATCTCATGCGTCATGCACACACACACGCACACACACACACACACACACTTTTCTCTTTAGCCTCTATTATAAATCGTTCTGTTGTTATGATCTGAAATCCAATTGAGGAAACGGAGTGGAGAGCAAAGGTGGTCCTGTGACCATCGCTTGAACCAGTGTCCTTTCAGTCCTTGTTGCCGTGGTACCCGGCCTTACTGTCCCCGAACATCTTCAGCAATACATTTACTCCAACGCAGCAGTTTTAAATATTTAATTCCTATGGTTGTTTTTTTTTTTGGTGGGGGGGGGTTATACCCTGTTAGTCTGAAGAGTCTTAAATCTCGAGACATGACAGCTCTCATCTCTGATTGATTGCCGAGAGGAGACGGCGCTCCCTCTGCAGCCAGCTTTTTGGACAACATCCAGAAACTTTTATTGCCTCATTTTTTGCAGAAGATTTGAGTGCCGTTAATTCTCATTCACTGCCAATGGAGGATCCACAAAACCTGCTGATAAAAATCACAGACAGAGACGTGTTGAGACGGGTCGATGTGAAACGACTCTCAAACCAAAACCTGCCACGTCAGAAAATGTAATATTCCCAGCTGCTGGACTGCAGTGGACACTACGGTAGTGAAAAGTGTTCCATTAAACGTCTTGCAGTTTTGCGAGGTGACGCGTACACAGGTTAGGGACTTCATGGAAAGTAGCTGGGAGGCTGTAAAAGAGGGAGAGGGCCAATGTAGAATTTTTGTGGAGTTTCATTGGATTTGTTTTGCAGATAACTTGTGGGAATTGACAAAAATAGCAATTGCAAAGTTCCCAGTAAATATCCCCATTGGCCAGTGCCAAAACATAACCACAAAAAAATAAAAAGAATGATGTTGTTCTACTCGTGGATATTCAAACACTGCATATCTTGACCGGAAAATGGACAATGGAAAACACGTTAATTAGCGTTTCACCAGTGCGTTGATAGATGCGTAATCCAATCAAAATTACTTTTCCTTCAAAGCATATTTGCTGTTGCAAATTGGGGGTGTGCCATAATTTGTTAGAGACAGGGTTGCTTATCATATCCAGAGAAAAACAGTTGCAACATAATTCAGCATAATGAGTAGCGAATATGTCCATTTTGAGAAAGTGGGTGTTATGAGTGATAATATCCCCAGAAAAGAGCCCCCTTTATTTATCTTTTTAAAATTTACTTTACGATTCATCCCATCCTCCCAACTCAAATAATTTGTATACGGTCCCTAAATATAAAAACAAGCTTGGTTTGTGTTTACAAAAAAAAAAAAAAAAAAAAAAAAGAATAACAGCTAATCTTGGGGAAGAAATTAAAGCAATAATTGTAAAACTAGACCATGCTTCCAAAATATAAAATATAGATGAAATATTTTAACTTATTAAATCATCATGTAAATATAAAGAGTCAAACTTAACATTTCAGATGTTAATCTTTAACCACAGTGACTCTCATTGTAAAACTGAATGGCCCAAAGTCTAAAGATAACCACATGTTCAAATTGTTTTTTTTTTTTAGGGGGACAGATTTAGAAAAGGGAACGGTTCCACTTTTTAATCCATCTGAATGAGATTGGCTGAACGCTATTTACTCTGGATTATACTCATTTTATTGAAATATTTGCATCTCGTTTCAGCTACATTTAGAGTAGACAGCTGTGCGGTGGATAGCGAGTCAAAGAGAGGGGGTGGTGGTGGGGGGGGGGGGGGGGGGAGGGGCGGGGTCACCTCCCTCCCTGCCTGCCTGCTGCTGTTGCTTTTGGCAGGTCAGTGTGAACAGACTGTGTGAACATGGAGAGATTATGTTTCCACCGCTGGTTACCTCAGCTGAGAGGTTGCACAGAGCAGGATTTGGGTTTGGTTGAGTTAATCTTCCACTCTGAGGTTTATATTTGGAGACGTTTTTGTGTGTGTGTGTGTGTGTGTGTGTGTTTATGCGCTGCCAGTCATCAATGCTGTTAACTGATCAAATCACAGGTACCCACGTCGTTTGGGGATTTTTTTTGTTGTTGTTGTTGTTGACAGTGCCGACTGATTGTTCTTTGCAAATTCTTATGTATGTTTCAACAACAGCAAAATAATAATCCCGGCTGCAGCTGCGGCCGCGTTGCCGACCCGTCTGCACTCGAAGGTGCCCTCCTGTTCCCCGAGGCCCTAATCTACTTCTTGTGTGAGGTCAGAAAAGAGGTGCTTTGGGTGGAGTCGTGCGAGTGTCAGATGTGGTGGATGTCGTTGAACCATGTGGCTTCAGAGAGGAGCGGCCGCACACTGATAACAGGGAGGAGGCAAACTCCAGCAAACGAGTCCATGTTAGGCAGCGACTCGCGCGGTCTCTCATTACCTGCGTGGACTACAGGCCATGTTCTGACCTCAATGTGTGTGTGTGTGTGTGTGTGTGTGTGTGTGTGTGTGTGTGTGTGTGTGTGTGTGTGAGGTTGGGAGGGGAGGGCTGGTAGGAGGATGAGAGTCAGCCCTGTACGGTAATTAGCGAGGTGCTGAGGTTAAAGATGACTGGGTGGGCTGCGGCTCCGCGCTCAATGTTAACCCGATTTTCAACTCCCCCCTCGTTCTCGTTCTATTCTCGGCCTCCCATGTGGTCGAATTTCAAAGCGTTTGTTTGCCGAAGTAAATGCAGCTCCACAGACGCAACCGGTACATCTGGCAGCATCGATTGAGTCGGTACGTACGGATTCTGTTGCAGGAGCGGAGCCGGACTGGAACCGGGACCCGGTGGCGTTTGACCACGAACCCGCCTGTGGGCTCAGTCCGTCGGGCCTTCAGACGCTGCTTTGTTGGGCCTGAAGAGATGCACCTTGTGGACGTAAAGCCACGTTTCCACTGCAGAAACTTTGAGGGGGACAAAGAACTTTTGAAGAACTCGGTTCCTCTACTTGTGTTTCCGGGTCTAGAACTGGTAAGAAGATTGTTTTAACCTCCTGAACATAGTACGAGTAGTACTTTTTGAGAAGCTGCAGAGCTGAACGTTGTTGATTGGTCGAGTACTCCAGCACAAGTAGTACAACTACAACTGTCCTTCTTTTAAATTCTGCAGCTGCAAACAAGTTCATTTTCTTTTTTGACACATGATGGAGCCACAGACGAACTCTTATTACAAGTCCAGGTCTAGTTGAGCATTCATACAGAGGAGAACTTGGGGAATTTGAGACTTTTTCTCAGGGGTTGGAGGAGACCAAAAACAGAGATTTAAAAAAGAGTCCGTGGAGAGAAACATGACTCCAAATGGATGCTAACGTAGCTCTGTTAGCTCGATATGTAAATAGCCACCCGTTTGCAACTATGTTTGACATAAAACAACTTCATGAGGCGATATTGTTGAGCGCCAACGGCGACACCGAGGCAGGAGAGCAGTGAAACTGAACATAAATAGAAGTGAGCTGCTGTCGCTCTCTTAGCGTAAGCGATTTACAAGTGTGAGCTCCGACACTTCCCAGCTTCGCTGCCAGCACCTAATATCACACAATACGGTATGCAAACAGTTACGTGGGACCGAGATGAATGCAGGACACCGAGCGGTAAATAACGGGGGGAACCGACGAGATTACGCGTTTCAAAAACAACGACCGTTTCAGCCTTTCATCCAAACCGTCGAACTGAAGTCAGCAGAAACCCCAAAACGCAATTCAAGCCACGCTTCATGACTGAAATCGTGAACATTTACAGGTGAAGATTGGGGAAATGTAATTGTTACTGAAGGCGAGGAACTCCAAAAAAAAAAAAAAAAAAGGGCCAACTTCATACACTCGCAATAATAATTCATATTTGTTGTTCGGCATTTCCTGTCTTCTACCTTTTTGTCTTTAACGATTAGATCAAACTGCAGAGCCTCCAGTCGCTCGTAATTAGCGCTCCGTCTTGTTTTCGAGGCGTCGTCCGTCCGTCCGTCCGTCCGTCCGTCCGTCCGTCCGTCAGTCAGTCATCATCTAATCAAGCTGCCTGCAGCTTAACAAAAGATCCAGGCAACGACGAGTAGTAAAACCGGATCGACTGTCATCTCCGATATGTCAGCTTTTTGTTTATGTCTTGTTCCCATGACAGAACGGCGACTTTGCTTCAATGAACCGCAGGCTGTTGTTGTTGTTGTTGTTGTTTTTGGGTTGTTTTTTTTACCGAGGATACTGAAAGGGAACACTACCCATGATGCAGTGCTCTCACGGGCGCAAAAACATAGTTTAAATAAAATAGCACCGTTACAAACTAACACTTGCGGGCTGTCTTTTAAAAAGGTCAGTTCGTGGTTTTATCGATTCCCTCGAGCCGACAGTGAGCAGTCCTACTACGCTGATTAATTATACGTTTTACATGCTAAAGACTATTTTATATGGATAGGGATCATCCGGGCTTCTACGAACGATGTGTTGTCAATGCATTTGTATTTATATATAGCATGTTGCTACCAAATAATAAGTGGAACAGATATTTCCTAATATGAAACAAATAAAATGAATAAACAAATTTATTTCCTAAATGTAGCTTTACAAGTCTGGCAAACTGTCGGTAAAGGCCGTATTTTTATTTCCCCACCCCCGGCACATCCTTTTTTTTTTTTTTTTTTTGGTGAAACATCCCTGTAATATCTCGTGAAAGGAAGGATTACAGAACAGCCCATGGATTCATAATTCAAGATGACTTTACGGCTCCCATGGAGAAATTTGTATTCGGAAATAAAGCAAGTACATAAAAAATTACACAGCTTTAGTGCTTAAGCAGTCTCGGCACAGTGTGGAGTCGCACACTTTAAATTTGATCTCCTTGCTGTGTGTTGTAACCTACACTTGAAGATTTCTACAGCAAATGTGCTTTCTGTATCTAGAGGAAGTCGTACCAGATTAAGATCATCGCAGCGGTGTCGCTTCCTGCATTGCATAATATTCATAAAAACTGCATACGGCTAAAAAGAAAAAGAAACAAAAAAAAAAAATCCTCGGGCTTGTCGCCGCCCTGAATAATGTGAACCGAAGAATTAGATGAACCTGCTCAGGAGATAATACCAACCATTAATCCGCAGTTCAGCCAGCCTCTAAACCTGTGATATTCATCAGAAGGAATTTAAGACCCGGCTTGATTCTTCAATCCTTCTGGTGAGTTAATACGCTGAATATCACGAGTCATATTTTCCAAAGCAAATAACGTCAGATGGTCTTTAGAGTTTTATTTCGGTAGCATCGTTGCTATAAATACCTCGATTCTTACTTGCGAGTAAAACACGAGAAAAACGAGTAAAGACAACATTATACTATATATATATTATATGAAATTCAATCCTAATTATATATTCTCACGGACAAGGTCGAGTGATATTTTCTAGCGATGAGCCGGGTGTGTTGTCATGGTGACCTGAGCACGTTTCAAATGTTCAGTTGACCAATCAGATCGCTGGGTCGGAGCTACTTAATATTATCTGACGCATAATGGGGACGTTCCCTCTCCTCAGCTACCTGGACGCACGAGTGGCATTTATAGTCTGGAAAATGTGTCACGCAATACAGTTATATTCATATATGTGTCTTGTTATTTTATTTTTTTTGTATCTTCACTTCCTTTATATTGAGTTCTCAAACAAGAAATTTAACATTGTAATTGTGTCTTAAATTTTTAAAAAAAACAACAATAATAATATCCACTATTGTGTGGAAATGTAAGAGGACATGTCATTTTCAGGCCCTTTCTCTCTCTCTCTCTCTCTCTCACCCAAACACTTACCTGTGTTTGCCATGGCCTGAACTTTGGGCTGTTTCCATAGCAACATTCATCACGCTCGGTGACGGTGACGAGCGAGCCGGCGGTTCACAGCTCCTGTCTTCCCTCCACAATCACTGACTTATCTCCTCCTCTCTTTCATTTTTCCTTTTTTAATTAGTTCTTACCAACTATAACACCCCCACCCCCACCCCACCCCCCCACCCCCCGAACGTCGTCTATAAAGCCCGACTGGGCGAGAAAGACTCCGCTTTATTTGTTCGGCTCGGTGTTTCAAGCTCACGGGCAGAATATCGTCCGGACCCGGCAGCTCTTTCTGAGCCGATGGCTTTGGGGTGCTGCCCGGAGGGACCCAAACGCACCAAATTGAAATGGGACATCGCTGAGATATGGAGCATGCATTATGCACAAGGCAGGAAAACGCCGTCACAAGTATGATAAATAATGACAAGGAGAACGAGAAGAGGTTTTGGTTGTCATGGTAAAGATCAGCACAGGCAGTAATAGCAGCATGAAGGGAGGCAGCAATGGCGCCGGTCCTCCAGTTGATGCTCAAGGACGAGGAGACTGTAAACTTCACATTTGATAGATGAGACTAACATACTTAGTTATTCTTTCTTAAGGAGTATTTGCGGCTTCAGGCACTTCGGCATCCGTCTCATTTTTCAGACCCGGGAAGTCACGTCCACTTTTATAAACCATCTGCGGTTCAGATACATCGTCTCGTTCTCTTATCCTCTTCTGTGATGGTTTAAAGATTTGAGAGAATTAGCAGCATCTGCTGTTTATCTCCGACAAATCAGTAGCGGCAGGCAATAAGTTGTGTTTTCCTTTTCCGATTTTCTTAAAAATGTATCTTTTAACTCGTAAACGCACTCGGCTTTTTGTCTTTCTGCTCGTCGGTGCTCCGCAGGATTAATCAGAGAAAAGGAAAACGACTGCTGAAAAGATGCCAAAAATACTCATTTAAGCTGAAGTGAAGTGATAGTTCTTTGTTGATTCTTCACTGCAAGTGACAGACAGTCCTTTTACTCACTGTTGATTCTAGAAATAAAGGTCAGTGCGACTTTTAACGTAAATAGCTTGTAAAGGAAATCCAACACTTCCACCGTGGCGTCGTACAGTTTGACGTCTTTCCCCTTGACGTGTTCACAGATTGCGTCCCCGAGCTGACGTGGTGTGTTTTTATTCTTTTTTTTTGTGTTCAGAGAGCAGAGTTGAACCTCCGTCTCGGTTCCGCTTTTCAAAAATAGAAATTCTCTCTTCCTTGCGCGTCCGTGTCCAAGTGTGTGTGAGGAAGTTGTGTTTGGGGAAGGCAGCGCTCCCGCCCGGTGACCCGCGCGCTAGGTTCAAGAAGCTCACGGGAACCCAAATGCTGCACCTTCGCTGGAGTTCCTCGCGTCGCGGCGCGGCGCGCTGCGTAGTCAAAGCGGGTCTGTTTCAGCCCTCCGCCGTCGACTTTACGCCAGCGTTGAATGTTCAGCTGATGTACGACTTCCCGTGTCGTAACCGCCAGCTCACGAGTTCCATTTGAACGCTGCACTAGACTGACGAACTAAAATACAGACACAAAACTATTTGAGAGCCTTTTGGTTTTTTCCTGTCAGTAATATGTCGGGTTTTTTTTTTTTAAAGAAACTCTCAGTAACTTTCTGCTATTAAACATTTCCCCTCCTCTCATCTTCTTCTTCCTTTTGAAGCTGTCTGAGGTACTAATTTCAGTTCAAAGACAAACCTTTCTTGCTGGTTTGGTTCTCAAATGCACGTGGGAACGGATTTTCTGCTTCTTTTTTTAATTTTTTAAATACCGTTTCACTTTACAGTTCAGCATTCACAACCTGTTGTGGAATTTGAAAAAAAAAAGAAAAAAAGTAAGTCTGTTTTTTGTTTTTTTTAACTGTGTCAAAGCTGAGGCGCTGTACTGGGTTTTCTTGCGACATAAAAAAAAATATGACCTTGCTACTGTGAGCATGCTGGGAAATGACCACAAGCAGAATGTTTTCCTAATTTAGGCCACATGATTGTAGGTTACTCCGTCTTTTTCTTCTTCTTCTTCTCTCTTTTTTTTTTTTTTTTTCTCGGCTGTGTGGGCAGGAACCCATTTAAAGCCTCGGCTCATGAGAAACACTGAAACATATGTGACAAGCGGATGTGAAATACGTTTCCGCGGCCCGACCGGGAGTGAATTGTTCTTGCGGGATTTTGTTTTGACAGCGGATCAACACGCAGCATGTTAGCTGTTACAAACGCGGCGCAAATCGATGCCGAGCGATCCATACGGCTCCGTCTGCAGCCGGCCGCGCAGCCGAGTACGGTGTGGGAGTGTGTTTCTGACCGATGCACCGTATATGCGAGTGTGTGGGTTGTTTTTTTGTTTTTTTAAAAAAGACAAAACAATGTTTAGGCTGGCGTAGTGTGTGTGTGTGTTTAAAATGTGTGTCTCGTTGCCCCGGTGGCGTATCGATGAATCGGGTGAAACCTCGTGCGCGCCCCGCCTCCTCGCGGCCTTATTGTGTCGTCTGTACAAGCGAGCGCGCACGGGCTCGCACGGAGGTCAGAGGTCATTGGGACACCGAGGCGACGAGATTGAAACTGAATGGAGAGGGTGAAAGGAAGGGGGGGGGGGGGGGGGGGGGAGAGCATTTCATGCGTGCAGAAGCTCGTGTTTGTCGGGGGATTTCTCCTCGTGCGTATCCGTCCATCTGCTGTCCCGCTGAAATCCATGTTTCACTGCGTGATTCGTGCATACACATATTTGTCTTTGCCATTTGCCGGTACATGCGGCTCGTATAGAGGCTTTGCCACTTGCCACACAAATCTCTGGAACCATCTGACATGTAATCTACAAATACCATCGATATATATATATATATATATATATATATATATATATATACTGTATATATATACAGCAACCAAGAGAAGGCCTGCGAGGCTTCCTAAGGGACTGTATGTGCTGGCGTTTCGTGGCTTAATAATGATAAATACGGCAAGTGTCATTGTCATTAGCTCCCATTTGAGAGAAAACGCATAGCGTGAAGCTTTAAACCCTGTAAAGCTCGATCACTTTGACTCGCGCTGGTGCTTCGAGCTGTTTAAAATTAATGAAACAATGGCCCTCTTTTCATTGCAGCTGTTATCTTTCAAAGTCGAGTGAATTCCTCGACTCGCCGTTCGCCGTTTCCGGTCTCAGATATCTGCACGTCGGGCTGCAAGGGTCACACGGAGGACGCGGCTCCAAAAGGCATTCAACTCACCTTTTAAGAATGATCCGCTTGAAGTTGATGGCGAAGCTGATGTGGAAGTGGTGGACATTAATATTATGTATTTTTTTTTTCTTTTACATGAAAACAGCGCCCACATTACCCACAATGCAACTTGACCGCAAATTAGCAACCTCTCTTTTTTTTTTTTTTCTTTTTCCACATAAGCAAAAGAAGGATGCATTTTACTACATACCTCAAAGAACAAGCAATACACTTACAATACAAGCTTGCAATACAAGCAATGAGAAAGTCAAGACAGTCATAGTGATTTGTTTTTGGGTGATTGAATTTTTTTTTTTTTTTTTTTTTCAATTTATAATGTCCAAAACTCACAAAGTTTCTTTCAAGGCTTTTATGTTGATTCGGCTCAGTTCGGTCTTCCGTTTCAGACGAAACGATCTGACAACAACAAGCAAAGCCTTTTATTTTTCTACTTTTAAAGTTAGATTTTGTTGTTATTGTAGTGGTACTTTCATGCCAGTTTCAAGAACAGTTATGAAATCCGCAGAGTATTTCGTGTAGTTTCTAGCGTTTGTGTCTCTAACAGGAAGCCCCTCGTGTGAAATTAGAGGTTTTAAGATTTCATGTTTTATGTCATGTCTTGTTCCTAAACCGAGCTGATTTAAAAGAAAAATATTGTAGATTTTGCCTCATTTTAAGATGAAGCTTGTAAGTAATTTTGTTTCACCTTTTTTGTTGGTTTTTTGTCCCAATTCAAGATTAATTAGATTCCCAGCCAATAATCTAGTTTCAAGCATCTTTAACTTGAACGTCTCAACCTGACCGGTCATTTAATACTCATCCCATTTTTCTTGCTTGAAATAACGAACAGAATATTTGATTTTCCGTTGCTTTTTTTTTTTTTTTTTTGTGGGGGTATTTTCCAGGGTCCAGTCACGTAATATTGAGCAGACCGGTCCCACGCTGACAGCCATCAGTCTGAAGTATTGATCCGCTTCGCACCCTCCGGCTGCCCCGGATCACGAAGGACAAACACAAGTGCATCTGAGCTCCACTGCTGCTCGTGCTCTGCGCACACATGGACGGCTGCCAACAGGGCTGTTGGGTAGTTGTGAGTCATGATTGAAATCCCGCTGGATGTAACGTAGGAAGGAGGAACTCTCTGGGAAGGTCTGAATGGATCGTCTTCCAGCGGCTGTCAAACGGACACGCGGCGTTGACCACGGCGACAGATAATGATTTGCAGTAAGCGAAGGAGGGAAGGCATTAGTAAGTCGTTAGTGTAATTGAGTGGTTTCATCGTCTGCTTTGAAGGTAACTTTTTTTTTATTTAAGCCGCCTCCCCGCTCCACTGTGACACCAATTAGCGGCGAACAGTGAGTAGTTCGAACTGACCGAGCAAAGCACAAAGAAGATCGTTATTGATCTGCCTTCACATCCTCCGAGCTTTTATCTGACAAACTTCTTGTGTCTTCATTTAAAAAAAAAAAAAAAAATCAAAAAAAGTTACCAGGCCGTTCATTTTAGGAGTTTATGTGTTGAAACAAAGGGTTGAGGCCGAACAGAAGAAAGAACAAAGGCAGGCGGAGGATGAGGAGGATCTTGTGGATCTGTGATTTCTGCCTCGTAGTTCATCTAATGAGATGACGAAGGAAGATGATGGCGGTGA
This sequence comes from Embiotoca jacksoni, assembly GCF_022577435.1. NCBI lineage: Eukaryota > Metazoa > Chordata > Actinopteri > Embiotocidae > Embiotoca > Embiotoca jacksoni. The sequence continues at coordinate 24,143,257 of NW_027185381.1, read as the reverse complement.
AAACTGAGACTAACGGCGAAGAAACGGGCCACAGAAGCTCAAATACGAACCTGAATCTGTAATTTACACTGAGGTGTAAATGCATCCACGAAGCATTCAAAACTCCGGCTGCTCAAATCACCAAATGGTGCTGAAACCAGCCATTGTTCTCCGTCTCATTAAAGCAACGAGGAACAAAATGGCCCCGGAAATGTCTGCACATATAATCAAAGATGAGCCGCATGAGCGCTTATCTGATGCCCGATCAGCTGATTGATCTGTACGGGTGACGGAGCGCCATGTAAAGATGACAAAAAAAGATAAAAGTTCAATCTCATTTTCATGTGTTCGTTTATGATTAGAGCCCAGAGTTATTGTATTCTGTCCTACAAAGTCAGATAGAAGTACAGACACGGTGTAGTTTAAAGACTGACACGCAAATATTTAAATTGTAAAACCTTGTTTTTATTCTAACCAAAAACCTCATGTCGTGTTTGTGTTACGATGAAAAGCTCACCGGGAGAACAAATATCTTCAACCAAAAAAAAAACATGTTGCTTTCTCGCTAAATTGAACTTGATTATCAATATCAATTATTGGTAATTACTTAATGTAATGTTATGAGCCCAATTAATCACAGCACAGGTTGAATAAAGTGCTGCGCATAATCAACCAGAATTAAAGCAGTCAGATGGATTAATATGTCTCTAATTAGATGAATTTACATATGATTAAACAATAACTTTAAACAAAATTACGTCCATTTCACTTGGGACAGACTTGGCAGCTACAATTCTTCCTTTCATATTGATATTTGATTTTATAGTGAATAATCTTTAAAGTTTCCATCTGTTCTATGGAGGTATTTTGGTGTCTTTCAGCTCATTGTTTTGGTTTTACAGCCTTCAGTGTTACTGTTTTTGGCGAGATGGTTGAACCCAAAGCAGAGCTAAAAGCCTAAATTAATTAATAGATAATAAAAAATGTTTATCGCATGTTTAAGTTAAGTTACATTTCTGTCCGAGTTGCGGCTGCTTCTTTGTGTAAAGCCGACTAGCAAGCGACTAGCTTCAGCACGTGAGATGTTCAGGGAACACCGGTGAATTATAGTCTCTAGCTTTAGCATCTATGCGAGGCGTTAAGGTAAATATCGGTTCATTGTAACATCTCATGATAACTTGTGTTTGAGGCGTTCGGAGGACATCCGTTAATTGTAGCTACACAAAAAAAAAAAAAGGTTACACTCTCCCCCCTCTAAACTGCATGAAAATTCAAGACTTGTACTGTATATATTCTTTTTCTTTTTTTTTTTTTTTAATCTTAAAATCAATATTATAAAGCTGTTATTGGAATAAGTATCATTCAGGAAGCGGCATCGAAGTCGAGGCGTCTTTGACGGTATGGGAAATTTCTGAACATGAGCGCCAATGAGCCGTCAACACAGGAATCGTTTCCATTTCCAATCGTTCATCTCGGCGGTTGCTAAAGGACCTACTGCGTCTTCGCTTTTGCATTTAAATCCGATTCACCCAAAACGGACGTGAATCGGAGGGACTCTCGTCTGTACAAAAAAAATATCCCCGGCACCGACGAAAAGCACTCGGTTGCACAGACGAGTCGCAGAGAGGCTGTCACACGGCGGCTGACGACACGCTTGATGTGGGCACTAAATCAAAATCAGGTTAATGGCAGAAAAAGGACTCTTAACAGCCGCCTTTTGTGTTACGTAAAAGTCCAGGGGTGAAGCAGCGCCGCTCTCGCCGAGCGATTTTATCAGATCATGTGCTGGGAAAGAGAGAGAGAGAGGCGGTGAAATGTGGGTGAGAGCGAGACTCAGACATGAAGGAGAGGACGACATGAAACAAAAGGTCACGGGTTAAAATCAGAGCAAAAATGTCACTCAGTTAAAGGAACATCGCAGTGATGTTTTAAGCCACTTATTTCAAATTATATATATTTACTGCCGACTGTTCCCAAAACCGAAGTTGAGCTTTTTTTTTTTTTTGAATGTAATTTTCTTCATCGTCCGTCACAACGAGCTTCGCGTCCGCCCTCGTTTTTTGTCCGAATGTTGGAGGAGAACAGGTGTTTTTCATGAGCTTTTTGTACGAGTCACGTTTCTTTTCACATCTAATGTTTACAGCATTTTTTATTTTTTTTTTTGACGTCAGACGCTAAATGTTTATACGATTAGAAACCCCCCCCCCCTCCCTCCCTCTCCAAAACCCACCCCGCCTGTGGTCCCGCCTGCCGTGACTCAGCCCTCTCGCAGTTCATTTGTTGCTATCGGAGCGGCAGCGTTGCTCAAGAGCAGGTGGCAGCGGCTCCTGATCGAGTTACAGCACTCATTACATTGTGCCTCACGGCGATGAGTATTATATGCCTCCGCTAACCGCGTTAAACGTTCGCGAAGGAGACGGAGAGACGGGGGGGGGGGGAGACGGAGGAAGAGGAGGGTGGTGCAGTCTCTTGACAGCCTTCATCTCGACCTTATCGAGTCGGTCTGGGAATCGCGTGAAGACGCGAGAAGAGGAGCCGAAATCCACAGAAGACCCGTGACAAGTTCTTCCGAGATGCTCGAAACGAGCCTCCCTGCCAAGTACTTAAAAAACAAAACAACGACTGGAGGACTCGTGCAGTTTTAAAGACGAAAGTTTGCTCACACCGGATAGTTGCAGTTATAAGTTAATCGAGAAATAAAACCTGTTCGTGGCATATTCTTACTTTCGGTGCCCGAAACCTTCGACGGCTTCCCGAGGCGATCCGCGATGCTGCTGTGAAATATCGAGGCCAATCAGCTGCGGGCTCTCGTCCCGCTGATGATAAATAATTTGACAGTTTATCTAGTCCAGTCGAGGAGTCAGAGCGCTCACGGGAGTTGTTGTTCAGCCCCGCCGGTGTCCCACGGGCCGCATTTCAGCCCAGATTGCATTGTTGTTGATGGAAACATGTCGCCGACAGTTCTTAATTGATTGGAAAAACAACCGTCCGGGGGAAACGGCACGTGACGCGGGTGTCGTCGGCGTCGAGTACAGCTCCCGCTGGGCCGTAAAGCACGAGCTTAAACAACCGACGTGCTTCAGTGTGGCAGCGCACATGCAAACCGCTTTGCGTGTGCGTCGCCGCGACAACGTGTCGCACGTTACACAAAACGGCATCGGCGTGTGTGCGAAAGCCGGAGCTGCGTCCGTGTGTGTGTGTGTGTGTGTGTTTCCTGTACAGTGACAAGCAGCCACAGTAGTACAGTTACTAAGTGCATGTGACTGGGTCACCATGACAACAGCACTCCCCGGAGCATGCTTTTGAGCAGAGTGACGTCACTGGCCTTTGCGTGCGTGTGCGTGTGTGTGTGTGTGTGTGTGTGTGTGTGTGTGTGTGTGTGTGTGTGTGTGTTCATGTGTGTGAGTTGCATGTAGCTGAATTAACTGCTGCTCCTGCAGAAGGCGCTGAAAACACGGAGGAAATGAAGATAAGCAGAAACAAAGAGGAGTCGAGACAAAAGACTGGCAGCGAGCAGAATGAAAGGATGCGTGTAGATGTGGAGAGAGAGTGAAATCGCTCTGATGTGCGCTCCGCCACTATTTTAGTTTCTGGCAGATGGCCTTATTTCTCGTATCATTACTCCCTCACCACAGATTTCTGAGCTGTTTTTGTGTTTGTGTGTATATGTATATGTATGTGTGTGTGTGTGTGTGTGTGTGTGTGTGTTGTGTTGTGTTGGTCGCTCTGTTCTTTCTCCTCAATAACAAATAAGGGCATCGATCGCTGCTCCGCTCCGTTCAGCCACTGCTGTCCAACATGTACACGCATGCACACACACACACACACACACACACACACACACACACACACACACACACACACTCGTCGGTGCGCGCTCGTCGACCGACGAGCAATACGACCCCATTGACTTTCTTGCGGACACACACACACACACACACACACGCGTGGACTGCAAGCGCTCACACACAGTTTTCCTGTTGTTTATCCAGACAGACGGTATTGATTGGGGCTGAGGTGGTGTTGGAAGGGTGAGGAGGGTGGAGGGGGGGGCAGATTTGAACAAACTACAGTTCCCATGCCGACGCGGTCATTTATCACCGACGTCCCGGCTGTCAGCACGTCCTAACGAGCGCCGCGCTACAGCGAGGTGTTCATCCTGTTTGCGTCATTAGTCAGTCGCTCCAGGAAATCGTCATCATTAACGCAAACTCTGCAATATTTGGCACGATTAACTCCTCCTTTACAATCACCGTATCATTTAAAAAAAAAAAAAAAACTCCGGAGGAAGCCGGAACAAGCAGAAAAAAAACAAAAGTGATGAGGTGTTGCGGTAAATGTGGTTTTCACATTAAAATGTTCTAATTAAACGCTTCTTATCAACGGAAGTGATTACATATTACTGTACGCTAAAACATTTTTTTATAGACGCGTCAAGCTGTAAGAGGCAGCACGTTGGTTTTGTGCATGCAGTAGTGTTGAATGAACATTAATAAAACAGCTTCTAACGCTTTTATTTTGACGGCTGATGTCGTCGTTGTTTTTTACATCAGTCACAGACTGTTCTGTAAAGCTACGTCACTTTTATGATTTTTTTTTTTGATAACTGTAAGCCTCATGGTTTTCTAAGTTCAATAAATAAATTTAAAAAAAAGATTAAAACAAAAATATTTCTACGATGTGCAGCATGATTATTATCAACGGTAGCGATTATGTATTTATTCCTTTATCGGGTAATGCTCGAAACATTCACATTTTTCTTTCTTGACTTTAAATTCTTCATATTTCTTTCCGTTTTACGCAAAAAAAACTCCTGATTTTGATTATTTTTGATCCGAACAGTTGCACACACAAAAAAAAAAAAAAAAAAAAACTCGCCGTAATCCTGGAGGGACTGATGAAGGATGTGAAAGTGTTATTGTTGGCTCTCCAAAAACTGCATTTCCAAAGACGCTCGTCTCCCTGCACGCTGCTGCGAATGCATACTGGGCTTTATGAATTAGAGCTCCAAGATAAAAAAAAACAAAAACGCTTCTATCCCCCCAGCAACGCGTCATACGTCATACTTAGTTTCACTCTGTTGTTCATTATGTATGCAGATGAGTGAAAGGTAATGTCGTTGTTTTTGCCGCATTAGGAGAAAACAAACTCCCACACGGCTCGGCGATGGAAGCATCACTCATCCTATTGTATTCACGTTGGACGTTAGATTTTCATCTCTCTGTAATGTAGAACAGGGCGCTCTCTGAGGATCCATTAATAGCACGAAGCGCAAAGATAACAAAGTATAAAGTCTTCTAAAACGCCACTTCACGGTGACTGAGTTTGTCCTTTGGTATTTCTGAGAAGTTTAATGGAGTAATTTTGGTTAAAGGTCGATTAATTTTATCATCGTGAAAAAACACGCACCGCACATCAGTTTTGATATAATTATGATGTTTTGCAGTACTATTTTACATGTAGGCATGTTTATTGATGCTGCAACAAATGTCTGGGAATAACCTGTAATTTTACATAAAGAGTCCATTAAACAACGACTTGTAGCATGAAAAGCATCATTATTAATCATTTATCACCCACTCTGCACTTCCCCTCCCGACCACAGAGCTTTTTAGCCTCTTTTATCTGGTTTTGATGTTAACAAAATATCATATTTTGGTCATTTTGTGTCTCATTTTGTATTGGCTGTTTGGAGTCTCTTTGTGGTTGTTTGTAATTAATCATAATTATAATATAATCTGGCCCTGCAACAGAAGCATTTTATATTCATAATGGCTGCTCGCTCCAGGCAGCTAATATCTGTGTTTACTTTCTGTCACACCCAGAAACAAGCATTCAATATGATTAATGTGAAAAGAAGCTGCAGGGGGATCCTGCTTCTTTTTCTCTTTTTTTTTTGTGCATTGGTATATGTTGTTTTGTGTGACTGCTTGTTTACACATATCTCCAGAAAAGTGGTGGCGAGTGTAAAGTTCCAAGAATAGACACGTTAATGGGAAATAAACCAGGTTTAAAAACACCAGAATAACCCTTTAAAAGTCAGTAAACGCTCAAAATACTCGAACAAACTTGTTCAAATAAGCTTGAACTGAACGGTTTATTTCACATCCTCCTGGACACACACGGCAACAACAAACAAAAACAGCTGTGCCATTTCTGTGGAGGATGATCAATAAAATTGATTCGCCTGCTTTGCCATTTGACCTCTGACCTCCGTCTCCGGCCCTGCAGTCCGTCACGGAACCCCAAAAATTGATTTCCCTAGAATTGTGAAAGTAAAAGCGCTGCCAGTGAACACAGGAGAGACTTTGAGAGACGCAATATTTGTCTCGTTGTTCCTCCGCAGCAGCAGAATTTCCGACATAAACAGCAGCTTTAATTAGCACACTTCAGCTCCTCCAAACAAAGGATGTCTCCGTGGTACAAAGTGACTCAGTGTAAACATGTATACGTCTGACTCGGCACACCTTTCAACTTCTTTCTGCAACTCGACGCGAATGTGTGTTGTTGTTGTTGGTTGTTTTTTTTAATGTCTGCTGACGTCTCTCTCAGATCTTTTGCCACGGCTGTGTATTTCCGTCTCTTCCTATAAAACCATGTGTTCGGGTATATAAATTATGCCCTGCTGCGTTCCCCCTCACCCCCACCCCCCACCCGATAAGGCCAAGTGTGACAATTTGCGCTCGCCTGATATATCAGCTGTGATTGATGGCTGTTTTTCTGGAGTTTTGCTCGTTGATAGCGTCTGCAGTTTCCCCCAAAAAGGAAAATAATCCTTCACAAGATCTGAGGAGAGCGGTCTTGTTAGAGAGTGGAAGCCTTTTTTAAATGCCGCGGGTCATGGGATTTAACACTTCAAAACGAAGAGAGGGAAAACGAAATGCACACAATGAGCAAAGCCTGGAGGGCAGTTAAAGGTTGTCTTCCCTCTCCGCTGGCCAGCTTCACCCTCCGACGCTTGTCAATCATTTTTTTTTGTGAGCCTTGAAATGGCATCGAAGGACGACGGGAAATGCCACCAGCAAGCAGTGTAGATGTTTAATAACTTATCTTTTTTTCTGGCTTTTCTTCTTTGTTGTTCTTTCCGCTTTTATCATGTCTCTCAAGGCTTTACTTTGGTTACAAATCATAAACTGGGTATAAAAGTGAACGTGGCTCCCGGGCCTGAAAAATTAGGCCGATGCAGAAGTGCCACAACGTGCAATACCACTGAGGGCCACTGGGGGGTCGGCTCCAAAAATGCTCCGGTTCCATAGACTTCCATTCAGCTTCTCTCATTAAATACAAAGTCAATACATTTTTCCACAACTCATTATGGTGTCGTAGAGCTAAATTTCCTCCTTCTTTGCAGTTTTCTGGTGAAATGGCAAGATGGCGACGAGCAAAATCTGAACTACAGGTTTCAGAACAGCTGCTCACGAACCAACGTGGCCTGATCACAACTCCAATATGGCACTAAAAATATGAGTTCATTCTTGATTTTGAATTTGTACTTAAAAAGATGAAAAATCTTAAAGGAATAGTTTGTCTTCTTGGTAAATACAGTATTTACTTTGTTGCCAAGAGTTTTATGTGAAGATTGTCGTTGATATTTTTCTAGAAATTATTAATTAAAGACCCATTTTTTTTTATGCTTGAAGTATGATCTCCTGATTCTGTATGTCTTATTTGACTTTTTTTTTTAATTGTTTGTTTGTTTGTTTGTTTGTTTTGTAGTCAGATTTGGTATTGTTCATTATCGTGGTGCGAGTTTTGTCTCCTTTCGGTAAATATTTTCACTTGTTTTGGTTGTATTGTTGTCGTTGAGAACCCCCTTAAAGAATTTCCAGAAAGATTGGATTTTGATTTTGCATGAGGCCCAGTGAGTTTGAAAGTCTTTTAAAATATCTTTTTTTTTTCTCCTGGAACCTAAAACAACAAGCCATAAATAGCTCGTTTTAATGAGGAAAGGCTGCAAATTGCAGCTTAAATGCCAGGCAGCATCGAGTCAGCGCAGTGAGTGAATTTGTCTGGATTAGAGTTTATGTACGGAGGTAAGCCTTCTGTTTGCTTCCTTTCGTTAATTCACTCTCTGCCTGCTCAGCCCCTCTGCTTATGCTAAATGGATATCAGAGTTTCATCAATAAGTGGGTTTAACAGAGCTCTGACCAATTACCACCGCAACCTTACCCTGTTTTGTTTTTTTCCAGTGGGACAAAGCATGCGTGGTTTTTTTTGGCATTATTCAATCGCATTATAAAATTGCATTATTTATTTTGTAAACTTTGTTATATTTGCTTTACGTACTGCGTCCCCAAACTCCCACCCCTTCTCCTCAGTTGAACTGTGCAGCGAGTATTCATCACAGAGACATGCAGCACATATCCTATGAAACAAGCACGGCCCGAGCTTTCCAATAATATCAGTGCTTTGTCTGCGTGACGAAGTGCTGGAGAGAAAACCTCCGATAAAGTTACATCAAATTTTTGTTGTCATTACACTCTACATGTAGTTCTGCGTCCATCTCCACAAGCGCTACTCTTGATTGAATAATTCCCAAAGTCTCAATTGCTTCACGACGTACCCCACGTCAAAATAAACAGCAGAACTTTCCAACGACATCCATCGATTCTCTTTATGACAAAGCGTTTTTAGCTAAAAAGGTTTTGAAATCACAGTTTACGTCTGCATCGTCTTCAGCGTATGGCTGACGTCACCAACGTTTTCTTGACACACAAGCCAAAATAAAATATCTCTTAGTATTATCACATTAGATTATGAAATATTCGGATAGCCTAAACTGTCCTGAAAAAAACAAGATACAGCATGAATGGCTAGTTCCTCTAATGACCAAGATATGAGCTTAAAACTAAAGGTAGCGAAATTACGCTGAAGATAACGTGTTTGAACAACAGTGTGGCGAGAGTCTGTGACTAATGCCACCAAGCCACCCCTCCTCCCCCCTAACACCACCAAAAAAAAAAAGTCCCTTTGTTGCGAGACGTTGGTCACACAATCCCGCGCCGCACGACACGCACGTGCGTGTAAATTTCACGCTTTCAAAACGCGTAACTGTCTTCCCGCCTGGACAGGCCAAAGCGTGGCTATTTCACGTTTTGCTGTAGTGGGCCGACGTGTCTATTCACGCTTTGCCGCAATACCGGCTGGATCAGTGCCGCTGACCGAGGCACTTGCTAAAGAAAGTGAACTTGATCCCCCGAGTGCTGTGTCTCCTCGCCGCTCTTCGTGTTTCTAGATTCGGACCCATCCGATGCGTCATCTAGACCCGTAGGATCAATTTCTCCACAGGGATCAATAAAGTCCTTCGACATATATTGGATTTCAGCGGCGCGACTTGATGGATTATGGAGTCATTTTGTGCCGCTGCAGATGAGACACGGGTGTTTAATCTGCGTTCAGGTTGTTGCTCTGCCGGTCCCTGCGGAGTAGATGAGGTTACATCGAGGTCAGCGCCGTCTTTTTGTCTTCCTAAAACCTCCGGCTGTTGACACAAAGGAATTAATCTAGTCATTACTTATTCATTTTTGCGTAATTGATTGTCCTCCCTCTCTCGCTTGTGTTGGTATTAAAGTTTGTTGGAAAGCATTTAGGCGTCGTAATTCCTGGTTAAGTCATCTGTGGGCAGGAAGAGGGGAAACGGTTAGTGTCATATTGATTGTCGTCCCTTATTTTTTGTTATCATTTATCGTATGTGCTTCCAGGAACTGTTTCCGAATCCCATTTCCGATTTGAAAATGGATCTTAAATCATTTACGCCAGGTGGGCGCGTTAGTGTTGGAGCATAATCTCTACTTGTGCTCTCTATTGTTAACACATGCAGTTCTGCTCTCTTCAGTGGACTCGCAGTCTATAAAGTCGTCGTATTCCTCGCTGACCATCAATATCGCCTTTGTTCCAACACTTCATTAAATCTGCATGACGCTGAGAGAAATACTCCGACAGGAGCTTCTGTGGGTGACTTTTTATCCTTTGATAAGTAATTTATATTCTAACACCCACTTTGTTCGTCAGGATCTCACACACACACACACACGTGCTCCTTTTTGGATTCAAACACAGGACTCTGTGTTTTTATGAAAGTGCCATCAAATGGAAATATTCTTGATTTTTTTTTTTTTTTTTTTTTTTTTTTTTTTTTGCATAATTATATACTTTTTCTCGCCAACATTCAGCTTGGCATTTTTGGAAATGTTGGGATCTGCACCAAAAATGTTGAACCCTGATTTCTTTCTTCTCTGTGGTTTGTAAGTTTTGTGTTGTGGGTTCGAACGAGACTTTATATGTACACGGCATAAATCTGTAATCGAATGCTTAAATACCAAAAAAAAATTACATACAGTAAATATATCCAGTGTGGGTTTCATATCATTATGTTTAATAATGTATGAGGATTCATGAAAGTTTTGTCTTAAGTGCTACCGGATGTGAGAATGTTTGAAATGAGCGTGTTTGTACTTGTGTTATCTTTAGTTTACAGGTTTGTGTTACAGAACTTGTTTGATGGTGATATTACTCGGCTGCATTGTGTCATTTGTGCTTCAAAGTTTCAGTTGTTGACAGGCTAATTTATTTGCTGCTGGAAGTTTGAGACCTTTTTTTTTTTTTTAAATGATGTGTGAAAATCTTGCTACTTCAAGGGCATTTGAAGTTGGCTGTACGAGTAAAAAGCTACAGATCTCTGTTAGTTCTTCCTGTTCTGAACGAGTGAACATTTTGATGTTGCAACCAGAAAAAGTTATTAACATATTCAGTACTTTGTTGTGCTTTGACAGAAATTCAGTGTTAACATTGGGACATTTATGCTAATTTGCTTGCCGTGCTAGTTAGTTTGAGACCTTCCAGCAACTTCAGTGTAATTAGACAAAACAACCATGTTTTTAATAGAAAAACTGACATAAATGTATCAGGGATCGATTTATTTATTTTTACCATAATGTTTACAGAAATATGATGAGAATCTGAGGGTACGTGAAATTGGCACTCCCAATTCCTGAATCAACAAAATTCACATTTTTGATGCTGAAGACACAAAATACGGAAATGTGACCTTATTTTTAACAGTTGTTTTTATGCTTCAAGACCAAAACACTGAAATCTTTTTGTTGGTTTGTAAAATAATTTATCTTCAGAACACAATATATTTAGCCTATTTAGTCTTATTCCTTTTAATGAAGTTGTGAGCAGGCAGGTTTAGGCATTTTTTTTGTTTTGTATTATCAGAAATTTTGTACTAAGACAGATTCTGTTCGCTGAAGACGTGAAGTGTGTTGAAAATCCTATTTGTCTTCAAAAATAAAGACAAACAAACGCCCGTAACATAATTCGGATTAATTTTGGATCATATATTTACTGTCCATTCACAAACGTCATGAAATGTACGAGTTTTGCTCGCAGCTTTCTTACATCGGAGCGAGTCACTGACTGATCTCCTGCCTCTTTCTCCTCCCCTCCCTTATCGATCCGCTCACTTTCTCCAGGTCCAGAGGAGATGGTGATGTTTAATGGAGGCCCCCTCTGGAGGTTGTTCGAGTCGTGGCAATCATAGAGCCGTCATCAAGGAAAAAGCTTTCATCATGGCAACCCCCTACCTCCAGACTGCGCTCTCTGACCCCTCCTGTGGAGGGTGTAATTGCTGAGGGGAGGGGAAGTGAGTCTGAGATAAGATTGCCAGTGTGGATGAAAATCACCCAAACCATGTAGTGTAGCTTTCTCCAAGGAAGGGGGGTCGGGTCTACATTTGAGTCTGGTTTATTTCTTTTTTTTTTCTTTTCTTTTTTTATTAATTTCGTATTATTTAATCTGTAGGACAGATTTGTGTCGGCCTCTTTAAAGAGTGTATGTGGGTGTTGATAGAGCGTGCGAGGTGAGGAGAAAGCGACCGAGAGGAAGAAAGAAAGAGAAAGAGAGAGAGAGAGAGAAAGAAAGAGGGAAAGAGATGGTCCTCCACATCACCCCTTACTCCGGTGCCTGTCTGCACTTCCTGGATGGCTTGTCGTGGAGCCTGGTGTTTCCCTGCTACTGGCTCCTGGACCGGCTCCTGGCCTCGTGCGTGGCCACGTCGCTGGAGAAGCGCCAGCGGTCGCAGGAGCCGTGCTCCTTCCTCACCCTGTGCGTGCTGATCGCCGCGCCCCTCTACCTGCTGCTCCTCCTCGCCTCCCTGCCCTTCGCCCTGCTCGGCTTCGTCATCTGGGCTCCCCTGCAGGCCGTGCGCCAGCCCTACCTGTACACCTGCCGCAGGTGAGTGTCCAACCTGTCGTTAACTCGCGGGACAAATACGACAATTGGTGGCCTCTACGGCAAGACTGGGGTGTTTTTGCAAAATTCAGACCGCGTGGCACGTAAAACGGTGTTAAAATGAATCTTTGAATCTTTGAAAATCAAAGGTTTCAGTCGTAAAATGTAAGACAACACATCAATTATGGCTCTAAAAAAGTGCATTAGAGTAAAAAACATTAAAACACGGAGCTTTAACTTCAGATTTTAACAGCAAAACGCCGATAAACCCTAAATTTCTCAAATCTCTCAACACAATCGGCACCTTGAATCAATTGATTTTCTGATTCTGGCTCGATTTCAGTGACCGTGGTGCTGTGTTTTGTTCTCACAATAACGCATTTTAAATTTGTGTCATATCTGTCTCACCTTTCAGCAGCTTCTTATTCACAGTAACAGGCTCATCAGTATGATATGATAAGAAACTGAGAAAGTTTAAACGATTAAAACCATAAATCCTTAACATAAAGATACAGGATTAAATCCAGGAACCAGGAACCTCCCTTGTTTCCGTTGGGGAAAAAACACGGCTGGAACTAAACGCCTTACACATCTTGCTTGTACTCAACTCTGCTTTTCAGCCTGGCTATTCTGGAAATATTGTCAACTTTCTCTTAAACTGTGGATGAAAATGAGCTTCCGAATCAATCTGGGGTGAAAAATGGGCCGAGCAGTAGCAGAGTCATGCCTCATTTTATATCTCCAGAGCCAATTGTTCGCATGGTTTGGAGATTTCAAGAGGCAAGAAAATGGAGTCATTATCTTCTGTGAATAGTTTGTTCAGTGGTCTGGCTTCCAGCTGCCAGGCTCCATCAGTTCCCAGCGGGTCTTTCGTTATCCAAACAGCCACCCAGGCGACAACACACCACAAAACCTGGAAATACTGTACTGAGCTCTGTTCGCAGCACCGTCTTCCCGTAGTTTAGCACCTTTCCCGAGCAGCACTGGATGTGAGATATGAGAGTTCTTTATCTGTGTTTTTTCCAGGTAATTATACTGCTGTCTTGGCAATAATGTAGTAATGGGTTATTGAATTTTATGGGCATTACCTTTCCCATGATAAAAGATCGAAGAGCAGTAATGGCTTTTGTTGGGTTTGTTTTTCTCTGCTACGTAGTTTTGAGTCACGGCCTTCAGTTTTTAGACAAGTAGTGTTTCACAAAAAATGAAATTCACTGTGTCAGAACCATATTTTTCAACATTAGGTAAATTGAATGTTGGCAATTTCCAAAGCAGGAAGTGGATCGGGCCTAAAACACTTGATTCCTCCCTGTTCACACAGTAACCTGCATGTGAGATTGATAAAACCGTAGCTGGTGAACTTTAAGGATTTCAAAATCCACTTTCCATTCTGTCATTTGATTTCTATCAAACTAGGGAGAGTACTACACGATTATTTTTATGGCACATACAGGTTGCCGTATCTAAAGCTGGAAGGAAGACTTAAGGGAACCTTTTGGGGCTTGTTTATACCAAACTAATTCATCAATCTTTTGAGCTCTGGAAGGTTTTAATATAATTGTCTTTTATGAGTATTTCCATTTACTATATGACGCTCAAATCTGCAGGTGTCTGTGTGTAAACATGTCTCTTAATAAAGAAACTTAATAAATATTGGTATTGACACCTCAGCTTTTCCCCACAGAGCTGATTATATGATCAGGATTTGGAGCACTTTGTTGTGTAAGCCTGCATATTGATAAGAAATAACTTTTTGAAACTCCTTCAACTCCTTTTTCCTTCGAGAGATTTAGCTTGTACATTATTAAAGTAAAGCTCTCCGTGCCATGAAGACGAGTATGTGGACATATTTATCCATTAGTTTGATTTATTCGCGGACTCAGTCGACACATATTGGGGTCATTGCACACAGTTAGATGATCAATAATACTCTCATGTCTGGATGATAAATATGAAACCAAATAGATACTGGGAGTACGGCGGACCAGTTTGCTAGGAACTATTTCTTGGAAATCGATTTAGATAGGTTGCCGGGCAAATAGCTCTGACTTCAGGAAGTCATCTGCCGAGCCATGAGCTGATTTTCTTCAAGAAAAAAAGTTTTACAAAGTTTTGTGTAAGAAATGATCAATGTTCTCGTCGAACCATTAACAATGAATCAAATGTTTCACAAAAGGTCTTCGCCGCCTCTTGATTGACTCAATGTGATATGTTCTTTCTTACCTTGTCCAGACCAGACAAGCACCAGGCTGAGCAAGGCCAGGCTGGACCGGGGGGCGCCGGGATTGGAGAATGGAGGCCACAGGGCAGAAGCTTCTGTTTCTGCAGTGCCAATGTTTGCCTGCTGCCCGACTCGCTGGCCAGGTTCAACAACCTCTCAAACACCCACAGGAGAGCTCGTGAGGTGGGGAAGAGGATCCGCAACGGCGCCAGTCGACCTCAGATTAAAATCTACATAGACTCGCCCACCAACACTTCCATCAGGTGAGGAGAGGTGGCTCCTGAGCTCCTTTTATTCTCAGCTGCGGTCAATTATTTTATTTCTAAACATCTTTATTTCTGTTCTGTTTATCAGTGCAGCATCCTTCTGCAGCCTTGCCACAGGTTTCCGCCGTACCTCCTCTCTGGACCAGCGCCCAGACCAAACACATACCACCAACGGCCCAGCCGACGCTGAAACCGAACCCCTCACCGAGTGCCCGATTCACCCCTCAGGTGCCACCGACTGCCCCGTTCACCCCCCTGCAGGAGACCAGGGCTCCAATGAATGCCCTGTTCACCATGATGGAGCGGACACCACAGGAGACTGCGCCCTCCACTCGGCGGGGACTAACGGCAGCGCGGACTGTCCCGTTCACACCTCAGGGGAGGCTCCGGACTGCCCCATGCATGCCACGGTAGCTCAGAGTGGCCCTGGCCATCATGACTGCCCCATGCATGGGGAGACGACTCAGCCAAAACCCTTCACAGACTGCCCACTTCACACCTCAGGGGTTCAAATCAGCATCAGTGCCCCGGAGCCGGACCCCCAGGACGAGGAGGCCGAGACGGGGAACCACCGGGAGCAGGGAGGGGCAGACACGGGAAGCATGACCGCCTCCAGGGAGTCCCTGGCTCGTTACCACGGAGGCGACGGCATCGGGATATCCTCCAACAATACTCTCTCGCACGTCCCACGCACGTCAATCTTCAAGCGTCCCGGACGAAAACGCCGCCATGGAGACGAGACGTTCGATCACGAGATCTCTGCCTTTTTCCCCGCCAACTTGGATTTCCTGGCTCTACAGGAGGTATTTGACCACGGAGCGACGACCAGACTCCGGCGACAGTTGCATCGCTACTTCCCCTACGTGCTGAGTGATGTTGGACGGTACGGCTGGAAGGGCTGCTGCTCCAGGTTCAAATTCCTGAACAGTGGGCTGATGCTGGCCAGCCGCTACCCAATCCTGGATGCACGCTTCGAGTGTTACCCCAACGGGAGAGGGGAGGATGCCCTCGCAGCCAAAGGGGTGCTGTTTGCCAAGGTGAGAGGTTTCACTTAACTACCTATTCCCCTACTTCTACTTGGGTTTATTCTACCGATGTCCAGATTTCGGCTTGAATGCTTTCAGTGAATGTTGAATGTAGGTCTACTCTCGTCTCTGTCCATTGAAAATGAGGCTGGAGTCAGGAGACAATTAGCTTTGCTCGGCATAAAGACTGGAAAGAAGAGAAAAGATGGAGCCTATATCTTTGATGACAACCCATCCAAGTAGTCATAGCATTGGCCAAGAAATAGCCAAACGCCTTAAGAGGAGCTTTTTAGGCTTGGTACACTTATTATATATGTGGGAAAAGCCAGGCCAGCTGTTTCACTCTGTTTCTAGTCTTTATCTAAGTGTTATTTAAAGGCAACTGGACTTTTTTGAGTTTCTTTAAGACGTTTCATCCGAAAGGCTTCTTCGTTTCTAAGTTTTAACCCCTGTTGGTTGAGATTTCCTTGAGGTCACATGTTAGACCAACACAGCCATCCTGTAAATTTTAAGGGTCAACAGCAGTCATGGTGAAAAGGGCTTTGGGGTCATTGAACCGAGTCCCTGGCCATCCTGCCAGCCATTTGGGGTCCACAATAGTCATGGTCGGAAGAGGTTTGGGATCACTGACTCCTGGTCCTGTCGTTAAGCTTCTTGGGCAAGGACTTGAGGATTGCATTGTCAGTGACTGATGAGTGGTGTCTTAGACATCCTCTTCTGTACAGTGATGGTCTTTTTTTGTTCGACTTCTTTCACTCCTCTTTCTAAGAGGACTTCAATGACTTTCGAGGTATTAACACCACAAACCCAGAAATCCCCTCCAGTCTGTTAGAACTGAAGAAGTCTTTCTGAGGACAGGTGAGACGTCTTCAAGAAACTTTAAAAAGTCCAGTTGCCTTTGCATAGCACTTAGATTGACCAGGACCTTAATGATTGAGAATCTCCATATACATATATTTCCCTGTTAATGCTAAGTGAAGTTAATCATTTGCTTGAGCCAGGCTCGTGCTCAACGGACAGACACAAAATAGTATTGGTCTTTTCATTGAATTCTTGGTGAGAAACTATTCCTTCAAAAAAGGACCAAAACATAATCAGGAAAGGAATTCATGTTTTTCTGCAGAAGTACCCACAAGTGCCCTGAAGCAGTGGAATATTTTCAGTCCTAAATGAAAACAATTTGATTACTGCTCCAACGACTCCTTCATAAAGTTTTGAGACAGACAACCTTTGTGTCATTTTATTGCAGTTTCACAAATTAATTTCAGAATCGTTCTTGCTTAAAGGTCAGTGTAGAGACCAGTTTAAGAAATGTCATAGCTAATAATCAAGGCTATATTTAGGCCGGGCTACTTTTTGGAGGCTTTGACACAGCGTCTGTCTTTTTTTATTCACTTTGCGGATGTTACAGGGTAAAAGTTCCTTTTTCCTCACATCTCATGTCTTTTCAAACTGAGCTGAAGTCACTCCGGGCCTAATTTATATGGATTTCCTTCAGCAGAGACGTGTCTACGCTCTGATCGCTGCTTGGTACCGTTTCAGCCGAAAGCTAATCTTTTCATCTCTGACGCTGCTCCGTGACTTTGGCAGGGCGGTAATTGAATCTGCCAATTATGTCTATTTATACTAAATTAACTTATTATACATTTGTGAAAGAGAGTGTGAAACAGGGCCGGAGAGTAAGAGCTAAAATGACCTGCTAGCTGACTGCATTAATTATAGATCTCTGCAGAACGGCAAAGGCATCTTGTGGGCAACGCATTTCAACAACCAAGTTCTGTTTCTCACTTTTTATCTAGTTCCTATTGTAAAAACTTGGAAAATGAGTGTCTGCCTGCTCCATTTCAAGCCTGTATGTTGCAGTGAGAGAAAGGCTGCATGTTGAAGTACCTGGTAAATACTCTTGCTTCCACCCACTTCCATTCACACATCTCTCATTGTGGTGCGTGCACACACACCGCAGTAATTGGAAAACACTCACAGCCTTTCCACATCACACCGCTGCAGAGTGAAAAATAGATGTCTTCACATGTTTTCAAGATCGTCAGCTTGAAGGGTTTGTTGAGAAATCTGCATAATTCAGCAGTTGTTTGTTTTGTACTAGAAGCACGGTGACGATAAACACAATAATACGGCTTCGTTAATTGGCCGAGGATTTGCAAAAGTCAAAAACATCGTCATTGTATTGTTTTTAAGAAGCTGCGTCATATCAGATTTTCGTTTTTGTTTAACCGTTGAGATGCAATACAGCAAACAAAATACTGTGTTGTATTACCAGACATGTATAATTGCATGCATTCATATACATCTACGTGGTCAGATTTTTCATTCTTTTGCATATTTTCACAAAGTTTGTGCTCTTGCAGGCAACTGGTGCCCCTCGAATGAATTCAGTCTGTCAGAGAAATGTAAATAAGCATACTGTTATTCTGTCTGGAGCGTCTGCTAATGAGTTTTTTAATTGTCAATCTTATATGCACACCTCTCTCAGATTAGTTGATAAATAATTCAGCTGGTAAAATGTCAGAAAATAGTGGAAAAATGCCCAGATCCAAAGGTGTTGTCTTCATAGTTGCTCATTTTATAAAACAAGCCTCCCAAAAGTATTCAATTTACAAGATTCGTGTTCGAGAAGCTTTAAAAGTTGAAGGTTTTTGCTTGATAAACAACCGAGATGAGTAATGACCATTACAACTGCGTCTGACTAGATTTTAACAATCACTACTCTGTAGCAGCTACAACACTGGAGCACAGCAGGGATTTTAGATAAATGCGAACACGAAAAAGTCTGACCACCTTTACTATCGTGTTAGCATGCTAACATTTGCTAATTATCGCGAAAAACAAAATAAATTGGAGGCTAGTAGGAGTGTCATTAGTTCTGACCTGAAGACGGCACCAGATGAAAAGTTGAGGTATGAACAAACTCTCCAAGGCTCCTTAATGTTCGTGTAAAATGAAATGCTGATCTATTCAGTGGCTTCAGAGATATTTCAGCTTGGCCCAAAGTTGTGGAGCACAAGATCAACATTACACTGAAAACATGTTTAGAAATAAGTTATCGCCGTACACTCGCAGGCCTGAATACAAGCCAAGTGAAAATGTTGTTGACTTAGAGAACTGATATGTTCCATTTTTTGCCTTCATGACATTTTGTTTCCAACCCTTTTCTACATAAAACTAAATTACTGTCTCTATTAGGGCTGCAATTAATATTTTCACTATAAACCCGTCTTCTCATTATGTTCTCAATTATTCCATTATTTGTTTTGTCTATAAAATGTTCTTCCCAAACTGACTTTTTTAAATGTCTTGTTTTTCGATATTATTTTCATCTGATGAACCATTTAAAATGAGTTTGTTGGTATATCAGGATGACGTGTGACACAAGAAAAAGCCTGTTTGACATTTTTCCTGAAACAATTGTTCGGTCATCAAGGATAGGAATTGAATAATGGTTGCTGCTACACTTCTGTCAGCACCATGGATTTATTACAGTTATTTGAAGATATTTTTATTGATTGAATTTCTCATCGGCATGCTCAATGGGTGTCCTTTTAGTGATTCAGGAATCAGGTCATCACTGTGGTGTCGGGTCTGCATAACAGCGGGACATTTTGCCTCTGTTAATATTCGTTGCTCCAGTGGTGACTCCACTGCTGCACATAAAGCCAAATTATTTATGGATAGTTGTTCCTCCTTCCAACAGTAACGGAGGAACATCCTGCCATGTTTCCGTCTGTTGTCTACTTCTCTTTAAGTACTAAGTTATAGAGTCCATTAGGGCACTTATAGCAGTAAAACGTAGCTCATGGAGATATGACATGACATGCTCTGTAGGAAGCAGGGTGGGTTTAAGACATGAGGGAATAATGTACTAATGTGGGCTACATGCAGAGAGATGGGATTTCTACAGAGGCCACCGGTGTCCGTTCAGTGTTTTCACCACTTTATTAATGCTTCTTTTCAACTGAAGTCTTTTTTTAATTTTTTTTTTATTTGCGATCATAACCAAACACACTGAGTTCTGTTTGGAGAGAAAACGATTGAATCAGCATCAAACCAACAGTTGTACGTGTGTGATGAGTGTCGACAGTCTGAGTTCATTAATCAGCTGCGTACTGGTACTGTCAGGACGCGAGTTGGGATCCGACCCAGTTCCTGCCGGGCTTGGTTTGGCTTCATGTGACCCAATGCTGATGATGGCAGAGTGTGTACAAGCGTGTGTATGACAGTGTGTATGACAGTGTGTGCAAGACTGTGCGCGAGCGTGTGTACAAGTGTGTGTATAAGCGTGTGTGCAAGCATGTGTACAAGCGTGTGTATAAGCGTGTGTGCGAGCTTGTGTACAAGCGTGTGTACAAGTGTGTATAAGCGTGTGTGTAAGCATGTGTAAGCATGTGTGCGAGCGTGTGTACAAGCGTGTGTATAAGCGTGTACAAGCGTGTGTATAAGCGTGTGTGCGAGCATGTGTACGAGCGTGTGTATAAGCGTGTGTGCGAGCATGTGTACAAGCGTGTGTATAAGCGTGTGTGCGAGCTTGTGTACAAGCGTGTGTATAAGCGTGTGTATAAGCGTGTGTGCGAGCATGTGTACAAGCGTGTGTATAAGCGTGTGTGCGAGCTTGTGTACAAGCGTGTGCGCGAGTGTGTGTGCGAGCGTGTGTACGAGCATGTGTACAAGCGTGTGTGCGAGCGTGTGTACAAGCGTGTGTGCGAGCGTGTGTTTGTTTACATCCATGCGGGCCCTCACGTATAGCGGATCTAATAAAGACGCTCTCCGTCCCAGCTTGGCTGCTTTCGCCTCATCCTGTTCGCCCTGCTGCCTGCCGACTGTCACCGCAGCTTACAAGCTGCCTTCACGTCCCTGTTTCACCACCTCCGTGTATGAGGTCACTGCGAGCCTTCGATGACAAGCTGGCTGTCAGCCAGCTGGCAGGTACATGTCTCATCTCAAGCTGCTAATGCTCCCGGCTGAGCCAGAGAGAAACCAAACAATGTCAAACAAAAATGGTTCTCCTTTAAGATGGACTTACTTCAGGATTAAAGAGCTACCTGAAGTGCACCATCTCAAAAATGTAATTACACGTCAGGGCCTACGGCATCGCTGAAGACACATTGCAGGGACTGTAAGAACTGTTTGACATGTTTCTGATGCTGGTGGTGTTGTTGGAGAACGATGACATCATTGAGGAAGTGAAGGAAAGTAGTTGTCTCCTGTTTAGTGTCTTGACAATACTGCAATACATCTGTGAAATGGTACGACAGGATCAGACTTTATTTAAGTTCCACGCTTGTTTTCATCGTCGTCCCTGGTGTCAGTCAACAATCAAATGCACACAGCCCGTATTCAGCAATTGTGCTGTTTGGACTTCAGTAAGTTTGTGATGTCACAAACTCATGTCCTCCATCCTCCCTCAGCACAGCCCACCTTCCAACCTTTTATTTTAAAACACCGAGCAGGTATTAGGTCACGGAGCCAGCAATCTACAAGTCTGAAGAAGGCTGGTGGTTGGTTGGGGCGTCTGTCACTCAGAAAAGACTCGGCCAATCAGAAGAGAGGTCCATTGATATCAATGTATCTTAAAGGGACAGACACAAAACTGCCTGTTCTTGGTCGAGCCCCAGAGAGCAGCTTCAGAGAGGAGATATAAAACTATATTGAGATTGTTTTGGTGCTTAATACCACAAAAATATTGTATAAATATTAAGACCGCGATTAAAACCCAGGAGAAGTGTAAAATATTAAACTTTTAAAGTGATTTTAATGCGATTTTGTTTTCACTCACCAAACCATTTTAACCTCACTTTAACAAGTCCATTTCGTAGATTGTGATGGCAATAAGATGATACTATGACCAGTTAAAGATCCTTAAGGTCTGCAATGGACTGGTGGCAGATTGGCTGGTTGGTTGGTTGGTTGGTGAACCCAATTTTTAGTAAATAATTGTAATATTAGTGAATTCAAAATTGGTCCATTTACTGTCCAACTTTGGTGCCACAAAACATGCCACAAACATAAAAGAAAAAGTCTTCTCGTGTCAGTGACGTCTGAATTTGAATTCTCTGCCTTCAGTTGCCCGACAAAGCATTTTCAGACGCTCTTAAAAAGCCGTTTTGTGTGCCATCTTTTGAAACTCTTAAAGCCACTCCGTTTACACTTTGTCCCGGCCGCATGTTGTTGTTGTTGTTGTTGTTGTTATCAGTCGGCTCTGGCTTTTGCTACCCTTCCCCATAACCTGTCTGCCTCCCAGCCAGCTGCAGACTTTGATGTCGTCGTCGTCGTCCCCCCACACCTCTCCCCTCTCCAGCCTCCACACGTCTTGGCAGCTTTCCAAGGCTGCATCTTGTCGGGAACCCTCCCTTTCCGCTCCGTGAGCCTTTGGTCATTCTCCTTCATTACTAGTCGACACTCCGGCTGGCACCGCCGCCAGCTGCGATGCATCTCATTAGAAAAGCAGCTCATTTGATGTACCTGATGTTCACGCTGCGTTTTACCTCTTCACCCGCCAGACACTGAGCTCCTTCTTTCATATCAAACACAAACAGGGAGGCTCAGTCGAAGTCATTGTTGAAGTGGTGATCCTTTTAAATGCTTCTTTTTCTCGATTTAGTGTTCTTTGATGCGACGCTCTCCTTACTGGGAGGCTCCTCTGTTTTATTGTCCTGACATCTGTCAGTCGAATCATTGTGGGCGGGGTGCGGTAACGACGTCTACCGCAGACATTACGTTGTATGAGCTTGAGTTTCCATAGGTTGACACTCATTTCAGGCCGACTTTACTGCCCTCACCTTTTTTTAACCAGCTGTCCAATCACAGTGCAGGAGGGGCGGGACAAACGCATTTAACCTGGTCACTGGTTGCTCTACGCTTCGCAGTGGCTCGGTAAAAAAAAAAAAAAAAATGAAGTTGTGGCAACTTGTGTTTCTTAGTTGAACAAACTTGCAGAAAGTAGTGCGCAGCGAGGTGAGCAAGTAGCACGTTAGCTCTACCTGCAGCAACCCAACGCTCACCGTACCCAAACCCCTCCGTCACCTCGGGCACACTGACGTCGCACTGATACGGAGGAGGTGGACATTTTTAATTGTCACTGAACATTATTCACGGTTTTTGCATAATCAATCAGCGTTTGGCATTTCAGTCTGGCACACGGGTTGGTCTCATTTCTCTGGCAATGTATTACATTGACAGTTTAATATGATTATTTCACTTCAGGTTACTTTGGGTGAAAGCATCCGGCAAGTGATTAATGTTTATTATCACAATGAATTGAATCGTGTGCCAAGTGAGGCCACGATGTCAAAACCCTCCTCCGCTAGTATTCCCAGACTTTTTTTTTAATTTCAATTATAAATCCTTTTTAATGCTGTTCTCGTATGAATTCGTGCTGGTAACGAATCTAACCGGAGGCGCACGCACGTTCTCATAATGTCCCGGTCGATGTGTTTACCTGGAGAGCGGCAGCAGGTCGGCAACATAGATCTGAATTGTCTCTTGTGGAGAAGTGACGCACCGGAGAGCGAAGGGGGAGAGAGGAAGAGGAAGAGATGGAATATTAATTAAAAAATAAAAAAAATTCCCTGAAGAGCGAGCCGGCGCTGTCTCCGTAATTAAAGCTTTTCAGTCTCAACATTTATCCCCTATTATAATCATTTCAAACTACTAAGTGCGCGGTTGAGGAGTCACGTGTGCGAGTTTGTGAGTGCGTAAATACTCGGTCTGAATGCATTCCTACAGATTAGGCTTCGAAAATAGGGACACGCTCCAATCTGGATTGGATAGAATGGAAATCGACGAGAGAAATAAGTGACAAGACTTGAACTTAATCAGTTAAGACCAGTTCAATAAAAGTTGTAAGTCGACCTCAAGCCAAGTCACGAGTCAATCAAGAGACTTGACTTGATCTTGGTCTCATTCGACTCGTGAGCCTGACTTGAATTTTTCTAACTCGACTTTTAACGTCACGCCACTGAATTGAGACTTTGCTTTAACTCGTCTCAACCGCCTCAAAACTTGACTTGAATTTTCTGAATTGAAAGTTTATTTTGAGAATTGATCTGAACTTGTGTCGGTCGGTTCCAGATGTGACTTGAGAGTTGACTGAACTGACTTGAGACTGAGAGTTGACCTGAACTCGCACCGACCAGCCCGAGATTTGAGCCGAACTTATCTTGACTCCTGACTTGTCTCGATTTTGTCTCGATTGTCTCAAAAAAGAAATGGATATCTGACTTTGAACAATATGGGACCTTTGTGTCTGTAACACGAGGGAACGGTTGATTTTCCTTTGATTCAAATGTTTTTCAGTGTAACAAATAAATTGTTTGCGACATTCAGCTACGGGCAGGAATCCAAACACTAGTAAATATTTGGCACCGCATATGAGCCACAGCAACAACAACAAAAAAACACCCTTCGACTGCACATTTCTTCAATAAAGCACCGCTGCCAAGGTTCCAGGGAAAAGACTGAAATCTGAAATAACGGTGTTGTTCATCGGGGAATGGCTGACAAACAAAACCCCAGCTCATCCGTCGCCCCGCCGCTTTCCGTCTGTCGTCGCGACAATTCGGCCGCGGACTTTTCAAGTGAAGCGATCAAACTCATGCGAGTAATGCGAGGGGAAATCTCGGCTCAGTCCTCGTCTGATGGTGAAAGTTAAGGTAATTAGTTACAGCAGGCTCGGAGGTTTTCATAATCAGACTTGCCTCGATTGGTTCGCTTCCAGTGTGAAATCTCCTCTTCGCAGCTCCTTTTCGGTTCCGCTCCGCTCGGTCTCAAAGCCCCGTAATGAGAGGAAGTTTCAGCATCTCATATCCTGCATTCTGAATCATTTTCTTTTTTCTTTTTTTTTTTAATATATTTTGTTTGAAAGAAATCCAGTTAATTTCATTTCATGTTATTTTTACCCTTGCAGAGCAGAGGAGGAGGGGAAGAAACATTCATTTCAGCATAAATTGCTTCTAGTCAAGGCTTTCCTTTGTCACTGCTCAGAACTCCAATTAACACTGGCATCATCTTGTGCACAGGCCACAGACCATATAAACACACTGAAAGTCCACTCTTTCTTACATGCACGAGTGCACGCGCACACACACACACACACACACACACACACACACACACACACACAAGAATCCCCTCAGGCCTCTTGTCAGTTTCAGGGTGCACACACACCTATTGAAGCATACATAAGCCCCTGAAATATTAATCCGGAGATGTGGCATGCAGATAGACAGAAGAGCAGAGGGAAAGGAAGAGGGGGAAGATACGAGCAACAGAAAGAGAAGGATTGAGGACGGAGTCGAAGAGATGAAACAAAAGAAAGGATGAGATGATTAGATGAAAGTTTACGGATCCTCGTGGTGGGATTTAATCAAGAAATAAATAAAAGCAGCAGAAACAAATACAGGCTTTTGTGTTACTTTTACAAGACGGATTTGGTTGCCACTGTTAGGGATTTAATTACGGGACGTATTCTGGCAGTAGAAATAGATTGTTGGTTTTGTTGCCAACAGTTAGGTGAGAAGATTGATACCACTCTCGGGTCTTTACGCTCAGTAGTAAGGTAGTGAGGAGATGGATGGCGTAGGAAGGAACTAGCAATCGCTCTGTCCAAATGTAAAAAGAATCAACCGACCAGCACTGCAGGAACATCCATCACCAGACTCAAACTAACTTCCGTAGTGTCTGCGCCACAGACTGTATGTAAGTCGGAGTCAACTTCCAAGTATTCAAAGTAAGGCCGATGCAGAAATGCCTTAAAATGCAATACCACAGAGGGCCACCAGGGGGTAGGGGTTTCCGCTATAGGCGGGCGGGGCACAGTGTCCTAATCACGTCGAGTCAAATCAACCGCTGTCACCTTCCCAGCTCGTCAAAACAGAACTTCTGGCTCCTAAATTGCAAGATGGCGTTGTAAAGTAAATTTAAGGATACGACGAACGTTGTTTTTGCGCCAGCTTTAAATCCTCAATATTTTTCTTGCAAAGACAGATGAATAATGAGTGAACCTTTAGAGGTGGTGGTGAGAAGATCTTTTTTTTCCACAGATCAAAGCTCCCTGTTTCTGCCTGCCTCCAGTCTTCACACTAAGCTAAGCTAACGGGAAGATTGGTGTACATTTTCTCACCTAACCTTAAAGCGAAAAGCAAAAGAATGTCAAACTATCCCTTTAATTAAAGACCACTAAAGACTCCCTATGATTCAGTCAGGTGGTGTCAACAAAAACAAAACAAAAAAAACGCTCATTGCCGCACATCTTATGCAGCGTTACTAGAAAAGTTAATGTGTCATCTGATGGTGCATTTAACAAAATTGGATGAGTTGGGTTGTTTTTTTTCAGCTCACTCCCACAAAACACTCATTCCATTAAGGATAATTGAATTAGTACCTCAAATATTCAGAGGGGAAATCTATGGTAAGGTGTATTTACTGTACTTCAGCCTGTGAGCTTTGTGTTTGGTATTAAAGTCAGGCTAATTAGGCTAATGATTTATTGTGGCTTTTAGGATTTATTTTTTTTATTAGGGGCTCTGCGCAGAGACCAAGCCAAAACCGCCATCCCATTATTGGCAGTACGTTTCCATTTGTCTAAATGAAAGTCCTCTCCCCAGTGAGTTGGTTTAACACTGCAGAAAAATTTGCCGGAGGGGGAAAAGTTCTTATTTCATTCTTAATTATACGCGAATTGACCTTAAATTGTAAACATTAATAACATCGCCGTGGACACCACACAACAAGCGTGATTTTAAGTCCGAGAAAAAGAAGTCACGGGAGGTTCAGGTCCTTCATATTTTTGTTTATTTTAGTTTTTTTTCCACAAATTCATGTATTCATGATCAGAACAAATCAGTTTTCCAAAACACTTTTACTCACCATTTAATTATTAAATGCTCTTATAATGTGAAGGATCAGTGTAGTGATCAGATATAAGTCCACACGATAAAGCTGCACGACAGAATACGTTTATTTGGGATGGGATATTTACGCAAAAATACTATTCAGTATGTGACTATTATTCAACGATTTCAGGAAAGACTTCTGATTTCATTTTTTTGAAGGAGTGTAACAGCCAGTATGTTTTGTGTTGCTCTCCTGCAATACCGACAGACACCAGCGGGTGTCACTTCTCATTTTTGTTTCGTCTTATAACGAGCTGGCGTTCGCTGGAAGGCCCGTGTTTAACATGTTCTATCGCTCACGTATGACCAGCACGTGTAACGCCGCGGAGACCTGCCATTGTATGGTCTAGTTTATTAAGGCACCGAATGAACGCTAACATGGCTCTGGGTGTGCTTGATGTGTAAAAATACAACTATTCATGCAAGTTTTATAAGTTGATATTGTGTCGGCTTTGAGTTTAAAGCTTCACTTGCGTTCCGCCAGACTGCAGAGGAACTGCTCCATCGCACTCACAGCACTTTAGTCAAGGTCACGGAGTGCCGTGGTCACAAGGTTACACGTATACAGTGTACAGACAAGCATTCACACATTAACAACCCTGGGAAATGTAGAGTCGCCTCCAACCCGCACGGCTTTGCACCGGTTGGGAGCAAACCAGAACATCCATACAGGCACAGAAACAAAAAACAAACCACCAAAAAAAAAAAAAAAAAAAGCCCAACTGTTCTCCTGTTAAATGCAGAAATGAAAAAATAATTAAATAAAACGACTGAAAGTACTATTTTCCTGGATTATTGCAACAAAAACGCTGAGCGGACTGACGGCTTTTAGAACATCAAATGTAAAAAGCTTTTATTAACTGGATAAAGCCGCACGTTGATTTATTATTGTGCTGCAACTGGCAACCGTTCTCCCCCTCTCCCCCCCACTCCCCCACACACTCCCACCTCTTTCATTCCTCCTCCTCCTCCTCCTCATCAGTCTTCATCCACCCGCCGGCACTTCGGCCTCGGCCTCGGCGTCTTGTCTCCGCGCCCCGCTGAAACACGCCGGTGCGAAAAGGCGTCCGATTAAATCTCGCGTGAGGTTTCTGTCATTTGCCGCTCGAGGAACGGAGAAAAATTGGGGTCGAGAAGAAGCACTGTGAAATGTATAAAGTTCACGCGGATGGATGTGTTTTTTTTTTGTTTTTGGAGGGGGGGAATAACGTCCTCAGCGTTGCGTTTTGAATCGGTCGACCTCGTGCGCAGAACATCGCTCGCTCGCTTCAGTCTTTCTTCCTGGATATTTCAAACATGTGCTCCTTTTGGTTTTGCTCAGTTTTTGATGACGCTTGCTTTTAAACGATCCAAACATACAGTCTTGTACGTCTGCAGATGGAGCGGAGCGTAAAGATGACGGAACAATCGCGTTGTTATTGGTGTAGAAGCTCTGCTCCCTCCACTTTTGTTCACTGAGATCAATAGCTGACATTTTTTTGTTGTTGTTTTTTGCTGCTGATAAATAATGCTCGTTGCCCCCGGAGACCACAGCAGACCATTCATAACGCTGCGCAAAATGTCAAGACTGCTGCTGTTTGGGGAGGGGCGCGGAGGGGGGAATTTTTTTTCCCAGGCAGCCGATAAGCAAGATAAAATATTTATATTCCTTGACACCAGTCCTGCAACCAAGCATGTCGTTAACAGCATCAATATTAACGAGGAAAGGAATTTCCCTGCTGTGTTTTGTTTTGTCACCGGCCTCCTACAAACAATAATTACAATAATCACCACGCGCACACAAAACCGTGACTCCCTTTTTTTTTACTCGTTTCTGAAATGGCATAACAATACTGACCTAAATTCACTTCAACTCAAAAGACTGTAAACTGGCAATCGAGTTAATGCCTGAGAGCAACGATGCACAAATTGGCATATCAAGCGAGAGGCGCGCTCCGTCCAAAACACACAGTTTACCGCCATTGACGTTCTCTCGGTTGGAAAAGGTTTCCGTTTGAGGAGAAGTCCCACGGCTAGATGTGACAGAAGTCTGTTAGTGAGGCCCAATCTTATAATCTGCACACTAACGGACTCGCGCAGCGTCCCTGCTGAGTCAGCGACGGAGGAGGGGCTGTCCCGATGTCAAATCCTCGAGTCCGTGAGGGCGGTGACGTGAATTTTCTGACCTCCGTCCCGTGAGTCGGTACATCTCCAGACTTCCCCCCCCCCACAGTTCGTAGCAAAATGGGCGTAGGACACAGCTGCCGTGCAGCGTTTGACATAAAAACGGATATAAAGGAACATTTAAACACCAAACTCCGCCCACCTCTGGCGTAAACGTCCACGCAAATGGACCCAAACTCGGTTGTCCAGTTTGTTCTGTTTTTCTTTGGGCTTCCTGTTGACTGTCTTTGATTGACAGGTGACCTCTGTGAAGCGGAGGGTAGAAAAACCACAGCAGTGAGCATCGAGCGCTGAGAAATTCATTATAAACTAAGGAATCACTTCAAAAGTAGATGTTTCTGGATCCCACTGACTTATCGTAGATATTCATAATTCATTCAGCGAGATGTTCGCTCCGCTGGGTGTCTCAAAACTGAACAATGAAGGTAAGCGCTGCGTCTGGATGTCGGAGCCCAGACGACACGGCTCGGAGCAGACGGCAGGTTTCCGGCGACGCTCGCTTTTCTTTCTTTTTTTTTTTTTTTAGCAACATCAGTCAAGCTGCACTGAAACGCACGCTAGCGTCGGAGCGGCGGCAGCCGGCAATTAGATCAGCTGTCAGAGCACAATCAGTCCAGAGAGAGAGAAGAGTGAAACAGACTGATTTTGTTATTTGGAGTTCAGTTTTGAAAGGTTTTCAGTTTGCAGAGTTTTCAATCCAATTTGGTTCAGTCACTCATAAACATGGTGCATTTTTTTTGTTGTTAATATATCTCACTTTACAAGATCTCTATGTTGTTTTCTCCACATTCCTTTTAAAACAATAACATCTTTTTTTTTCTTTTTTTTTTAATGACTTTTATACATACGGACTTTCTGCTCTAGATAATTAAAAGAGCACGCTGCCCCAGTTCCCTAAATTAACCAGCTGTTTATAATACTATGCTTTAATATAAAAGCACGTTGCATTCAGCAAAGAAAAGCAGATTACAGCTCATAATTATGAATAAAGGTTTAATAACTACAATATACAGACCTCATTATGTAATTATCAGGTATAGATGCTTCTATGTTGTTTTTTTTTTTAATGGGATTCAGTAATCCCAAAAGGAATTTCTCTTAATTATGATTGCATGTAATTAAAAAAAAAAATCAGTGAGTTGCGACATGTAAAGTTTCTGCAATATCTTCACACGCAAATATTTCATTTGTATTATGAGATGTTTGACTGCGATATTACATAACGACGTCTTCTTTATGTTTTCACGTGGTGCATAGTTATTTATTTTTATTTTATTTTTTTTAAATTCACTCGCCCGGTTGCGTTTCTGTATCACACGCTAACAGCTGTCGTTAGATCACAGCTGTAATGATTCGGTGTTCCCACAGGGATCAATGAAGTTGTTCACCTCGCGCTCTTGTGATTTAATTGCCGCTGATGTTACCTGCCGAGCTCTCTGGAAGGCGCGCGCTAAGCGCCGCTTTTGATGTTGCTCCTTTTGAAGGCGGCGGAGTGACATCACGTCGTGTTTGTGTTTGTGTCTCTCCGCAGGTCCACGTGGGCACCTCCCATCAGGAGCAAAGGGTTGTGGGATACGTCACGTGTACGCACCTCCACGCCATCGAAGGTACAGTAACGCTTTTCCTGCAACTCTCGCTCTGTTGTTTCTGTCTCTATAATGAAGTTACGCATGAATGTGTTCATGAGGTTTCCATGACGCTGCTTTTCACTTTTCAAGGCTGTTTTGAACTCGGAGTGGGAAACGTTGTAGCTGTAAGTGTGTGACACAGCAGCCGGACAGCTACACAGATGTGTGTGTGTGTGTGTGTGTGTGTGTGTGTGTGTGTGTGTGTGTGTGTGTGTGTGTGTGTGTGTGTGTGTGTGTGTCTGCATGTGTGCATGTGTGCATCTGTGTCCAGATACTGAGACAAATGGGCGCATCAAAAACTCGTTCGCGTCTCCTCATGCTGTTCCCATGGCGACTGCCTCAAGCTGTTTAAGGCGTCAGAGCCCTATTTAAAGCCTACGGTCGATGCCATCCTCATTTTTTACCAAAGACACATCCCCCCCCCCCACCCCATCTCTCTCTAACCCCCCCGCCCCCCCCCCCCCTACTCTCCCCCCTCCCCCCCTCTCGCCTGCTATTTTGGGCTCCTCCTACGCTTCTCGGGGGGGCTAAAAATAGCAGTGCCAGGGCTGTTTCTAAAGATACATCAAACACAAAACCTTCGGGTGTGTGTGTGGGGGATGCAGGGGTGTGTGTGTGTGGGGGGGGGGGGAGAACAGGGAGTAAAAAAAAAAAAAAAATGTAAAAAAAAAAAGGGGGGGGTGCAGAGACCTGATTCTTCTCTGAGAGGGAAGAGTTGGATGTGAGAAATATTTCCAGCTTGAAGGGTAATGATGCAGCGGGGCTGAAAATACAAGATCCTGAACTTGATCACGAAGTGGCCGCCTTGTTCATTTCAGTTTTCACTCATTAGTTTTAAGTTTGGATATAACGAGAAGCCGGCGTGTCGGAAGTTTCTATATTTTTTTTGTGCACAGCTGTCACTGCAGATTTAATAAAGGCAATTACTCCTTCGAAAACAATTCGTATAGAATACCAATTAATTTGAGCATTTTCCACCGAGGATTGTAAAAGCACGTGTGTGTTTGGTTGAGCAGTTTCTTCCGACTGCGGTTGTGTTTTTGTGAAACCTCAACATTCAGACAAAACAAGAGACTAAAAGATTGGAAGTATTTTCAACATTTTGACGATCCAACGAGTTTGATCGCCCGTAGATGACAGAAAAGGCCGATATTACATCTTTTCTGTCGACACACTCTATTTTTGCTGTGGTTTTGGTAACTTTAAACTGTTCACCACCGTTTGAATCGCGAGGCTTTGCGTTTTAAATTATGTATTTGTATGTAAACAATTCAATATCCAGCAGCAGATTTCTGATCTCTCTGCCTGCGCTCGGGCTGGTTCGCATTAACGGATCACTTTCAGGTTGTTTTTTTGTTGCGGGTCTGATCGCAGCCTCCAAACTTATGTGGAAGGAACGGAAAATAGCTGAAAGTGCAGATTTGAGAGGTTTGTTGGATGCGGTGCTCAAGATTTCAGTCTTTCAATCTCGGTCTTTGCGCAGTTGAATTAAAACAAAAGGACGACTTCTGTCAAAGATTGAGAGCTGTTTAGATTTCACGTACAGCTCAGATCGCCACCTGTGTTTGTGACGTGTTGTCTTTTAAATGTTTGCACTTTTTTTTTTAACATGGAGTTGATTTGCTATATCAAGCTTTCCTTCACAAATTTGAACCTTTTTCTGTCATGTGCACAGATCCTTCCTTCTGATTTCTATAATCTTTTATTTAATCTTGATTCCCACCTCTTGCCCTCCACATTGATACAGATTAAAGGGAAAGTGTTCATTGATCATTAACTCCTGCAGACTGGTGAGACAAATGCTAATCTCACAGTTTGGAAGCCAAATTAGGAAGAATGAAAAAACTGCTGTTGAACAGGTCCAATAACATCTGAGTCACTGACTCGCTGTCTGTTGTCTAGTCTCTAATTGTATGTAAAAATGTCTCTCAGACCTGTTAATAAGGAAACAGAGACTTAATTTGTTTCAAAAATCTCTCGGGTGTCTCTCATGTTGTTCACTTTGGCCTCACAGCTGTGGAGCCCTTACTGACTGAATTTCTGTTTTTTTTCACGTGCAAATTCCTAAAAAAAAAAATAGCCTCAGGCTTAAGGGGCCAAAAATAATCAATAAAACAAAACTTGGTATGTGGAACAGGTCCAGAACCAGGTGTCTAACTGTACCTGCTCCCCCAAATCATGGGTTCATACTGAGACATCGAATTCTCCTGAACTAAATGGAGGTTCATTTCATTTCAAAGACAGATCTCTCACTGGTATTTACCTTTTTTGTTCATTGGCCCCTTCAGGGACGACATCCTGGTTGTTAACTTGAAAATCCAAAAATATTTGAATTCATAAGACCGACGAGTTTCCAACTGCTGTGAGCTACAGAGGCAGGCGCATCCTCCAAAGAGGGCTTTGCATCTCATCTGGATCTGAAGGAGCCATAATTCATCAAAGTAGTTGGGCTTTGCTTTTCTTTGCTTTTGACGCTATTAAAAGCAGGTTGTTGGTTTTTTTTTTTGCTTTTACAAATGCACAAATTATACCATTATTCAGTTCTAAATAATCATTATTTTTCATCACGTACGTTTTCCATGCACATACACAGACAGTAAGCACGCCCCCACATCCCCCCAAGTTTCATCCATCTCTCACTGATCCAGTAACACGGAGAGAGAAAAAACAAAACACACATTACATTTCACATGTACTTGAGCTGCAGCCGAGAGTAATCAAAGCCAAAGCCACCTACTCACCCACCAGTATCTTGACACCTCTTTGTTTCTCACACTCGCCACTATTCAGCTGCTATTTCTCTCGCATCGCTCTCACCCGCCGCCTCCCTCCCTTCACCTCCTCCCTTTCTCCTCCAGAACTAATTCCAATTTATCCGATTCGCTGGCAGCAGTCGACAGCGGCTTCGTGTTATGTCACTAATATTAGCAGCATCATAAATAAGCTTAATAACTTTACTTAGTCATTAAGTAAGGGAACGAAAGCTGTGGAATATTTATACTGAAACCATGTGCAGTGAAATGACCATGGCTCATTGTCGAAAATTAGCAATAAATTGGTCATTGATCAATCAAGTCCTCGATTTCTGACATTTTCAACATGCAAACTGTGAGGTCTTTGTTAGTGTGACCTTTGACACGTTTAGCTTAAAACAGCACCCACAGTACTGATACTGTAATAAGCTGTGAGAGTCCGCTGCGATAATATCACAGACTGTATAAAGGAATTGATGTAGCTTCCAGGTCTGAAACGAGAACTCAATGCGGAAGTGTAATACCAGTAAGGGCCACTAGGGGCTGGCTTCAAAAAACCTCTGACTCCATAGGCTCCCATTCAAATTCTCTCGTGAAATACAAAGTCAGTAAATCTTTTTCACAAGTCATCAGTGTGTCAATGTTCTCGTGGTCCATCTGAAAATAATCCCATTATTTATTAGATATCAGACTTGATAGAGAGTTTGTTTGTGGGCTTGCCTGGTTTGATTGACAGGCCCGTGGTGCTGTCAGGATTCAGGTTGAGGTGGGCGGGGCGTAGTTTTCCTCCAGTTGGATCCACCCCTTGTATTTCAAGTTCATGCAAATATGGTCAATTCTGGTTCCAAAGGACAAGATGGCGACTGCCAGACTTCAAGCCTCAAAACGGCAGTTGACAAACCAATGGGTGACGTCACGGTGGGCCGCCATTTGGTTAACACCACAGACTGTATACAAAAGTGGACGTGGTTTCTGGCCCAGCGGAAGTACCCTAAGCCGCAATACCACCGGCAGTGCCACTAGAGGTTGGCTCCAAAAAGCCCCCGGCTGCATAGACTCCCATTCAACTCGTCTCATAAAGTGGATAAAATGTCTCGGTGTTGCTAGCGTCAGTCGTTCCTTCTTATTCGTTTCCTGGCGGTCCATCTGGAAATAATATCGTCATTAATTTGAAAATAAACTTGAAAAAGCTGTGTTTTTGGGGGGGCGTTTCTGTTTGATTGACAGGCTTGTGGCGCAGTCAGGTCACGGCTATGTGTGGGCGGGACGTTGTATCGCCGGGTTTCCAATCAGATCGACTCAGACACCCCCCCCACCCCCCCTCCCCACCCCCCTCGCTTGCTCTTCACGACTTGCCCAAATATGGTCACTTCCGGCAACCTAAGGCTTCAGACCGTTCACAAACCAACGTGTGACAAACTTCATGACTCTGTGTTAATTTGCTGCCGCCGTCCCGTCCCCCCGCCTCCCATCTCTCCAGGCGACGCCTCCGTACGCTGCGAGCAGCTGGACCTGTTGCTCCAGTGGGGGGCGGAGTTTCGCCAATCCTCCTCCCAACCGCCTGAAGGAGAGAAGGTGCTGGAAGACCTGGTGGCCTTCGATGTCATCCTGGGAGACCTCAACTTTGACAACTGCTCTTCAGGTGAGCGGTCGTCAAGGCTAAATCAATATTTTCCACATTATACATATCATTCATAATCAGTTTACACATCGAGGATTCATCAGCATAAAGATTGAGGTGGAAATACATATTAAATTTATCCAGATAGAAATGCTCCGCATTATCTGGCTTCACGATCATTTACTCTTTCTTAACCTATATTTCCTCGACATTTGCTCTGTTTTGTAAAAGAAAACTTGATCTCTCTGGGGTTTTTTTCTGAATAAATAAGGCTACTGGAACAACTTTCACTCTTATTTAAAAGAAATGATTATAGTTCTACTTACCTCTTAAAATAAGTTGAGCTGAAGTAGCAACTGACATTTAAAATGTTACAAGCTCATTTCTTTAATAAATATAGCTAAACCAATTCATTAAGAAAGAGTAAACAATCATGAGGCCAATAAATATGTATAAAATGTATATTTCCTTCTAGTCTTTATATTCACATTTTTAATATACTTCTGTTATTGGAAGAAAAAGACAAATGAAATGTGTAATATTTTATGAATGAAAGGATTTTGATTATCCAATTTATTCAGTACAAGAAATGCATCGTCTTCTAAGAATAGTAATAGAAATAGATGAAATACCACTGGCTTTCTACACTTATTTATTCATTTAACTTAGTCATTTTTTTGGTCTGGAGTTTAGATAGAAAAGACTTATAGATGAAGACGCATATCTGCTGCCGGTTTTTAGGACGAAGGTGTCATCTCCAAAAGAAGAAGCAGTAATGAGTTCCTGTTTTTCTATATTTAGGGTCGAACTGTGACGTTAATATTGTGCTGTGCGTGTGTGTGTGTGTGTGTGTGTGTGTGTGTGTGTGTGTGTGTGTGTGTGTGTGTGTGTGTGTGTGTGTGTGTGTGTGTTTCTTCCAGAGGACAAGCTGGAGCAGCAGCATGCACTTTTTACTCAATACAAGGACCCATGTCGCCTGGGGCCGGGGGAGGACAAACCATGGGCTCTGGGTAAAAACACACACACACACTCACACACACACACACACACACACACACACACACACACACACACACACACACACACACACGTCGCCTTCAGGGTCGCAGTCGGTCATTAAGTCACGTACACTGTAGTAAAACTTACATCCGCACCACCGGCTGACGTGCAGGTGCTTCTACACGCTCTCAGATGATCCATACGGAGCAGAGCCGAGCGTAATCTGGCTCCGTCTGGCTAAATCAGGATGCACCCACGGTGTGAATTAAAATACACCCAGTACAGCGGCCTGATACACGGGCATTAGTGACGTAAACACTGGAGGGTTTTGGTCTGGATATGAAGCGTTATTTAGGCCAGCGGTATTTCGGGGACAGTGTGGGCAGCACAGAGTGAAAGGGCTCGTTGAGAGAAGGGCTTATTTGTTTGGACGGGGAGATTTTGTGTGTGTGTGTGTGTGTGTGTGTGTGTGTGCGTGTGCACGTGTGTGTGCGTGTGCGTGTGTTTTTTTGCCCGTTCGGCCGCTGTTAAGACGGCAAGGTGGCGAGAAAAGAAGACCGGATCAATGAATCAATGGGGAAAAAAAGGGGAAGGAGGATTATGTCATTTCATAAAGCTTATCCAAAGAAGATTAGACATAAATGAATACAATAGTGAGGCAAAACTAAATAAAAGGCGAGAGGAGAGCCGAAGCTGACGGTTATTTTCAGACGTTCTTCTGACGGTGTTGTCCGTAGATTTCTTGAAACTGCAAAAAACTCCAGGAATCCTTCAGGGCTTTGTGCTGCATTAAAAATCATAAACTGTATATAAAAGTGGATGTAGCTTCCGGGTCTGAAAAGAGAAGCCAATACAAAATGCCTTGAACTGCAATACCACCGGAGGCCACTAGGGGCTGACCGTGAAAAGCCTCCGGCTCCATAGACTCCCATTCAACTTATCTCATGAAATACAAAGTCAACCACTTTTTTGTTTAATGTGTCAAAATGGTGTAATTAGCTGAAGTCACTCCACTTTATTAGTTTTGTGGTGGTCAGTCTGAAAATAATTCAATCATTAATTAGATATTGGGCCTCAAAAAGCTGTGTTTTTTTTGGGGAGGGGAGCGTGTCTGTTTGATTGACAGGCCTGTAGTGCAGTCAAGTTTCCGCTATCGGTGGGCGGGGCTTAGCGCCCTCGGGGTTTCCAATCAGATCGAGTCAGATCCAATGATCGTTCCTCCCCAGCTCGTCCAAATATGGTCACTTCTGGCTCCAAAATAGCAAGATGGCGACGGCCAAAAAAGCCGACCCTGGAGAACTGAGTGACGTCATGGTTCGTTGCCGCTTGTACACCACGTCCATTATAAAGAAGCAAATTAGAGAAGTGAAAGAAAGAAGTAGATTGACGATGACTGCAGCTGTGAGAAATAAACACATTTCCACTGCGTTTCTTTTGGCGATTCGAAGGCAGATCAAAAGACCCACAAACCAAAAAAACCCCAAGAACTGCAAGTTTTATTGCGGTTTTTGGAGAGTTGTGGTCAAACCCCTCTGAGCGTCGACACTCACGAGGCCACAAAGCCGAGGTCTCGTCAACCACCTGAAAGAGGGGAAGCTCGTGTTGTATACCTGCACTTCGCCGAATGAGCTGAAAGCAGCAGCCGGCGGACACCTCGCCGTCTTTATTTCAGCGATCTAAAAACCTGCTCTCAGACTCGTGTGTGGAATAAAAAAAAAAAAAAGAAATTGCTCTCCGCACGTCAGACGCCTACTTTTCACAAGAGCTCCCGACACTCGCGCGCCGACCGGAGTAACTTCAGAGCGCCGCTCTCTTCAACGCGGAGCGTTTTAAACACATTATCCGAGCCCACAGCTTCACATCCTCTCCCGTCGGGAGGATCGCCGAGTGCTCGTCTCTCTCTCTCTCTCTCTCTCTCTGCCGTATTTCACCGGTTTATGGCAGCGGATTGCGGTCGGAGGATTAGATTGCCGGAGATGTACGATAGGTCCGCCGGTGCCAAGTTGCACATTTAGAGCTTGAAGCAAAGAAGCTGGCGGTGAAGAGGAGGATTGTGAAGCAGATCGATAAGCGAGGAAGGGGAGGTGGGGGAGGCGGTTGGCGGTTGCTAATTAAAATATTTCGAGAGGAGATGAATGATTGGTTCATCCGTGTGAATAAATCGCTTAAAAGTTTTTTTTAAAAACCTCCGAAACATCCCGTCTCGTCTACGACAACCTTTTGCAGAGGTTTGGTGTCGTTGAGCAGTGAAGCGTGGGGAGATGGTGAATGTGAGGAGTGACTCTGCAGAAAGCATTAATAACTTTAAAAACCTTTGGTGACACCTACTGTACGTCTTCCAACCAATTTCACACCGCCAGAGCAACACTTCTGTCTCCGGGGGATCCTTCGCTGGAGTCGAAAAGTCGTATCACAAAAGATGAAAAAGTTGAACAATGAAAGCAAAGTAAAGTGTACTAAGAGACACGCAAGTCAACTCGGATAGGTTTTGGTCAAATCGTGCAATATAATACATTTGCCTCAAAGAGCTTTCGCTTCCGTAACACCAGTCGACCCATTTCTGACCTTTGACCTTTGATTTGAAAGAAGAAGAAAAAAAACTGCTCTTTTTTTTTTATCAATAATAAGTTCCTAGTTTTGAAAGAAATGTGATGTTTTTTATTACCGTCATGAAGAAATATTGATAAATAACATATTTGACCAGCTGCAAAATACATTGATACTGAACATATCGCGAATATGTTTACTGATAAGTGATTTAATCTCTGCTAAAATTTCTCATCTTGCAGCACAACTTCAGGTCTCCTTCATAAAAGAGACGCTTTGATCTCAGTGGGACAAACCTGATTAAATAAAGGCAAACATTTTTTTTATTTTTTTTGAAGCAATGGATATTTGTAGTGATGATGACATCATCTTCTAGCAACGTGGTGAATATTCGTAAACGTTCATGGTCGTAAACGAGTGTTTTCATTTACATTTATTAAAACCTTGATCTTTTTCTGGCCCTCCAGCCAAAGTGCTTTTGTTGTCTAAACACAGACTGGACCGGAGTTTTGTTCGCCCATCCTCCACCCCGACCACCTCACGCCGAGTGATTCGAGGTTTATTTCAACCTGGCGTATTTCCCCTGAAGCGCTAACTTTGCCTCCGTTGTTGAGGTGGAAGCAAGGAGTCGCACAAACCAGTGTATGTCGGGGCAAAAATGACCTACTTCATACAGGTTTACTTCAAAAAAAAAAAAAATGTAATATTTGTATAGAAGTTTGCTGCGTGGAGCAGCCATTTTTCTAACTTCAGCAGCTGATCTCAAACCTGCCGAACTCGCAGACTAAACTGCTAAACTGCACATTCATCCGCACACACTGGTGTGTTTGTACGCGTGATGCTGACTTACTGGAAACTCGGCAAGTAAATGCAGCGGTGGACCGTCGGCTCTCCAAAATAAACGGGAAGGAAAGAGTTCTGGCCTCTCCTACCTGCCCAGAAAAACCCTGCGGTGCAAGACACCCAGGAAGAAACATGAATGTGTCAAAACATACATGAACAATGTGATCCAAGATGACGGCGAGCAATGAAGACCTGAAGGGAACCAGAAATGAAATGAACAGTTGAGTTGACTCGACTCGTGTGTGTGTGTGTTTGTCTGTTTCCACGGTGACGCATTTTAAATGTGTCTTTCAACAGGTACTCTGCTGGATCCCAGTGGCCTTTATGACGACGATGTCAGCTCACCTGAAAGTTTACAAAAGTGAGTCTCACACACCTAAACTTGTTGTTGTCCCGCAGGAGGACGACTACTTTTTTTAAACTAACCGCAGCTCTCACCTGAAGTCGTCATAATATAATATATAATAATAATATATATGTATATATATATAGTAAAAACCTGTTTGATTGAGCTTTTGTCCTCACGATGTGAATATTTACATTGGTTTTGAATGTAATACAAAAATGAACCCAACATTAATAATGAAATGAATTCGTGAAAATAATTGTTGGTTGCAGCCTGACAGCTCCTGAATAATACTCCCTCGCTCAAGGTTTTCTGCTTGATAAGTACCTCGCAGAAGAAAAGGGAGAAATTCAACTGAACCGAAAACCAAAAACCTTCAAGAAAAACATTTTAAAAGGTGTCAAAATGTATTTTTGTTACGAAGATGGGAGGACCTGTCATAACGGATGTTGGTCTGGAGATTTTAGAGGCTCCGGTTTGGTCGTAAATACAAATGAATAAATACAAGCCATAGGTGAATGTGCTGGGATTATCATCAATAGGTAAAAGCCAGGAAAACTTTTAGCGTAGCTGATCTTTGACCTTTAGAGGTACAGGCCGTGATTTGTGGTCCGGTGCTCGCTCTCTTGATTCTACATTGCTCTTCTAGTTCCCTTCATACTCGGTTTTACTACACGTGTTCAGATG
Organism: Embiotoca jacksoni; assembly: GCF_022577435.1. Lineage (NCBI taxonomy): Eukaryota > Metazoa > Chordata > Actinopteri > Embiotocidae > Embiotoca > Embiotoca jacksoni. The sequence goes on along the minus strand of NW_027185381.1, from coordinate 24,103,041 downwards.
AAACACCCTCCGTCCTCCCGTCTGCTGTCTGTGTGTGTGTGTCTGTCAGAGTGATGGAGAACGAGGAGGGCAGGAAGGAGTACCTGGTGTTCCCCCCCAGTAAGAGCCAGTGTCCCGCCAGCAGTCAGAAGGGCAGGAAGATCCCTCTGAAGGGCAACGGGCGCCGGATCGACTACATCCTGTACAGCGACGAGGGCCTGCAGCAGGACTGGAAGCTGGTACGGTTCAGTGGGGGATAAACTTATTAAGAAGTCCAAATAAAATCAAACTTTTTTTTGCTTCAAATACGGCAATTGACGGTATCCTGAAGACGTCGCTTCAACCGGTGATTTGAAAGATTCGAGGAAAGTCATGGAGAGAAGTTTGATATTGACAAAACGGAAAAAACGAATTCTGCTTTTGTTTGATTTTGTGACCCTCTGTGGGTTATAAATCAATAACAGATTGTTTATTTGTGAGTGAACTCCCAAAAAATCTGGTTACAGCTGGCCTGCAACTAAGTCAGTGGGTTACATACAATACAGGACGTACTTCATGTGGACATCATCACAAAAAGATTATAACAGTGACACCACTTTTAAATCTGGATCTCACCGGTCCTCACAGGCTTCATTTCTCCAGACGTGACAAAGATCGAGGAAAACACGTCTTAATATCTGCTCAAACTGGGAATTCGAATCAGGGTTGTACGAGACACGCAGTTTGCAACGAGCCAAACGCTGCAAAAACAAAAGTGATTCTCTTTTATTTATCTATAAAAACAAACCCAAATTTCAGCTGAATATGTTTATTTTTTTTTGTTACGTATAACCTCCCACAGAAACACTCTCGTGTACAGGGATGTCACGATTTCACAAATTTGGTTTATCAGTGGCATTAATAACATTAACGATGACTCACTGAGTGCACAAATGCTGCCATCATTATTTACACCTATTTTTTTTTTTCCTGCAACGTGCCTGCAGTGAAAAAGGCTCCAATTTAAAAAAAAAAAAAGAAAAAAGAAAAGAAGAAGAAGTCTCTACTAAGATGTGCCAACTTTTTTTTTTTTTTTTCAATCCAAAAAAACACCCCAAAAAGTTCTTTAATAGGATGCACAGGAACTTCGTGCGATCTCTGCGGGACCGTGTGCCATTTTCCTGTCAGCAGGTGGAAGTCTTACTCGGCTCTGATTAATTTAGCAGCAAAACAAGACGCTCGTTTTCCCCGAGCCGCCGCGTGGAGCGGGACGGGAAACCGGGGAAATTATCTCACGCGCACACACACACACACACACACACACACACACACACACACACACACACACACACACACACACACACACACACACACACACACACACACACACACACACACACACACACCCCGCAGGAGAATGTTACTAAAAAAACAATCCAGAGAGGTGAACAAAAAACCAAACCCAAACAGAAGTGTGTGTGTGTGTGTGTGTGTGTGTGTGTGTGTGTGTGTGTGTGTGTGTGTGTGTTGGAGTGGGGGGGGGGGGGGATTTGAGAAGATTGGGGAAAAACCAAATCATTTACATACAGAGGACATCTCTCTCTCTCCTCTTCTCTGGCTCTTCTCTCAGATCAGCGGTCGCCTGACGCCACCTAGTGCCGCGACACAGTTACTGAAACGTCTTTTCACCTTCGCTGCCAACTCATCGAGTACACCGTCCATTTACGTCCTCGAGCAACTTGAGACTTCTTATTCATTTACTTCTGTTTATTCTTAAACTGATTTTTTTTTTTTTTCCCACCACGTGTGAAGACGTTTGAAGAAAAATGTTTCGACTGCCGCTTTTAGGCGTCTGAAAAAACATTTAAGCATTAATTAGTAATACAAATATATTAAAAATGTACCATTATCATGCAGTTAGTTATATTTTTACAGCAGTGAGGACAGATGTTTTTGTAGTATTTTGGTTGTAGGGCTGAGATTTAAAGTACTACTTGTCGTGTCTGTAGAAGTAACAATACTGGCTGAGTGAGTTGCAGGAAAGTACTTTTCATGTCCAAAAAGGGACCCAGCTGTCCACATACCTTTGGCCTGTTTGGGCTGTTTATGACGTTTCGGACTCGTCCCTTCAGTTCCTACGAAGGGGAATGTGAATGCCCTGACATTTATGATTTCAGTTTAGGGAAAGCCCTTCCTTCTATTTAAATATGATAATGTTAAAAAAAAAAAAACAGGTCCAGCGCAGAAAAGGGTTTTCCCCAGTACAGAGGGGGAGACTTCAACCCTGACCATTTCAAAATTTTTCGCTCGTTGTTTTGGTTTCATGTGTCAAAACGGTGTAACACTCATGAGTCACTCAAACAAACTGCACTTCTGTAAAAAGTGAAACAGAATTGGTTCATGTGGATTTAGATTAATGCAAACTGAAATACAAGTCAAATACAAACACCAGAAGACAGTGATTCTAAATAAAGTGAAAACTAAATATTGAACAATAATAACAGATTAGAAAGTAAAAGATTTAATGAGACTCACTTAAGAAGAATTATTTGATGTACAAGACGAAAAGAAAAGTAGACGTTTACATAAAGGTTATAATAATAAAGGAGAAAATGAACAATAAAAGAAGAAATAAAGTAGAAATGAAAAGAAAGAAACGGATATCTTTTTCAAAAACATCTTAATCGTATCGTAATCAACACAAATATCCACAGAAAAGTTGATGTTGATGAGATGATAGAAAGCTTTGTGAACCCTTTTCATGGTGTAGTCTGTCTGATCCGAGTCAGAGCCATCGACTGTTTATAACGGTGGACATGAGGCCAAAGCGGTAGTGCCTTAAACTGCAATACCACAGAGGGCCACCAGAGGTTGGCTCCAAAAAAAGCTCCGGCTCCATAGACTCCAATTCAACTTGTCTCATTGAATCCAAAGTCAATCATTTTTTTCCATAAGTCAAAATTGTGTCATTCGTTTAAGTCATTCCTTCTTGTTACCTTTCTTGGCGGTCCATCTAAAAATAATCCGTCATTAATTAGATATTAGGCCTCAAAAATCTGTACGTGTCTGTTTGATTGAGGCTTAGTGTCATCGGGTTCCCAATTAGATCCAGTCCGATCCACCGCTCACTCCTCCCCCAGCTCGTCCAAATATGGTCACTTCTGGCTCTGAAATTACACGATGGCTACGGCCAAAAAGCCGAACTGGAGGATTGAGTGACATCACGGTTTATTGCCACTTGTACATGTCCATTATAAAGAAGTAAATTAGAGAAGTGAAAGAAAGAAGTAGATTGACGGTGGCTGAAGATGTGAGAAATTGTTTTTGTGATTTGAAGGCAGATCAAAATAACCACAAACCAAAAAACCCAAGAACTGCAGTTTATTGCGTATTTTAAGAGTTGTGGTCAAACCTCTCTGTTTACATTCACGAGGCCACAAAGCCGAGATCAAAGTCAGATCCACCGCTCGCTCCTCCCCCAGCTCGTCCAAATATGGTCACTTCTGACTCTAAAATTACAAGATGGCGACGGCAAGTGACGTCACCGTTGCTTCGCCACTCGGTCAGGGCTCGACTTTATCACTCCGTAACTGCTATTTCTCTAAAATATAATGTGGTCAGAAGCAAATAAAAGCAGTTTGAAGCTTTCAAAGTGCTGCAGAATAATATTTGAGTTCGGTGACGTCGTGGTGGATTTGGTGATGACTTTGTCTGCTCTTCCTCCTGCAGGATATCGAGGAGTTCAGCTTTGTCACCCAGCTGGCCGGCCTTACCGACCACCTGTCCGTGGCCGTGCGGTTGGCTGTTTCCACCGGGGAAGAGGAGACTTAGATTGACCACCATTTTTCTTTTTCTTTTTTTTCTTTTTTTTTTTGTTGTTGTTGGGTTTTTTTTGGTTGTTGTTTTTTTTTTTAAATACTGCCATGGAGGAACGACGAGACGACCAGGAAGAGAAGAAGACATTTTGAAAGAGTTTACAGATGCGGAGCTGCTTGAAAGGAGGAGGAGGCGGAGGAGGACATCGACTAGACGGATGAATCGATAGAGGAGCGCTCAGAGGATTAAAGGAAGGATATGAAACTCTGGAGGAGGATGGGGGCGGGAGGGGGTCGAGGGGAGGGGGGGGGGAGCAGAGGAATTCAGTTTAAGGAACCAGAAAGAGTTTCATCCTCACAAACACTCACGAAACACACACAAAAACACAGAGACTTTCTGACTGTTGAAAATGGCCTCTCCTCCATCACTCCCTGTCGAAACTGAATCCGGAGGGTATTTTTCTTTTTTTTTATTTCCAGTGAAATTGTTTCATGTAGCCAATACAAAAACACCTTTTACCAGATCCGTTTCAGCCGTAGTGTCATTTCTTTTTTTTTTTTAATTATTATTATTTTTTTTATGATTCTACCTTCAGGGACAGTTGGATCCTCGTCGTTTAGTGACTGTGTATAAAAAGGAAAACTAATTGAAGTGAAGCTGCTGACTGGCCTTTTACACTGACCGTCTGTGTCCTTCGTGTCGTGCTCCTTCCTCAAAAAGGCTTATCGGTCAGTTCACCTTACCGCTCCCCCCCACGTCAGTCCCAGGAACCTCAACAAGTGTCTTTCTTTTCTAAAAAAAAAAAATTTAAAAACCTATTTCTAAAAGGAAAAAAACATAATATACAATTTCTATCGTGGCCACACCACTTTTTATAGGGAGTTTAAAAAAAAATGCCTGTTTAATACTTATATGGTATGTTTCTAAATAAAAAAGAAAAAAAAAAGAGGTCTTGTGTAAAACAAAGGACGTGGAATCGGAGGAGGAACTTGATCGTTCGATGCGATGCTCATAGCATGTTTTTTTTTTTCCAGCCACGATCGGTGACGAGTAGAAGACACTTTTTTTTTTTTTATGCTGATGCATGATGGGAAACGGTGTCAGTTTACAACACTAATTACGGCGGCTTGATGACAACGCGCTCACTTGAGTCTGGATGCCTCGAGGAGCCGGGAAGCATTTAGCCCTGACAAACACACACACACACACACACACACACACACACACACACACACACACACACACACACTTTAATGTGTCCGAAACATTTGTGCATGTGCGACGCCACACGGCTGACAACACGTAACACACGCTAAGGAATGCACAGACACATACTGAGGACTTAGAAAAAAAAAAAAAACGCGGTCACACGCTGGCGGCTGTAATCGAAAAGTCCTCAAGTGACTCGGCCGTCTTCGAGAGAGAATATAATCAGCTCGTCGGCGAACAAAACCACTGTAGCTTTCTGGTTCGCCACCACTGTATCGTTAGCATGTCTGATTGGTGCACGCACAGTATGAAGCCCAGTTTTTCTTTTGGTTTAAGCACAGCGAGTTGTCCAATGAATCACCCCGATATCGACGGCGACGACGACGACGACAGCCATATTGTGACGCAACTGCAAAACCTCATTATTCTGCAACATTTTGAACACCTTACAGGCTGCGCGACACGCCGCGCCGAAGGAGCGCGACGCTCGTCGAACGTCGGACGCGGCCCGCTTCAGAAAAATACCGAAATTTGCGAAGAAGTGCGGAACTGAAAAGGCAACGCGGCGTGTTAAGGTGTGTTCAGGCTGAAAGCAAAAACTATTGTTGTGGCTTCAAATCATGAAGAGACAGGAATGAGTAAAAAAAAAAAAAAAAAAGCAGAAAGAACCAGGATTTAAGTTTTGTGATGAGTCGCACTTAGTTTGTGTGTTGCTTAAACATACGACACAAAATTATGATCATTTTTTTTATTCCAGTCCAGAAATCTGCCAGTGTTGGCATGAAAACGCAACGCTGCAAAAACTTAGTCAACATTTAAGCCTTTTTAGATTCTTTAAAGCAGTCAGAGGCTTGAAACTGGATTTTATTTTTTATTTTTTGCCTTTGGAGACACTTTAGTTTAAATAAATCTATTGAAATTAGACTACAATGAAAGAAAGCTCCTTGAATCTTTGTATTTCCCCCCTTAAAAAAAAACAACCTTTTAAAACCAGCTACTTCAGTTTGATTGAACACCTCAGAAACAAATGAACACCAGTCATTTAAACATGAGATTTAATTCTCGCTGACATCCATAAAGACTGTAATTTGCCTGCCGGTCCCAAAAATGAACACAAACGCACCAGCAGTCAAATTCACACCAATTTCTTTGCATTCAGCCTAAACACGCATTCAGGTGTCTGCTCCCCCTCACAACAGTCTGGCGGACTTCGTAGAGATGACCAACCTTTGGAATATTTTGCTCGTTCTATTGTACAAACCACCGACCCGTAACGGAAACCACGCGGACCAACCGAGCCGAACGGGAGCTGGAGCCGTTTACAGAAAGACGTGTCGGGTCGCTAAAGCCGTCCTCGTGCTCCTGCTGGTTCTGCTGCTGTGAACACGTGTTGAGCGATGATCAGTAAGTCAGAGGCAAAAGGTTCCGACGGTTTTGTTTTGGAAAAAGTCAGCAAAATAACCCAAATATATCATTTATACAGCGAAACCTTTGAATATAAAGTTTGCTGTTTCTCTGAATAAAACTAAAGCATCACAGGAACTGTTAGATGCTGTTTGATTTCCACGGTCTGCACGGTGAACAATGTTTACAACAGTTTTTTTTTATGGTTTTTTTGACCTGTCTGCTTGTTTATTGATCACTTTCAACACCGATCTGCGTGTGTGTGTGTGTGTGTGTGTGTGTGTGTGTGTGTGTGTGTGTGTGTGTGTGTGTCTGTCTATGAATGTGCTTACAGTACATATGAGTCAATGCCAGAAACATGTCAGCTCTTCTGTTATTTATGTTCAACTGTCATTTGTTTTTCACATGCAGCTTGAGGTCACCTGGCTGCTCCGACACTCTCTCTGTCTCTTTATGATTCATGATTATTATGACTAATATATTCTTCTTATTACTGAGATTTGTACCCGTGCTTCATCTATGCTGTCTTTTTTTTAAATTTTTTTTTTTTATATATTATGCTGAATCTGTGTCAGACTGTTTTTTTTGGAGGATCACCTCTTCCTCTGCTCGGGGTGAACTTCAAATGAGATCAAATCCTTGAATATTTGGTAAATATTCATGTAAATACACTGTAGTGAGTGGCGTAAAGATACCGCAGTGGGCAGGAAGGGTGAATAAGTTATGGTACAGGAAGTACAGTGGTAGCCAAGGTAAAAGTTTAATTTAATAACCTTTATTTTTTAGCTTATTACACAAAACCTGTATTCTGTCAAACAGTTTATTAGTAAATATGAAGAGACAAACAGTTGGACTCATGCAACGCATCATATTTTTAAAGCCTGGAACGTGGAGGTAAATAACTTTATACTTTCAATTCTCTTTTATTTTGCTAATTGTTCTGTGTTTGCTTTTTTTTTTTTTTTGTTAAGTTCTTTTGTTATTATTTAAGGGTCAAAGTTGAAGGTGTAAAAGGTGACAGTTTTGGTTTGTGTGGGTGTTGAGTGCCCCGGCCCCTGATACATGAAGGCAGTGTGGCGGGACCCTGACATTCAGCCAATCGGGCGTAGAATTAACGACAACAGGAAACGACACGGTGGAGAGCACCGTTAATAGTTTCACAAGTGGAAAAGGAAATGCATTGGGTGAATCGAGAGAACAAAACTCAAGTGAGAGTCCATTAAAGATGCATTAATAACAGTTTTCGGCCACTTAAAAGCTAATAGCTGAAGGCAAAAGAAAGAGGCTGAGCATGTGATGGTTTCAATGGAACTGAAGGCAATTTAAATATAAAGGAGAGTTAAATCTAAATTCATTTGAAAACAATGAAAATCTCCCTGAGTTGAATGGAAACGAATGATGTGTATAATTGGGACTTCTCAAGTGAAATATACGGATATTATATGTTGGACTACATTTAAGTTTTAGAGGTGTTTTGGTACATTATTCCATATATTAATAGTTAATAAATAAAAAAAAGCTGTCACAAAGTTTGTTTTACCTGAAGAGCAAGGCAGGGACCTGAAGCGTTTAGTGTTCTGTGAGTAATGAAATTAATGTGGCCTAAAAAAGTCAATTAAAACTACCAACCCGGCATTATTACAGGCTTATTTAATATAAGATTGTGATGTTAAAACCCTTTTTTGATGAAGCGAAAAGCCTGATTGCGAAGAGCTTTTTAATTCCGTCACATCACAGTAACACGTATAAATAAGTGTCATCTGCATATAACCGAACAAAACCATTACAATACTTTAATGGAAGATTATTTGCAGTAAGTAATGGCCTTAAAATAATAATCATACTCTATGAGCGTCCTGGGACAGGGCTGGGTTCGTGCCGGAGTTTCCAGGTGTACAATAAGTATCATATTTGTACAATAAATTTGCTTTTCTTTTTAAGGATTCAAAAAAAAAAAAAAAAATGTTTGATAATTTCGTCATGTTGTAGTTTCATAGTTTGACTCCTCATTTTACGCCAATCTTGTTGATAACATGTCAGAAAACTGATCTCAGTTCTGTCATTAATTATCCAATTACTTACAAACGCTTACAAAGTCAGAGCCCCTTGGAGTCCATTCAAAAACGAACAAAATTTGGGGCACCGTGCAGGCTTCATTTTCATTTTGAAACGTTTCCCTTGAGTTATAATCATTTTGGCAACGCTGGTTGCGTCTCCACAGAGGGACCGTGTTTTGTGAAAAATGGAGTCGCATCCCGGCTTTTGAAATCTCCTCTGCCTCACGAAACTGTTGCTAATGACAATCAAGCAACCAGAATTAGCCAGTGATCGCCTCCGAATGGTTTCTAAGCCTTCGCGGACCCTCTGCGGAGCTCCGCCCCCCTCCACGCACACCGTTGGGTAATCACAACCCAACCAGGGCTCCTTTCCCCCCCCCAAATATTAAGTCTTTCTTTTTTTCATGTTCTTTTTTTTTTTTTCAAACAAATTAGACAGAAATTAGATTGAGTTTTGATCATCTTCTCATGCATTGCTTTGGTGTCTGTAGCCTAAAGAAAGCTAACCAGTGGGTTCATTTCTGACTGTATCCCCTGAAACAATTTGGTTGTTTTCTTACATGTCTGATCACACTGCCCACCTTTGTGTCCGTGTCCAGTTCAGGACCGAGTTAATCAGCTGTCGGCCGGGTTGAGTTGAGTTCTTGAGCTTTCGTAGCTGCATGTACCGTAATAGCGCTTCAGGCTTGTAGTCCCGGTAGAAGCGACGCCTCACTTTGCTATCCTTTCTCTGGTTTGATTTTCTATAATTTGTCTCTCTTCATGTTATTTTTTTTTTTTTTTTTTTTTAAATGGATTCTTGTATTTGGATGGGGGTTGTTTATCGATGGGGTTATGTAGCTTGGTCTTTGTACTGTGGCTGCGGGATCAATAGCTTTTCTCTTTCTAAGCTTCTTCAACAAACTGCTTATTTTCTTCTGCTTTTCTAAAAAAAAAAAAAAAAAAGAAAATCAAAGGAACTTTCCCTCTCGACTTGTGTCTGTGTCGTTTTTTTGAGGTCATTCAATGGGCTGCAGCCAAAGCCTGTGTGGAAATAATCAGTACAACGACGGACAGTGACGTCAATCCGGCGATGAACTTTTGCTCGCTTGCGGTACGTTTTCACCCTCAAGTTTTATACAAGTGAAACGGCGCTATTGATTTTGTGTGTGTCACTTTATTTCCTCTTTTTCTCAACATATCATAATATAAATGAATGTCTCAGGGTCTAAGACGCTCCAGAGTCTGGCATTGAATTCAAGCTCAAATAATAACATGTTTGTCTCCTTTAAAGGACAAACTATGAAGAAGTGAAAGAACCTTTAGACGAGTCCTTCTGCTTTTGATGAACAGAGGAAGTCCAAAACTTTTAATTTAAATACACTTCTCAGTCAAGGGTGAAAAAAACTCCTCTCACACCGAAACTGAAGTCAGACCAGCCTTATTTGACAAACACGAAACCAGTGGAGCGAAAACATGTCAAAGAGGCAGTTTCAAGTCCTTTAATATAAATGGTTTCTTTAAGTTGAATTAATCAGTATTTGTATGAATAATTGGTGAAGGCGCTCATAGTGACAAACCCACAGAGTATTATCATCCAACTGTGCAGAGATTTACAGCGCTATAAAACAAATACATAACCTCAAATGAATACTAATGTTGTAAATAGGTATCTGATTGCTTCATACGTTGTGTTATTAAATCAGTGCTTTTTTTTTATATAGTTTGTTTTAATGCCCAGATGTGGCCAGAAAACAATCGTATGAAGCTGCTTTAAAAGGTGCTCGGATCATTATTGTTGAATATGAAAAATAGGGTAAAGAAAAAAAAATCTCCCAAAAATGTTCCCTCTTCCATTACTTTATGTTAAGGATGCTCACTCGAATGTGTTTCAGCCAGGCTGCGAGAAAACGTGTGATTAAAAAAAAAAGAAAAAGAAACTGGGTAAGTGGGTTACACGAAAGCTAATGTTGCTCTTTGACTGGTGGATGTCTAAATAATTAACTGTATGCTGAAATATTTACAGTAATATAACAGAGTTGGGGTTATAGCTCGATTCACCGCCCACAAGTGAGGAAAACATGAATTAATACTGATTTAAATTGCTTTTAATTTCAATCTTCGAAACTTTTGGTGAATCAACTGTCATTTCCTACGCTACTTTTTTGGACCGTGTTTAAATAAAATGACATTTTTATCGTTGAGTTGACGAGGAATTGGTATTTGGAACATAATAATCCCAACTCAAAGTCAATTTACTTGCCTTTTGCTGAGCTTTCAGCAGTTTGGACTTTGTAATTTCGGTGCCGAGAGGACGGTGACGTAGATTTAACCTCAGATCATTTTATCATACAACTTTAATGGAGAATTTAAGCTATTTTATTTCAAGACACATAAAAAACTGAAGTGCATGAAGAAAAAAATGTCGATCGTTTAATCATGCAAAATAAAACTAACTGAATTCCTAAATTTAGATTTGATCATGTCATGTTGAAAGGTGTCTTCACAGGGAGATTACTACGACTCAACTAAAAATACAGATGTGAGTCAGACGTACAGATGCGCCTCACAAAGCTCAGATGTTTCTTCAGCTTAGGAACCTTTCAAGTAAGTTATTGCCTTAGTTTGGACATGAGTTTGGACCAGTTCGACCCATTTTCCTTCCACAATTACTTGATGTTAAGGATATTTAGCAGACTGCGTTTCAACCAGACCTCCAAAAAAATAGTAAATTTTGAGAAAAGCTCCAAAGATTTTTTATTATTATTATTTCTGGTTAAAAGGGTTCCTCCATCTTGTCCTGAGATTACTTCTTATCTTTTCAAAAGAAACAACAACAACAACAACAACAACAAAAAAAACCCGCTGCTTTCTGTGGCTGCAGGGGAGTTTTGTCAAATTGGACTAAGTATTCCCGACAGTGTCACCACGGCTCATGTTTTAAACTGCAACTCCTTATTTTAACAGAGAGCCTGCGTTACTAACTGGACACATGCAGTCTTAGGAGAAGTAAACATTTACCAGGCGCAGGAAAACAATATGAAGGCGCAGATTCATATGCAATATAAATCTGGATCCGCATGAGGAAAAGCGCTATGCGTGAACCGACACAGAAAGTGTTTGGATCAGAGGTGGTCCGACTCTCGTTGTGTTTGGATCTCAGCAGATTTGAAATCTGTACGATAATATAGATATAAACATGCGGATACCTCACACCGGCTCGGGAGATGCAAGTTTTAATGGGAAGTCTAAATGCGAAGACCTCCGGATCCGACGTCAGAATCCAGATAACATGTCCAGATCGCACGTTAAAGGACAATTCCACTTTATTTCCTCCCTCTGTATTCCCAATTAACACATCCATTTTAGCTCTATGGGTCATGCTAACTTTGCACAGTCCACGTGTCTGTTGTAGCGTTTCGGGTAAAATTGCAGGTTGAATTTAGATGGAATTATTCTCTGAAAGGGGAAACATGGAAGATGTCTAGTTGAATTCACTCAAAAACAAATCATCCACACGATGTGAAGAAATAGCAGCGTTGACATCAAGACCAAGAGACATCATCCTGTCTTGCAGCAGGTGTAGATGAGGTATACGTCGGGAATATTTTTGGCTTCTTCTGCTTCACTTTCTGATCATTTTTTTTTTCCTCTCAAAAGTCCCGTGGTTTAACAGGAAATAGAAAGAATTGTGACCCTTCAGATGTGTTTTCGGGACCTTCATGTTGGGGACCACCGATTTGGTTAGGTTAGGTTAGGTATTTACTTTATTAATCCCCGAGGGGACATTTTTTTCGCTACAGCAGCATACAGAAGCAATAAGATAATAATAGAATAATAGAAAAGCAGTAAAATAGCAGTAAATGAAGAGTGGTCCAGCTTTTTCAACAATAAAATTGCTGATATAATTGTTGTTGTGACGTCATTGGGGATTCCCAAACTGGTTTTGATTGTAGCTTCCATTGTATCTCAGTCAGTGTTTTTCCTTACAACAGCTGATTATCTTGGTTCACCGGGTGGTTACCGACTTGAATGTTGTTGCTCCGTCTATTCAAGGCCTGATTATCAAACCGTGCGTGTGTGGCTCTCCTGACCTCTTTTCTTTTTTCGGTCTGTTCACCAGGTTTACTCAGGCAGCTCACGCAGCTCTTCCGCGCGGGACAACCCCGCCGCGGTTTAAACCGGAGCTGCACTGTGATGACACCGTGACGTGTCAAGCAAGTGTGAGATTTTCACGAGAGCATTCGAGTTCGTGTACTATCCGAAATCACAAATGAGGAACCGGCTCTCTGTGTGTGGTTTCCCCCGTGCATTACATTTCGCTTGTGATCAAAATTTCCAGTCCTTTTTGTCTAGTCTCCTCTCCTATGTTGTGCTTTTTTTCCCTGACATCACCCCCTCCCGCCCCCTTTTTTTTTTTTTATTTTTAGCACACTATCAGGCCGCCCCTGTGACTATAAATGTGGAGGAAAGATGGATTGAAGGGACAGAGAGGACAGTGCAGCTCAACTGAGACCGAGATCCAACCGCTGAAGACTACACGCAAACACACAGTTGAAGGATGGCTTCCCCTCGTCTCGCTCTGTCCGTGGTGGTGCTGCTGCTGGCCGCCGTAGCTATGACTGAAGGTAAGATGAAGCTTCGGCACACGGAATCGCTTTAATTTGACCGACGTTTGATACCGTAAGGTGGATTGAAGTCGATTGATTTGTCGTGAGGATCCACGCATAAATCGGATTCAGCACACTTATAAGTATAAAACAAAAAAAACAAAAAAAAAAAATTAAAATTTTCAAACTTTAAATGGAGGAAAAACAAACGCATAACACATGACAAGTTTGATTACATTCATTGAAAGTCTCACTAACTATATAATTGTTATTACATCAAATAAACTACTGCACTTCTACTAAAATACAATGTCTGACCGTAAAACAAAAGTAATTCACCATTAAAGCAGAACTAATCAAAAGTTTTGTCAAAAATAATTGATCAAATTATAACGAATTTGACCTCAACTGCTGATTACTTGACTGTGTGCAATATGACCTTTAGAGAGATTAATATTCAAATAATTATGAGCAGCGATGTTGTTCAGATTGGCTTTAATGGCAGCAGAAATCAATGCTTTTGAGTCATAAAACTTTAAAGCTGCACTATTCAATATTTTTACACAAACAGTGGATCAATTTATAACGTGTGAAAGAGGTCGTTCATAAATATACAAATATTTATGACTGAAAAATATCGTTTATTTCAGCTTTAATCGCCGCAGCAATAAGCATTTCTGACCCCAAAAATAAAGTCGTTGATCGTTAGAGCCGCACTTTTAAGTATGTTTTCATAAACAATTAATCAAACGATTGTGCGGAAAGGAAAGTGGTGATTAATACAAAAACACTTATGACTAAAACTCTCGTTTAGTGCGGCAGAGATTCGTGTTTTCTGATCATCGCAGTGAGTCGTGGACCTTTAAAGCTGCGCGGTTGTTGACTCGCCGCTGTTTGTGTTTTTTGCAGCTTTGCGCGGCGCCGGCCCGAAGAAGTGCTGCCATCAGTTCAAAAAAGGCCCGGTGCCTAAAGGTCTAGTGACCGGCTACTTCAAGACCAGCCAGATCTGCTCCAAAGCCGGCATCATGTGAGTACGCAACCGCTAAAAACAAAATAAACATCACCACCGCAACAACAACAACAACAACAACAACAACATCCTTCCAAACCCGCTGACGCTCTCCCGCTTTTTCAGGCTGAAGATGGTGACGGGCCGCCAGCTGTGCGTCCGACCCTCCGACCCCTGGGTGCAGAAGCTCGTCAGCTACCTCGACGCCAAGTCCACCCCGGGAAAGATGTCCAACCTGTAACCATGGCAACAGCTACCAAAAAGAAAAACCTGCCATGGTTTGATGCTGCCAATTTTCCAAACTATAATCCAGCAGCTGCATCTCCGCGTCTATGCAAACTATTTATCGAATACTTATAGATGGCATAATCACAGATGATATTTGCGGTGATGAGATGATTTTTTTTTTCTGCCACGTATAAGAAACATTTTTATTGAAACATTTTTAAGTTACCATTCTTTTCTTCATGTTTTCTACATTTTGTGTTAAGAAAGTTGTATGTTATTACAGGACGACAGGTATATTTTGGTTTAATATGACACTTAAAGTCGGACCGTGAACACTGTGAACTTCTTGTGTTTTGTAATGTTAACTGACGAGCAGCTACTTTCTCTGTAAACGAGCGTAATGCCTCCCGACTCCACCGGGTGTCATCAGTAGAGTATAAGCTACCGGCTGAGGCACTATGGCCTCAAGGCTCTTTGCCTTGGTTCCTATTTAAGGATGTGTTTCTATTATCAGTCATGTTTTCGACTCTTTTACCTTCTTTTTTTTTTCCCCCAGACAAAAAAAAAATATTTATTTCTGTATGCTTATGCTACTGATTTGATTCTTTTAAATTAAAGCGAGACAATACGTGAAAGCTGAAATATGATTCCCTCTTTTCTTGCCAGGAGTCTAAGTTGAACATTTTATTGGTATTTATTTATTCGAATAAAGTAGGAATTCCTTTCCACTATGATTATCTTTTAGTGTTGCATAAACTAGTGAGACACAAAGGAGCTCGTGCAATTGGTTCGATTCAAAGCTTTTCATTTGATCTTTTCATCTTTATTTTTGACTTCCTCTCAGATCTGTGAGCTCAGATGCTCCTCTGGAATCTGTCTCATAGCATCTACAATGGAATAATGAGTTTTTTTTTTTTTTTTTCCCCCTTGAGCCAAAACAAAAGCAAAACTATACAACTTTAGGAAGAGGAAATAACACATCATTCTTCTTCCAAAGAAAAGATCAATTATTCAAGGTGAAAAATGCACTTTATTCTCAGTTGGCTACACTCAGATGTTTTTATAGCTGATGCTTACCGTGGTCTGGTTTGACCTGTAGCTTGTCAACGCTCATGTTGACCAATGGCAGCGAATTTTAAGAAGCGGTGAAGCTTTTGGTCTGTTTTTAAGGCCAGAATCAGATTTTTAAACCTTACCAAGAAGAAAAATATTACAGCATAAAAATTTGGACTCTATCGTTTTCCACATTGCCTGGTGTCAATTAGACTTTTTGTAGTTGTTTTGCATGTTTTTATTTTAGTTGAGAGTGTTTTGTTTCTCTTTCTTCTTCTTTTGTGTATTTTTGTAGTAGTTTTGCCTTTTTTTTTTTTTTTTTGCATCTATTTTCCCACATTTTGTGTCTCGTTGTGCATGTTTTGTTTTCTCTTAGCACTTATTTTACATCTTTTTGTTTGTAATTTTTCAGTCTGCATGATTGTTTTGTGTATTGTTTAGTTTAGCATGACTTTCCAGCCAGAAATGGAAGCGCGAGGGCCCCCTGAAGCCTCTGGTCCTCGGGCTTGCGCCCAGTTGGCTCGTTCACTAATCCATCCATGATTACAGCTGAAAAACAGAAGCTCTCCAATAATGAAACGGGAGTGAGGACATGGAAAAATTCCACCGTTTTATGACGTTCACCACCAAACCAGCAGCACTGCTTGTATTTAATCCAGAAATGAGCCATGTGTTTTTGAACCATCACTAAATCTGATGAATAGTTTGGTTTTTTTGTTATCAAATTACCTCCTCAGAGCCAATTCTGATCCTAAATGCTCCCCTGTTATATTTTTGATGAGACCTACTGTGAATTCCTTTTATTTCGTGGCTGTCAGAGCGATCATGTGATCTCCGTCTCAGTTGATCACACTTTTTTTTTTTTTTTTTGACGTGTTTGTTTAGTTTTGGTGTTCACAACAGTCTTTGAAGGCAGCAGATTTTCACCTGCAGCACTTGAAGGCCACACACTTACAATCAGATGCCGAGCACGGGTTTGGCCAATAGGAAAGCGGATCTCGGCTCCCCTCAGGTGCATCAAGCTGGTCAGACATAGCCAGCTGCAGACCGGAAGTAATGTCCGTACTTTCAAGTAACTCATTTGTTCAAGATTTTTAATAGCAGCACAACTAAAAACACGGATGGATCGTGTGATATTTTTGTGTTGTTTACATTACAGTTTTACTTTTATCTTGTATTCTTTTTTTTTTACTGTTAAGTTTATTCACAGCTGCGGAAGTATTTTATAATTTTTTTTTTTTTTTTTTTAAGTTGATTTCTTTGAGTGCATGCATTTCTGTGCTTTGTGACACTTTAATAGGCTTCGTTAACTGTCACAAGGTCACTGCTCCGTATATCTGGCAATGAGGGTGTGTGTGTGTGTGTGTGTGTGGTTCAGACAAATTTCTCTGACGGAAAATAATGTATATATTGATCTCGATTTTGGAAATAAGAGCCTGAAGCCTGCCCATGCTCTTGCTGAAAAGCTGCAGCTAAAACTTGTAGGAGTTTAGTTGTTACAGGCTAAACGTTTTTTTTCAATTTAAATTTTTTTTTTTTTTTTTTTTTAGGGTACCCCGTGATCCCTTTCCTCCCCTACACCAGACATCCTGTGTTAGAACAATATTGTGAGTTTCTAGCAATATGATCAAACATAACTTTATTTGAGAATATGCCTCACATGATAGCAATATAAATTTAAGTTATAGATTCCACAAGATTTGATCAGTTATATCAGGCTGCAATGTAAAAAAAAAAAAAAAAAAAAAAAATTAAAAAATTAAAAAAATGGCCTGGCGGAAAAGAGCGCTCTTATTCTGAAATTCTCCACCGGATGTTGCCTCTTATAAATCCCGTTTGTGTTCCTCCGAAGGAAAAACAGCCGTTGGAGCGTTCTCCTTCACTGTGCTCCATCTGTTTGTAGTATCCGTTAGCGGCCATATGTAATTTAACCTCATTCATTCACTTTCAGAGACACTTCGCCTCCTTCTGTTTACATCGAACTGCGTTGTTGTTGTTTTTTTTTTTTAATTTTTTTTTTATGGTAAAGTGTGGAAAGCTCCGCGTTTCTCTCCGCTCCTGTGGTTCTCCCGGACGTTTATCGGTGTGTGTGCGCCCTCGGTGAGTGTCCGTTGCAGGCTGGGTGGTGACAGCACGGCAGCACAATGATCGAGCGACCAGATCCAATGGTTTCCAGCATCGCCGTAAGTCAATTTCCCTTTCAAACCGGAATTAAATTAATGACTGTTTACTGTCCCCACCTCCCTCCTCTAAATATCCTGTTTTAAATACCGTGTTTTAGTCGTACTGGAGGGGGGGGTGGGGAACTTCCCACCAAACTCCATTAAGAATCAGCCTGTTTAAGGATATGTTGGATATTTAAACGGATATATCCACGAATAAAACATCACCGTCACCTTCTGGAAAATTTTTTTTTTTTTTAAAAATCACCATTTTCACCGATAACTTCGGCATAACGTGCTTCCCCCGAGCGACGTGTACTTCAGTACATTTAATCGTTTTAAAACAAACGAATCACGCCTCCTTCTGCGTAGCCTCACTCCGGTCGAGGCGAAGGGTGTGCGTGTTGAAACTAATAGTGATTTGCCTTTTGTTACAATAGATTGTGTGTTGTGTTAATTTACCTTTTTTTTTTTTTTTGGGGCGACGCGTTTCTAATTTCTTACAAAATGTCAGTTATTTGAACGGTTTGAGGGTTCCCTGAACGTTACACGGAACAAGCGCGTATCGGGAGGACGTGGTCTGGTCTCAATTATGGCTCCTTGAATTGTGGGAAGAGATGGGGCCGTCATAAATTCTTGTTTAGACGTGTTTTCACGGTGTCACTCGTGAAAGTATAGTCTCGAAGCCGCTGATTGATATTAACGATTTGAGGATCAGAGATCGTGCGATTTTGCTCCTCTGTGCCAAAGTCCCTTAAGAAATATCGCAATTTACACGATGAGCAACATCCATCCCCCCCCCCCCAAAAAAAAAAAAAATAAATAAAAATAAACAGATGAAGCAGGACATTACTTCGTGGACTGTATTGTGTGTGTGTGTATATTTGATAATAGTGTGTGAATCACTCACTATTAAGAGATATTAAACCCTGTTGTTTTAATTACACTGTAATTACACTGTAAAGAAAGTCATCCTAAAACTGCTTGATTCTTGAATGGAGTTTGGTGTGCATCCATCCACGCTGGTGCACTTAGCAGGGAGCACCCTGTCATCATCTGTGGAGGGGGTTATGAGACAATGGGCGCCTGGGCACAGACCTGCAAAGGGCCCTTGATTTAAAGAGGCGTCTTTTTGGTCATTTTGCATCCCGTTGTGCTCCTCTCGTGTCTTGGTGTAGTGGATGTGTGTCCCTTTTTGTTAATACTGCATTTGTTTTGGTCATTTTTAGTTTGTCTCGGTCATTTTGTGACTCTTTGTAGCTGTGTTGTGTCTTTTTTTTTGCTCATATTGCGTGGCCTAATCGCTTTTTGGTCTCTCAGTGGTCGTTTTGCATCCATTCTAGGTGGTCGTGTGTATTTATTGTACATTATCTTGCATCTTTAGACACGTCCCATCGAAAAATGCGAACAGAAGCTTTTGCCCCGACCCCTTTGGGTCCGTGGGACTTTTTCCCAGTGGGTCCCGTTCAGTGACGCTTCCAGGCATGTAGCTCGCTTTGTTTCGGGCTTTTTATACTGTCAGATGCATTTAGCAGTGAGTGATTACTCGTCACGCAACACACCACACATTGTGTTTTGTACTGTATCTTGTTTGTGATACAGACGGAGGTGATTGGCAGTGACTCTCTCTGGTGTAGCACCACCGGGAGTGGACATGCATGCTGTGTCCTGGGAGAGATAGAGGTAGCACTGTGCTAAAGACAACAAAAGAGAAATGACACAAACGTCCGCCCTCCTTCTGCAGTGCCAAGTCATTTAATATGTGAATACAATTCAGAAAAATGAAAGTTGCACGCAGCTAATGGAGGCAGTGAGAGGGCCACAGCATCAGCTGCTGAATGCATGAGGAGGAGGGAGGGGGGGAGGGGGGGGTTGACTGGCAATGCAGATGACGTCAGTGAACCAGGCAGCTACTATCACCAGTAGGATGGGCCGGGGGGGGGGGGGGGGGGGGGGGGGTGTGTAACATGAACTGTATGGACTGACTGGCCTCTCTCTCTCTCTCTCTCTCTCTCTCTCTCTCTCTCTCATCCCCCATTACTTCCTTCTTCTTTTTTTTTTGCCCCGTGCCTGTTGTTCCCTCTGTGAGTCACATTTCTCATGAAAGAAATAACCACATTAATCAGGATTCATTTCATAAGAGTGAACTGCTGTTGCAGCATCGTGACTATAACACAATGTTAATTTAACACATTGTTAAGCTGATGTTTTTAAGTGCAACACAGACTCCCTGTAAAATATGATGAGACTTTATTTAATCCCACAGTGGGGAAATTTAGTCGTTGCAGCAGCATAGAAACAAGGTTAGGAAAAAATAAGGTGCACACGATAAAGAAAAAAATTACAAATACGTATACAATAAAATAAGATGGATAAAATATATATATATATATATTTTTTTTTTTAGAAAAATTAAGACCAATGAATAAATACACACATACAAACTATACACAAAAAAATAAATAAATACAATACTGTACATGCATGTGCTCATGAACATGCATACTGTATGTGGGGTGCACACACACACACACATACTGTTTTACTAACGACCAACATGATCTTTTTACACTAACAGTTAAGCTACAGGGAAGTGCGGGGGGAGGGGGGAGGCACCTTATATAACACACAGAACTCGTATGTGGGTGGATCAAACATGGAAATGATGGAAAGTGCTTCAAGGCTTGTTCAGAGTAGTTGCGCCCGCTGTGAGCTGCGTGCATCACTAGTATCGATCCGGCCAATGGATCGTTTCCTTTCCTTTTTCCTGCAGTCTGTGTGTTTTTCATAATATCCTGTAACGTACAGTTTCCCCGAATGTTACGCTGAGCGGTAGAAACGTGCAGAGTTAGGCTGAAGATACCGGACGTTTATCAGCTGTGGTTTGTGAGTCGACTGTCTTGTTCCTCAATGATGACTACAGGGAAAACAATCCTATAACATTTAATAAACATAAATTAGGTTCACATGAGCACAAGATACCTTAACAAGTTATTGGGAGAGTTCGTGGGCAGATACAGGCCGACTATAAGACCGCATTTCTTCTCCCTTCATTCCTCGAGTCTGTTTTGAATCCTGGAACAAACTGAAGATGTGGAGGGTTTATTTAAAGGTTCGGACCGAGGCGACTTAAGGCAGGAAGTAATATACTTACTGTCCGATCTACATTCACAGACCGTTTCTTTGTAGTCGGGTTTCTGCTCTACCTGCCAGGCTGCTGCCGGCGGCACGTCCAACAGGCCTCCAGAGGCCCGAACTGACACCAGGGCCGACGTTGCATTTCCGCAGCAGGAACTTTCCCTCCAGAAACAGGAACCTTTTGAGGATCTTAGTTCCGCTCACCAGCGTTTCCGTGGAAAAACCTGGATCTAAAATTAGAGGAGATTAACTGAAAGAGTCCCTGCTTCGGAGGAGGACTTTCTGGAGGTTCATAAATGGCCAGGCGCTAAATGCTGCTACGTGTTTGAGCGACGTTCTCCACCAGAATTTGAACTCCAAACATGTTTTGTCGCTTGTACATGGTGACTACAAATAATCACGATGGAGCTGTCCAAGAGATTTTACAGACGGACCAAATAAGTCCAGGCTTTGTTGTCCATTTTTGCAGAGGACGACCATTAGTTTGTTTTTAATCTCGGAGGGGCTTTGGCCTACCCGGTCCATCTTTCACTCCTGGGAAAGTTCCTGCACGCGAGTTCTTGGGGAAATTCAAAGTTCCTGGAACTTTTTGGTGGAAACGCGACTTTTCAACTAAAACGGGCCTCATTTCTGTTTAGCATCACGTGACGCCCGCAACACACAAAATATCCTTCCATCATCAAGGCTTCATCTAACGGTTATTTTCATAATTGACATAATCTTCAGAATTTAATAAAAAAAAAATTCAATCAATCGTTTAGTCTATGAAACATCACAACATTGTGTTGCATGTCATAACCCAGTGTCTCAGCCTCTTCGCCGTTGACCGTCCAACAAAGGTAAAAAAAAAAATAATAAATCGCCCAAATATTCGGGGGACGATTGTGTAATAAATAAAAAGTGGCACTGATGATTAAAAAAAAAAAAAAAAAAAATCTCAATTTTTCTGTCCATCGACGAACAGATTTAATCGACTCGTCGTTTCAAAGATTTGCATCGAACGGACAGAAGTAGATCAGAGCGATGAGTTTGGGATGGTGACGATTCAAAAGGCAGCGACGCTTATCTACGGCAGCCTCGACACGACCTCATAACGCCCCATTTTACAACAACCAAACGATCGGCTCGCCCTGTGACGATGTCATTAACCTCAGCTGTGGCTAGTTTTTTATTTTTTTTTATTTTTAAACTGCCTCTATCAGCAGACTGCTCAGTGTTGCACTTTCTTTTTCTTTTTTTCATTCGGTACCATGCATGACAGAGCCGGAGAGGCCAGTAATCGATTGTGTTTGCCTCCCGTAGCGTGCGGGACGAGCTCGCGGTGATTGGAGGAGGGGAGGCTGGGGAGGTGGTGGTGGTGGTGGTGGTGGGGGGGGGGGGGGGGTGGAGAGGTTATCACGACAGCAGGCTGGGGAGATGGTAGGAGAGAGAGGCAGAGGGAGGAGATGAGGGAAGGGAGAAAGGCAGCTGTGATCCAGTCTGCCTTCGGCCCGCGACCTGTCCCGCGTGAGGCGACGTGATGGACGGCGTCCATCACGTAGGACGTTTGTTTTTTTGTGATTTGTTTTCTTCGCTCGGCCGCTCGAGCTTCACAGTTCCGCTTTCATGCTTTGACGAACCCGTCGGCTCCGTTTATTGGCTACTTTTCTGCTTTAGCGCTCTTGTCGGATGGACTTTGGCACCGTCGGGTCCACTTCCTCTTTTCCATCCTCTTTGGACGGGACAGCCTGTTATTCCTCTCCGCCCTCCCCTCCCCTCCCCTCACCTCACCTCCTCTCCTCTTAAAGCAACCCTTTTTTTTTTTTTTTCTTCTTCTTCTTCTTCTACTACCCACTCTTGTATTTATTCCAGCTGCACTTCACATCAAAGAGGACTCTGTAGCTGCAGGACAGGGGAAAAAAAAAAAGAAAAAATGCTAATTACAGGTTCACGAAAAACACCGGGTTTTTTTTTGTCACTTTTCACTATCCAGCTCCGTTTATTTATTTTTTTTTTTTTTACTTCTGTGTATTTGTTTATAAACACGTATGAAATACCATAGCAACCGAGTTTGTGTCTACGTACGTCCGTGTGCTGATTAAGGCTCATTTATGGTACATTAGAGCCTGTTTAAGCTGATCAAAGTTTAAGCGTGCGTGTGTTTATTGGTCATTCATGCTGTTTGGTGAACGCGTTAACAGAAAAGCGTGCGCGTGTCTTGTGCGTTTTCTTTCAGCAGCGGAACCTGGAGGGCTACGTGGGCTTCGCCAACCTCCCCAACCAGGTGTACCGGAAGTCCGTCAAAAGAGGGTTCGAGTTTACGTTAATGGTTGTAGGTGAGTTTTTAAAAAAAAAAAAAAAAAAAGTGTCTGACCCGCCCGGCGAGGAACGGGAACGTGTGTGTGTGTGTTTTTGCTTCTGTTTTGCGTGTTGCCGAGGCAACCCGATCTTCGGTGTGCGTAAGCGGGTCGTCGGCGCAGGTTGAAAGGAGGTGAAGCATGCGCGGCATCCAGCGCTCTCAGCTGCTCCGGATGACAAGTTGACGATATAAAAAGCGGTTTCCCGCAGAGCGACGGTGTCCCGCGAGGCCCCGTCCACTGACGAAGAATGTGAAAATATTGTTGTTGTTTTTTGGGAAACGCTGGATTCCCACAGTCCCAACCCCCCCTCCCCCCACCTCCCCGCCCCCCCTTCCCATTCCTCCCCCTCCACCCCCCGGGGATTTTTTTTTTTTCTCTGTAAGCCTCAGGATGCACAATGACATGTGTGTGTGTTCTGGATGATTTCATTTGGAAGGAGAGCTGCAGGATGTCGGTTCAAGTATGAATGAATGTGGCTGACTGGGGGGACGGGGGACGGACAGAGTGGACAGAGGGGTGGAGGAACTCTGGGGTTTGGCCGTCTGTATGGACACGAAGCAGATGATGCTGCAGTATTGTTTTGACATGTTGAACCGTGCACGGTGTGAATCGAGGCTCCAATGAGCAGATATGGATTTAACTGCAGATGCTCCGCAGAGATATTCAGCCGTCGCACACAATCTCGTCTAAATTGATCTCGACACCGCGGACGTTTTAAGCCGAAATGAAATATTAAACCTGCAGTGTCAGTGAGAGTGAGAAATACGCCATCCGCACGGCAGGCTCTGCAGTAGTCGGCTCCGCTGCCACTTTCAGGGCTGCAAAATGGTGTCTGTGTTGTTCTGAGCGTGTCGGTACCCTCAGAATGACTCATTTCACCATCAGAATCTGATCTGTTTGGGCTGATAGCATTTGGGAAGTTGGGAGGAGCTGCAGGATTGATTTATTTTGATCCAAATTTAGCATCGGGCTTCATGGGAAGTTTGCCGGCTCTGCTTCCGTCTTTGCCCACAACCAGACGGCAGATTTAAAAAACCGTGTGTATTTGTAGAATACAGAGAAACGTACGTGGTTTAATTCAGTGAGCTTGAATTCAACAGACATTCGTTTACATGTAAAAGTCACGCGCTTTAGCTCCGAATTGGGACTTGGTTGTCCGGTGCTTAATGTTAAAAGACGAAAATTGTTATCCTGCTATTAAAGGAGAAGCTTGCTCTCAATCTGCGTTCTTAAAATTGTCAGAAAATCCCATGAAAAGCAAAACGACATCATGTTCGTCTATCCCCGTCTCACAAGATAGAACTCCTTAACACACACTGACGATACTTTGACTTTCTTTTGTTGGAAAGTATGTAACTTCACCTGACACCCATTAAATTAGATCTTGGCTGTGACAACTGCACTCTTCCTGCTTCTGGTAACAACAGGGACACGAAATTATACAATAGGACACATTTAGACCTTTTAAGGAAAAGTTCAATATTTCAGGAAAAAGCTTCTTCCTTTCCAAGAGTGTCACGAGAAGATTGATACCAAGCTCACGTCTGTGTGTTGAGTACAGAGTTGGAGAGGTTGAACGGTTAGCCTGGCCCAGCTTAGCATAAGGAAACACACAATGATATAATGTGCTCATTGGTGCACTGGCGAGCTGCTTCCTCCAGCCTTCATGCTAAGCTAGGCTACCACAGTCATTACTTCAGTACCGTAGTTACAGCACAATCGTTGTATTAATATCACTCTCCTCGTTCTCATGAAGAAAGAAAATAAATCATATTTCCCAAAAATGTCAAACTGTTCCTTTAAAACCATTATCTAACCAGAGGTTTGCAAATTCTGAAAATATCATAAAAACTCAAATAATTCACCTCCTGTCCGTGTCGCTACTCGGTGTTGGTTTCGTGCTGTGCTTCAGGATTTCGCTGTATTTGCGGCATATATATATTTTTTTGGCATTACTCTTAAACTCAGCCGCCATTTCAAATGTTTTAAAACATCATAACTCTAGCTCTTCGCAGCTTGCGGTGACCCCCGAGGAGAAAGACGTTTAACACAAAGAGGCGTCCGATCATTATCGTGTCCGCCTGGGGTTTGGGCTTCCTGTTTAGTAAACAGCCGCTGTGATGGCTTGGGAGAGAACCAGAGAGACCCACAATCAACTCCATCCTGTCTCAGGCCTCCTCTCACAGATTTCTGGGCCGCGAGCCCCGTTCATCCCGGCTGATCCAAAAGTTTCACACATAACTAGTGTGTGAGCTTAAAGAGGAGGTTCAGAGGGAAAGGCTCTCGGCTGGAGTTGGTTCATCCCACTTCTGAATGTTCTCCGAGTCCCAGAGCAAGTCTTTGTTTCCCAACGGACACTAGATGAAACCGTTTAGGGAACATAAAGAGACTCGATCTGCATATAATGTCATTGACAAAAACAAAAGTTCAAAATGAAAACTAATTAAATCTCCATCATTTTCCATTGAGCTCAAACCAGCTTTTGGACTTCGGTCTGCTTTCTCTCCACCAACTTGTTTCTTTTTGGACTTGCCAACTATTTGTTCCCGCTTGGCACTTAAATATTGAGCAGATTTGCGCCGCTTCTGCATTTGTATTTGCCGTTTTAAATGCTAGTGTGACCTGGCAAGGCTCCGGCAGACGACTGCTCACTGCTTCCTTTCTCTTCGCTGCGATTATAGTCTGGAAACCCCGTTTGCATTAAAGTTCGCTCGGCCTCTTTGAACGGTGGAAGAATCAGCGACGCATACGGGTTTTTTTTTTCTAAACGTGGTGTCACAGCACATGCAGCGACCGCTGCCAGTCGGTTAAAGGCTGTTCCAAGTGTTTCAGAAGGAACTGGAGGTCTACGCTCATTAGGATGCAGAAAACCGGAAGCGATTCCCTTCATAGCGCAGTCAGACCCGTATGTTCCCACCGGGCGAAGCGTGACCGGTCCTTCCAACTAACTCTAAAAAAAATAGCTGAAAAAAAAATCAACACGAGTCAATCAAAAGTATGATTCGTGAAGTCTTTGGAATATGACCTGAATTACACGACCGAACTCTTGACTCGGTAGAGATTGATTCATTTCCAAGTTTAAGAGGACAAAGTGATGCAGAATACTCGAAGTCAAAGCTGAAGAAACGATGTCCGTACGCACACGGGCGATAAATCCTCTCTTCGACAGGAAGTGACCCGTTGGAACTTGCCAAGTTGTCACTGAAAACGCAGCTCGTGTTAGCGTGCGTGTGTGCCCAGCCACGGGTCAACAGGTTAATAAGTCCAATTAGATACGGAGGGCCACTTAACAAGTTGGCTCATGCAGCTTTAGCGCCGTAAGCTGCACGCTGCCCAATGAATCGGTTAGAAATCTAGTCTGTATACAGTTGAAGTGAAATTTTACCTCAAACTATTTACCTGTGTGACTTTCAAAAGCAGCAGAAATAAGTTCTTTTTTTTTTTCTTTTTTTTTAATCATAAAACGTACAATCGACCAAAAATAAGGAGCGCAAAGTTCATAAATATGACCACGAGCACAGAACAATGTCATGTAATGGAGATTTGACACAGGGGGGAAAAAAAAAGGAAATACCAGTTGTTGGAAAGAGAGACAGAAGAACTGATTATGTTTTGATTGGAGAAGCAGCCAGCTGGAGCGACAGCACAGGGCAGCCTGTGAAAGTAACGACTGAAGGTTGGCTTCGACGCTGCTGTACTTGGCGTCGGAGTGAAGTGTGAAAGCCTGGCCGGCCTCGGAGGCTCGGTATTGTTCCGCTGTAGGTTTGGAGCAGACAGATGGTGGAATATGAGATGACTGGGTCGATGCCTGCAGGTCTTTTTTTTTTTTTTTGCTCAAAGTCCAGCAGTGCAGGCGGAGACGAGAGGTCGTTTTCTTTCTTCTTTTTTTATTTTTTTATTTTGGCATCCGGGACACTGAAATATGAAGGTGAGCCACGTGGTTAACAACACGGTTCACTTCCTGTTTACGAGCAATAACATCCACGTTTCTAATGTGTTTGTAAGGACTACCTCACCCCCGGTCGGGACTTTAGTCCATCTTGTCTGCAAGTGTATTCAAAGCATGGCATCACAAATAGGACTCTTTATCTGAGTCATCATGAAACCAGAAAGCTCTGTTAACAATTTTCCTTTTTTCTGTATCCATTGTGCTGTAAAATCTAATAAGTTATATAAAACAAACTCATTAAAAATGAAGTTTCGGAAACTATGATAAAACCATGATGAGGATATCTCTGTACTACACACAGTGTGTTATGATAAGTGTGTTTTTGGAAACCAGGAGTTTAAAGTGTCTGAAAAATGCGCGAAATAGTTGCAGGTTTCTTATTTTAAAGACTCTTCTATGGACTTTGTTTTGATTTGTTTTAATTAAATTGCTGTAAAATAAACATTGTACCATCACCATGACAACTCCCATTATGAACTCTCATAACAATAATCATCTTCCTCTTTGTTAACGGCCGTTTTTGTGAGTGTCCTGCGTCAAACCTGTGCTGTCGTAACTAATTATGGTGAAGTATAATTTCATTGGTGCGCTGCTGAGCTCAGTGTGAAAATAAACTCGTCCGATGTCGTGTGTGGCCGAGACCAGGAGACATAACGAAGGTCTGACTGGCTGAAAAATGAGCTCTAATGTGTCGGATGGAGAGACGTTGCAGATTAACAGATTGTAATGGCATCCAGCTGCACACAGACCGTGAGTGGGTAAATGTTACAGCTCTTTGGAAACAGCATCACAGCAACATTGGTGGGGGCATTTATTTATATATATATATATATATATATATATATATATATTGGTGGGGGTGGATATATTTATGTTCGTATGTATGAGTAAGGTTGCCACCAGAAACCGCTCTACTGGTGGGTTTTTTCTCTTTTCTTCCTCCCTTCTGTCCAACTCTCTTGTCTTCCTCCGCTCAATCCTGCCTCTCCCTTAGCTCTGATAGTGGGAGGGGGGGAAGGGGGAGGAGGGGGAGCTGCTTCCTGCCCCCCTTTTGTCCAGCTGGCAGATTCAATAGAAAACTCCTGGAAAGATCAGCGAGATCCATCGCCAGTTGCGGAGAGAGCTGAACAGAGCGGAGAGTCAGATCAGAACTGAGGAGAGGGGAAGCGATGGCCGCTTCACGCTGCTTCTGATGTGTAACGAGGCCAGTAGCTTAAACAGCCCCCGCTGCCCCCCACCCCACCACCACCACCAACACACACACACACACACACACACACACACACTCAAAAAGCAACTCAAAAAGAGAGCACGTCAGAAGCTTTTTGGGTGTCTGACCTCGTTAGCAGAGCTGAGAGTCTGATATGATCTGATACAAGTGGGACTTCAAAAGTTTCCCTGACCAGAAATTAAGTTCTCATTAATCGTATAATCCAACATTTGGCTCAATCCAACACTGCAGCTAATGAATGCTGAGTATCAAACTAGAGCTAACGTGATTTATCACTTATTTGGACCATTAATTAACTTCATTTTCAAGCTAAAAACATACATAATAACATGTTCTGAGGTTTAGTAAACAGAATCACTTGCTACCCGTCAGCACCTGTGAATGAAGCTAATGTGCTCGATGAGCCTGAATCTCTTTTACAGTTTAGTCGTGGTTTTCTGTTAATCTGCTTCTGATCCGCATTTGATTGTCAAACGCGTCGCTTGTCTGTCCTGTTGTTGTTGTTATAGTTATACTTCTCTAAGCTTTTGAGTTCTGTGTGTGTGTGTGTGTGTGTGTGTGTGTGTGTGTGTGTGACCAGATAAGACGGTGTGACAGGCTTAGGATTGGCCGCCTTGCCCACTGACCTTGCAGAAGGGAGTGAGTGAAGGAAGGCTTTGCTCGAGTTTAATCTGCTGGATTAACCAGATGCGTTCATACACACCGTACACACACATTCACTCCTGCACACACACACACACACACACACACACAGTTTAAATGTCAATCTGCATGGCTACTTCACTCTTATTCCCATATCAAACTGTTATCGTACAGGTCACGGTTAATTTACCTCACAGAGCACTTTATTGGGAACCTGCTTAATTATGCAATTTTCCAATCAGCCAATCGCGTGGCAGCAGTGCAACGCATAAAGTCGTGCTTGCACAGCTTCGGCTAACGGTCGTGTCGAATGTCAGCGATTGTAGCGTGATCGTTGGTGCCGGACTGGCAGGTTTGTGTATTTCTCAAGCTTGTTGATCTCCTTGGATTTTCACCAGTTTCAGAACGGTGCAAAAAAAAAACAACCCAAAAAAAGCACAATAATGGTCTGAATGCTGCAGTGTGTCTGAGAATCCCCTTCAGGCCACAGTTTGCCATCTTCTAATGGCTGCTTTCCGCAGTCACCACATCTGAACCCAATATAACGCCGTCGGGGACGCGGTGGGACGGGGAGGTTTTACAGCGTGAACGCGCAGCTGAAAAATTGGCAAAAACGATGTGATGAATCTGAAAGGAATGTTCCTCACATTTTGTGGAGTCCGCGACACAGAGAGTAGAGGCTGATTCAGAGTGAGTGAGCTGTTTCCTAATAAGAAAACGATCTCTGAGTGTATTTCAGCTTCAACCAGTTGCCATCGTTGTTCCTCCAATCAAAAGTGTGACGAAGAAAAAGAACTGTGGTCGCGAAACTTACTGGCATTTGATGATTTATGGCTGACTGTAATTCCTCATTTTTGAATTTCACTTCTCTCAAACTTTATGCAGGCGACATAAATGTAAAGGTTGCCATGCCTACAGATTTATGTAAATTAGGGACAGCAAGTTTGCTTTAATACCTGCTGTTCTCTAAAAGAGATTTCAGGATCTCGGCCTGCTTAAAGAACAAGAGTAAGATCCAGAAAATGTTAATGCAGATTATGTAAATCATCATCTGTCTTTTATGTATTTTTTTATCTGAGGAAACAGTCCATTTATAGTGCGCAACATTAAAATGCAATCAGTAGCATTAAGAGATGATTCGCAAATACGGTATTTTCCTTCCTAAATCCGTGTCACGACTCAACTTTGTTTTGGGGAACCATTTTTTTTTGTAAAGTAAAGCAAGTTGTGCACCAGCTCCAGAGACACCCGTCGGGTCTCGCTGTGATTTTCCGAAGGACTTTCCCCGTCTTTTTTTAATTTATTTATTTATTTTTTATTAAGTTTGGGGGGAAAAAAGACATTTAAAATGGGTCTTTGGCGTGGCATTACAGGAAATACGCAGCTGCAATTAACAACATTTAACAATGCCTGCCATCCTCTCAGATGTGTCCCGCTGTTGGTCACGCAGGTTTACTGGGACGGCTGAATGGACCTGAACAGCCGTTATTAGTAACACCTGTGCTTTTCCTGCTGTGACAAGTCAAGAGTGTCGACTGGGAACGAGTGTAAACCGCTTTGCTAACAGAGACTGAAATCTCAAAGTTTTTGTAACATAATTGGAAAAGTTCAGTTAATTAGACCCATCAATATTATTACATAATCGCCTGGTTTCGATTACTTGAGCGTAATTGTCATAGTTTTGCCATAATTGTCAGAATTGTTTCCATTCGTCTCTGTAAAAACTGCCGGATGAAACCAACAGAAATGTCAATATTTTCTTTTACTACATTTCACATCTTTCTCCAGCATCTGCGGTTTGACTGGCGGCGATGTCATCGCGTTGCCCCCCCCCCTCCTCCCCCTTTCTCTGCTTTGGTTTAACGGCACACGAGAGGAGAATTAGCGCCACCAAATATTCATCCCGAGGCGCTTGACTTGTACCATTCAACCGACGACATTTCAATGAGCATTTATTGACATAAACATTATGGATTCTGTCGCAAAGCCACAACACTACAACCAATAAAAAGCTCTTCTTCTTTACAAGGTGTATTATTAAACTATGATTAGGCTTATAGCATAGTAGTGGCATAAAATGAACAGAATTAATTTTTTTAATTTTTTTTATTGTTAATCACATTTATGTCTGAATCCTCACTTAAGAAGTAGTCTTGCCAAGAAAAGGAGGTCTAATATCCTCGGGTAGCGTTCAGAGGTGGAGGGTTTGAAAATGGGTAAGAAGAGGCAAAATGGAGCAGGAACTCGGCAGCTTTTAATCTGCAGTCCAACTCTCACCTTCGGTCCTGAGTTCAACACCGACAGACCGGCGGTACAGATACGAGGGGTCATAATTAGTGTCCTACCACGCCCACACCGAGCTCGGAGCAGAATCGCTGCTTCTTAAGGAGTCAACCGATTTCTTTCCGGCATCACGTCTGGGGTCCGATGTTAAAGGAAACCCCAGGAGAAATCCCAGAACCCATTAGGCCAAGGAACGGCTCAGGGTCTCCGTGGAGGAGTTGGAGTTAGTACAGAGAAGCACATGTGGACCTCAAACCCGGACATACCGCTTGAAGAGGCCATGAATGGGCTATTGTGTTGTTACTTTTTTTTACTGTGCCCACACCCTCTATAAAGCATTACGGGCAGCGCACAGCTGTGAAGCACAAGTAAAAGTGACATCATGGATCTGGGTGCTTCTTACAGGCTCCAGTCACTTTCTCGACAAGTGATTGTGGACGATGAAAAATAAAAATAAAAAATAAAAAAAAACGTGTAATGGGAAAAGACTGGTGGCTACGAAAATACATTATGCCACCCCAAAACCTCATTTCCTGGTCTCCGGGCAGGCCGGCTGGAAGCTACAGAATGATGTCACGGTCTCAAGTTCAGTACTTTCCACCCCGATCTGCGTCCTCGATCTGCGGTCAGTCGAAACGCGTTCAGTCGTCTACGTTGGAGCCGAGCAGCCGCCTGTTTACAAACCTGCCTCACAGGGTTGCTTCAGGGTGCAACACTCTGTGTGTGTGTGTGTGTGTGTGTGTGTGTGTGTGTGTGTGTGTGTGTGTGTGTGTGCGTGCGTGTGTGCGTGTGCGTGTGTGCGTGTGCGTGTTCATGCATGCTCAGTCAAACCACTGCAGGCAAGTCTCTCCCTCGCGTCCCTCGTTCTTTCTCTCTCGCCGTGCTCCCGTTCCCCTCCGTCTCTATTTTGAGACGCACATGTCCGCCGCGACCCGGCACGTGACGCTTTCTGTCAGATTTAGTCTCGGGGCCCGGCGGATCGCAGCAGAACGCTCGCTCTCGAAATGTTGGTTGTAAAAACGGAATGGTCAAACCGGAGGAAAAGTGGGCCGGTGTCCCTCCGAGGCTCCCGTAGCCCGCGTGGACCGGCTGCTGTCGGGCTGGTTTTTCGACCCAGCCTGCGCTCCAATATCCACATCGACACGCCGTTAGTGACCGTGCCGGAAAGATGAGGCGGTACGCCCCGCTACGGAGCATGTCAAATTTATTATGCTAAAATGTCCTGTCAGGTCGGCTTTCGCAGTGTGCGGGCCAGCGCGCCGCTCTGGCGGTTCTGACCCGCAGTCCTCTGCGCGGCGGAAGATACGTCAACATCGACGGAGCCGCCGAGGCAAATGGTGGCGCTGAGGCTCCGCCCACAAGAAGAAGAGGCGTTAAAAGGAAGCGTACTCGTTCCAAATCACGTCCTTTTGTCTTTTCACTACAAATGCAACTCTGTGGACCGCGATGGATTTGACTAAGTGGGTCAAAGTTCAAGGTGCATTTTTTTATTTTTTTTTTTTAATGAAGTAGTATGTCCCAATTATTAGTTCGCGTACTGCATGCAGCGGTATGGACTTTTTAAGGGGAGCTGCGCTACGTACAAAAAGTAAAAAGGAATAGTACAGTTCAGTTCGGGTTCCCTCTCTTCCATCGAGTCTGCCAGACTTGCGGATCCTAATCTTTTACCAAAACACTGACCTTTGACCCTTCTGCTTCAGCCGGTCCTATTTAGCCTCAACAAAGGAGAATTATCTTTTCTAACAGTGTTGGTGTTCAGCAAACACAAACTTCCCTCTCATCCACCGCCTGCCTGCTGTTCTTTTCTTCTTCTTCTCTTCTCTTTTTTTTTTTTTTTTTTTTGTTGCCTGTATGTTCCCCAGATGCCCCATTTCACACTTTCTGATTCAGCCCTCACACACGTCTATTAGAGGTGTGTGTGTGTGTGTGTGTGTGTGTGTGTGTGTGTGTGTTTGTTTGTGTTGGGTGCTAGTTAGCAGGCCTGTCAGGATGTGAGAGGGCCAGCTGCTGCTTCGGGGCCGAGCGAGGGAGGCATGGACCGAATGAGAGAAAGAAGGGGAGGAATGTCAGGAATCCCATGGGAAACACACTCTGGCCATTTCTATGTTTGTCTTTCTGTCTCTCACAGGCCAGCCCGCCATAACTCCATCAACATATTCGCGTTTAATATGCGCAGCTTTCAATGCGTGCATTAATCCTGCGGCGTGCCAGTTCACGGCGACGCGTCGCACCAGCTGCGCCTGAGAAGTAAGTCCGCCGCAGCTGTACAGTGATGAAACGAAATAGTCAAAACGACAAAGGGAATTTAAAACCAACTATTTGAATCTTTGATGAATCATTTAGCCTGTTTTTTTTTTTTTTTTTTTTTTTTTTTTAAGACAAAAACGACCAAATGATCTCTTGTTTCAACTTCTCAACGTGAAGATTAGCCGCTCTTGTTGGTTTAATATCACTGTGTTCAGAGGATGTGTGAGTTTTACACTGTTACAGGAATTTAAAGACGTGATCATCATATTTGTCGCAGAACAAATGGAATTTGCTGTAATTGTGATAAAGGAAACAAGACTGTTAATAGAGACATGATGATGATGATGATGATGATGATTGTGTCTAATACTGTATGCTGAGTTTGTCTTGCAACCATTTGAGTTTGCAATAACCTGACAATCATCAAATACGAAGCTATACCAGTTAAGTAGGCAAAAAAATAAATAAATAGAGTTTCAGCCATAAAATTTAAATTTCAATGCAAATGAAAACAATTCAAGACCAAGATGAGAAAAATTCAAACAGAATTCAAACTTTTCGACGGACTGTTTTCGCATTTGAGACCTCAGGTGAGAACTTCAGAGAACTATCTTCGCCTCCGAAGCTCATTTCTACTTTGCAGTCGGTTTCTAGATGCTCAGGACTCATCGTCAATCTCTTCCATCACGTTGGTCGATCAGTTGAGAGCCCGACAACTCGGCTCTTCACTGGACTTTGGCTTCTGGCGATTTCATCCACCAAAACAATAAAGAGCTCTTTGTACAGTCGATACCACATAAACAGCGCTTTTGCAATAAAACTTTTTGAATGCTTAAAAAAAAAAAAACACGGTGGTTTTTTTGATGGATTAATAAATCCCCCCCCCCCCTATCCCCCCACCTGGAGGATAACGAGAACAAGTTAAAGCTTGTTCAAAATGTCTGAACGCGTGTCCTGCAGTGTTTAAAAGGAAAAACGTCTGTTACGGAGATCTTGTTAAACGTATGGCGCGAGATCGTAGACGCCTGATACGACCTCGGAGACAGAAGAAGAGACGGAGAGGGATGTTTGCGTCGGCAACGGCCCCAAGGCGCCACAGTCTCTGCGTTCGCTGCGCCGTCCGTTGTCATGGGCACCTGTTTGTGGTCGTCTCGACGCCACGCTCGAAGAAGCAGATGTTTGATTTCCATTGGATCTGTTGTATGTGACTTTTTTTTTTTTTTTAAATGATGAAAGATTTGAAGTTAACAGCAGGGGCAGAAGAGAGGATTGGGGACAAAGAGGCAGAGCTGGAGGAAGAGAAAACAGCGGGGATGAGCTGGAAGGGTCAGCCATCCATCACTGACGTTCAGGTCATTAGTCTATTTACAGAGAGCTGGCACTGCGCTTCCACTTGTCATGTGGAACC
This sequence comes from Embiotoca jacksoni, assembly GCF_022577435.1. NCBI lineage: Eukaryota > Metazoa > Chordata > Actinopteri > Embiotocidae > Embiotoca > Embiotoca jacksoni. The sequence continues at coordinate 24,068,319 of NW_027185381.1, read as the reverse complement.
AATATTTAATTAAAGCTGAACGAGGAAGGCTAATTGGGACGGACCTGCCCTCGGGAGGGGAGGGGGGTGGGGGTGGGGGGTAGGCTACTGCGGCGACTGACTGAAGCATCCATCATACTGGGAGCCTCTCGACCGTGAAAAAAAACCCAAAAAAAACAAACCCTGTCACTTTCACTTCACTGTCCTCCTTTTCAACTGAACCGTGACGATGAACCAATAATCCAGTTTTTTAGCATTTAACTTAATACTACTCAGCTTCTGCGTGACTTTTATCAACCAGTAAACGACACATCGTCACATTTTTCAATGGAGTCCGGTGGGACAATTTTTTCCCGTATCAGGAAATAATATCTAATCTACCGCTTTGATCCACACGTATCGGCATTGTGCTCCAAAGCCAGCACCAGCAGAACCAGACGGAGTCGGAGCTCCTCGCCGCCGTGTTTGTGCTCAACATTACAGTGTTTGTGAAGCCCTGGTTGGTTTTTAGTCGGGCCGGTGTGACGTTTGTCGAGGATCCAGTGAGACGTTTGTTTAGTTGGATGTTTAGGCGAGCTCATCCGGACCTGCGGCTGAGTGTGTTCAGGTGGTTTTGGGCAAGACCACAGAGAGAGAGAGAGGCTGTGAGGAATTGAAACTACAACTTTTGACTCATGACATTTTGTCCTCAAATGGCACCGGGCTTTCGCACGGTGAGTAAACCGCAGGAGGGTCACACGAAGTGATACTTGTTGGTAAAACAACGCTTTCCAGGTGAAGGGCAAATGCCGTTGTCCTGTGGTTGTGAAGTAAGGACGTGGTTACCAGTGTCGCCTCACGGCGAGAAGGTTCGGCCAGGATTGGAACCAACGCCCGAGCCCAGGTTCGAACCTGGGCTCGGGCGTTGGCCTTGCTGTGTGGAGTTTGCATGCCCCCCCCCCCCCCACACACACACACACACATGCCTGGCGGTTTGATTGACACCACTTACTAATCATCTTTTGCGATGTAACTCTTTGTGGTCCTGTTGCATTGTGTTGTGTTTCCAGTGCACCATCAACCCCGTCCATAGTCACTGAAAAGACTAGGAGAGCATATTGGCTTCATCTAGAGTTAGTGAACATACCGAAGTGTGTGTGGCCTTCCTCCAAAAGTTCTAACACCGGTATGACTTTTATAAACAAATGATGGCACAGCTACACAAAGTCCGTGTATTTTCTTAGCTGTTATTTTTCACAGTAAAATAGCTGATGATTCATCTGCGTCCCATCTGTGACTCCCCGCAGCCTCGGGTGATGCCGTCACCGTTAAAGTATTTAACCCTGAAGAATGCAGACAGATAACTAAAAGCGACTGTTGTATTGTTTGACGTCTGTCAAGTCGACCATTTGAAAAACAGTTCCCTGTAATGAGGGCAGTAACGGCGTCTTGGCTTTCGCCCTCGTTAGCGTTTCATAACCGAGCTCAACAAAGCCAAGTGAAATAGCAGTTAGAGCATTTTTAGCTCCTTGAGTTTAATGCGTTTCCAAGTGCGGCTTTCATTCGATTGGGTGGGGTGAAGTGGGGACGCCCCACTTCAGAGTCTGTTGGATATCGATAGGCTTTCTGAATGTTTCACAGTACGAGAGAGAGGGAAGAAAAAAAAGAAGCGTTATACTCTTTTTTTTTTTTCCCCCCTCCCCATCACGTAACAAGTGTAGCTCGCCGACTCGAGTGTGGTTCTCCACCATCGGTTCTGCAGCGCTGCGTGTCCGTATGTGAGCGCTCGTCATGAAGCAGCACAGCAGAGAAACGGGCAAATTAGCGCGACGTTCATTGTCAGAAAAATGCATGCGGGACTCTCCTACTGAGCAGGAATGAAACCGCTGCACAGGAACTAAGTAAATAAATAGTAGTTACTGGACGTAACTGCAGTTCTATGAGTATGTGTTTTGTTTCTTTCAGGACAACCAAGGCGATAGTAAGGGGACACACTGCATTATGCCCGCTTCAAAACATATTCACCGTTTCAATTTAGTTGTATAGGAATTTAAATTCTGGGAGATGGGGTTGTTGTTGTTGTTATTTTTGTTGTTGTTGTTGTTGTGGTGTCCAAGATACTCTGGATTTTCTTTTTGATACTTACATTTTGATTATATTCAAGTATTTTTGAGCAAAAAAAAAACAAAACCAAAAACGAAGTCTATTCCTCACTCTGGATTTTCATCAAATAAACAAACAAAACTGTGTTTGCTAGCTTACCAAATACACTTTGTTTGCCCGCTAACAAGCTAAAATGCACGAGACTCCGAACTATTTGGATTGAATGCTCATGTCGTTGCATAACAGCTGAATACTGAGTGTTTTATTTTTATTTTTATTTAATTTTATGACCTAACACGCTACCATCTATAGCATTAATGGACTGTGAAGTGAAGCAATCCTTTGTGCATGACTGTGCAGATCTTTCGGCGAGCCACGCTTTAAGAGTTTCAGATGTTCCAGTTAATCCGTAACGCCTGCCAAGTAGCTGTGTGTGTGTGTGTGTGTGTGTGTGTGTGTGTGTGTGTGTGTGTGTGTGTGTGTGGTGGTGGCGTGGGGGTGGTGGTGGAGGGGAGGGGAGGGGGGGGGGGTGAGCGCAAGTCGCCGTTGGAATTAGATGTTTTGATTCATTTCCTGCCGCTTGTTTTTGCCGAGATAGCGTCGGCGGCGACACCGCCTCACCAACGAGCGGGAGGATGTGAAGCTGTACATACCCGAACACGGACTCGAGATCCTCTCGTCCACGTCTGCGCAGCCTTCTCCCGTAAGGAGGAGGGCTTCGTACATCTGCGCTATCTCGTCCAAGAAGTGGCCTTTGTGTGCGTGTGCTTGACCTCCGACTCCAGACCGTCCCGTCAAACAGCAGGAGATGGAGAGACAGAGACGGAGACGGAGCGGCTTCATAACTCACACGGGGGACAGAATATCCTCCATAACTGAGCAAACGCGCACACGGGGGGAGGAGAGGGGAGGGGAGGGGGGCTGAGCGAGGGGTTAAGAAGGGGTAACGACTGGAATTCACCGGGGCTTCACACCGTGTCAACGCGGACTCGATGGGATGCACAGATGTTCCTGCCGGGCACATCTGCGCAGATGTTCAACCTCGGGCAGGTGGCTGATTTGGAGCTGAGAATCAATATTCCTCTTGTTAAAAATGTACCTCCTACACCTGCGAAGTAGTGTTCAACAGGAAAAGGGCAAAATTTGAGCTGACGAAACCCTTCGTTAGTGTCAGTATTCGGTCTGCGTTCGTAGAAACGTCGACCGTCACTGCTGGTTTGTGAACGTCCGCTATGAAGCCTCGAGTTCGGATTTTTGGCCTGAAGTGACCATATTTGGGCGAGTTGGGGGATCTGACTCAAATCTGATAGGAGCGCCAGGAAACTAATGAGATGGAACGACTTTAGCTAACGACACCGAAATAACTCGTGGAAAAGATTTATTGACCTAGAATTTGATGAGACAAGTTGAATGGGAGTCTATGAAGCCGTAGCCTTTTTTGGAGCCTCTGGTGGCACTCGGTGGTATTGCAGTTTAAGGCACTTCCGAATCGGCCTCATATTTCAGCCCTCTGAATTTTTATATACAGTCAATGGTTGGAACACTTTGGTCCTTCTTACATCTGCCAAAGAATTAGTAAAGCCTTTCAAATGTCTGAAATGACATTCTTACCTCATTGCAAACCTCCGACAGCCAGATACGCCTCACCAGACTTTGCTGTCGGATCTCGGGAAGATTGCTCATCAGTCTAGAATTACTGGAGCAACATCTGATCATCATTTTGAAATGGAAAACCTCCAGATTTCTGCTCTCTGGCTGCACACAGATGCGGCATGGGAAGAGCTTTACAGCTTGGCAGCACTATACACATTTTTCTTAGCTTTTGAGAGCATCTTGATTTGTTAGACTGAATGCAGGAGTGTCTCTGCCTGTTTGCAATACAGGATCAGATGTATAAAATGTAGTCCCGTTTGGCACTCTGACTGTCGCTTCAAGGTTTTATTTCAAGTATTCCAGAGTGGATGATCTGTAATACGGTTAATAAAATGACTGTTTAAAGAGGCTAATTTAACTCGCACTCCCAAAAAAAAAAAAAAAACATTTGAAACGATTCATCTTTTTTGGAGCGCTGCAGGGAGTTCATGCCAGACTGAGTTTCCCTTAATCTCTACAACGGAAGGTGGACAGTGCAAAGTTAGCGTGACTCATGGAGCCCAATAGCCACGTTAATGGGAAACACACCGGGTTGAAATAAACTCGTTGATAAATAAGTATCAAAGAGGGAACTGAGTAAATGATCGACGGAAGAAATATGGATTCTCTGATTGTTGCAAGCAATGTTTTTAACTGAACAGTCGTTTGGTGTGTCTCAAACAGACCAGCTGATAGAGATGTAAAGGCTCACAGAATCTGTGTTTCGTGAAGTGTATTCGCTGTAAGAGGAATAAGAGACACCCAGATGTTTACATCTGTCCCTTATTTTGAATGTAAGCAAAACCAAAACAAGGAGCTCAGTGGACACTCAAACATTGGCAATTGGACAGTTGTTGATGTCGTTGCCAGTCAACACTCACCGTTTCCCAAGTTTTAACCGGTTCCACTGGTAGTTAGAAGTGACTACTGGGCCTGTGGATAATTCCTGGAATATTTGGCAAGAAATAATAATATTAGTGTGTCACTTAAAAAAAAATTAACGGCTCCGAACACTTTTTACTATTTGTATTGTACCTTTGTAGTTTTTCCCTTTTATTTCTTAGATTTTTTTTTTTTTAGTTTAGAAAACACACCATAAGCCCATAAGCCCCCCCCCACCCCTCGAGCTTCTGTGTACTCGGCCCAGATGGATGTTTGGTCCCAAAGTACTTAAAGGGTTGTGGTGACCTCAGATTTTCAAAAGGCTGAAGTGGTGCAGTGGGAGTCGGTCAGAGGTCTTGCTGGGACAGGCAGCCCTCCACCCCTCCAACCAAACCCTCCTCCGATGCCTTTTCATGAAAACACGAGCCAGATGCTCAGCTATTAATCACTGCCTTCTGTGTGTGTGTGTGTGTGTGTGTGTGTGTGTGTGTGTGTGTGTGACAGAGAGAGCGTATGCGATGTTGTGTATGTTTGGATTGGCTGGGCTCGTTGTCAAGTCAATGTGAACTGTATGTTTGTGCAGCTCCTGTGCTACTAACATCAGTGTGGAGGCAGGGAAATGGAAAGTTGGCACGGTGAGGACAGAAAAGGGGGAAGATTTATACTTGAAGGAAGCGAGAGGGACGGCGGAAGAGGGGCTGGACGGTGATGGTGAGGGGGAGAGTGAGGGAGCTGGAGCTGGAGGTGGAGGGGAAATGTTTTATCCCTTCTATTTTGAAGCGTTTCTTGCTGGCAGATGAGCTCCTGACCTTTTCCCCCCCTCACAGACAATGAATCCACTTTATTTTCTGTGCTGCAGCCTCGTCCCCGCAGGCCCTGTGTGTATAACATAATGTGCACAATCCTTTTTTCTTTTTTTTGAGTGCCAGCTTGATCTCGAGTATAAGCGTGCGCGCGCATAACGTGCGTCCAAGCGAGCTGCGTCTCCGCTTCTACTACAGCATTCAAAATTCATATTCATACCTCTTTATTTGTCCTCAGGTGAGTCTGGTCTCGGGAAATCGACGCTCATCAACTCCCTGTTCCTGACTGACCTGTACTCCAAGGACTACCCGGGCCCCTCCCAGCGCATCAAGAAGACTGTGCAGGTGAGATTATTCAACTTTTTTTTTTTTTTTTTTTTTGGCTCGGTCGATTAACTAAATGGGCGTCACCGTTAACTTTCAAGCTCGCGCCGAGTTGGCTCTGGTGTGCAGATGTCCTGCAGATGTTATTTGGTATTCAAATCCATCTCCATCCTGCAAAGGTTTACATTGTCAAAACATTGTGATGTCTTTAGTTTGGGTAGGTCGCCAAAAAAGTTCCTTTCGCCTCTTTTCAGAATACTGTTTTCTACACGGGTTGCTTGGTTGATGCTGAAAGTTTCCACTCTCCGAATTCCAGCAACAGCAACAAATACCTCAGTCAGGTGTAAGAAACCACATAACGAAGAGCTGTCATTATAAAAAAGTGGTGGTTTCCTGAGCCGATTTAAGGGAGCCATTAAAGCCGACTAATTTCTGAACCTTTTATTGCAAACCTTCTAGACTGGCTGAGGCTTGTTGCTCTCAGTTGGAACACAGTCTTTCTAACTTGATGCATATTTACTAACTACATGTTTGATTTGATTCATTTTGCACAAATTTAAAAACACACGAGATTTAGTAAGATGCAAAAAGAAAATCCTATGCAGTGCAGGAAGAGGCAAAAAAACAACAACAAGTGGGCTTATTTGATCATGTTAAAAATGTACAGTTGCAGAAAAACACAAAGTTTACATACTGCTACATAAAAATAATGGAAACAAATAACAACAAAATGCATATGACAACCACAGCAAAAACCATAAAAGCAAAAAAATATGATGGGTGAGAGTTACAAAACAGCAGTTAAATATTTTTTTAAGCACCTTTTTAAAGCTTAAAAAAAAAGCAGCGTCAATCCACTGTTTCTTAAAAAATATTTTTTTAAACTTTGTAAAACTTACCTACTCAGTGCCTGCTTTACACTTGAATAAGTTAATAAATTGCATTATATGTGCTTTCACAAGTCTTAACCTTGCAGAGAAGTCTGGTCGAGCTTTTGGTTTCAGTGTCTGCTGTGTTTTTTTATTTTGACGTACCACACTGAGGGAAAGCTGGTTAAGAGTTCAAGGGAAGGGAAAAAAAAAGAAAAAAGAAACAACCAAAGTCAAAAGAATGTGTCTGCACGCCCCAGTGAGACATCAGAGCTGCCGAGGTGTACAGATGTTTATCACTGCGACGACAGATGTGAATGGAGTTAATAACAGGTATGCAGAAGAGAAGAAAATACACGTAGACTTCAAACTGCTCCTCAGTTGTTGGTACGTCCTGATGTCCACTTTTCATTTGTGTCATAAAGAGTGTAAAGTCTTGTGCACTTTTGATGAGTCTATTTCCACGCGTTGCTTCTTACTTTTAAGGAAATGCTTAACTCGCCGTAACCTGCTCTCCCATTTCACCGGTCAGTCCGACCGCGAACCGCAACACCGTGAAAGTGATTCCTTTTATGATGTCGACATTTCGACGTCGTGCATGCCGACACACGAGACGTCTGATCTCTGCATGATAAAAACAAACCGCTCGTCAGACCCCGCCTTCGTCTGAACTTTGCCTGCAGCGATTACAGATAACAAAAATGTCATGCGTCAAGTTTGGTGGGTGAAAAGGTCGAAGACGAGTTGTCTCTGACCACTCTGTCTCCGTCAGATGTCCAACGTGTCCTACGGCGTCTTCATATCGGGGTCACGGTGCTGTCAAGGGTGTTCACCTGCCTGTTGGCCAGTGTGTTGATTATTACCATGGATTATACTGGGAGCCTATCATCCCTCAGCTGACCACCTTTATTTGGCATTTTTGTTACTTAGATTTGTTTTTGACCAATCAAAAAAAAAAAATATATATATTTTTGAACTTGAATGAAGATCAGATGTCATTTTGTGACCAATTAGTTCCGAAAACCAGTTCATTTCAGAAGCTTTCTTCTATGAAGCTGCGAAGTCGCATTAGTTGAACCGGTCCTCGTTGTCACTGAGGGAAAAAGACTGAAGCATCACTGAGAGGAAAGAAGGGGGGCAGGAAGAGCAAAAACAAAACAACAAAAAAGAGTATCGTAGAAAAGGAGAGCGAGAGAGAGGAATGGAGGGACTGAAAGGGAAAACAAGCAAGGCCACAGGGCCTGCTTGTATCCTTTTATGGTTATGACAAACTGAGGAGGAGGAGGAGGAGGAGGAGGAGAAGGAGAAGGAGGAGAAGAAGAAGAAGAAGAAGAAGAAGAAGAAGAAGAAGGAGTGGGGGAAAAGGCAAGAAAGCAATTAAATGAGCAGAGAAAGTAGAAGATGGAGAGTGTGAAGCCGGAATGAAAGAGGAGGGACAGAGAGGCGAGTGTGGGGAGGAGGAGGAGGAGGAGGAGGAAGATGATGGCGCCGGGTAAAAACTAAAGAGTCTATCTGAAGCCTGAGGGAGTGACGGGTTAGTAAGAGGTGACAGAGGGGAGACAAAGAAAAACAGGGGATCGGGTGGGAGTCCTTGCGTTTCCCCCCCCCCCACCCCCCCACACACACACCCACACACACACCCACACACACACACCCACACACACACACACACCCACACACACACCCCTCCTCCTGAGGGGTTCTGAGAGGTTCAGCAGCGGGGCAGGAATGTTCCCATGAAACGCAACACCCACCCTCCCATCCTCACCAGCCGCTCAAGAGCTGAGAAAAGCAGCATCTCTTTACTTGATTAATAAAAAATTTAAAAAAAGATGGTTTTTTTTATTTTTTAATTTTAATTTTTTATTTTTTTTATCCAATCACAGAAACTGCTCCTTAAAACACATTCATCAATTCACCAGGATTCAGCTCCCACTCGTCACTGTACACATCATCTTCACACATTAACACAAACTAGCTCCGCCCACACATCCACGTACAGCTGCATGTTACAAGCCAGATATTCAGTTTGCCTCTCGGCCGGCCAGAAGTCCTGTGTAGGATGGCGAGTGAGGAAATTCAGCAGAGTTCATAGCTACACTTTGACATTGTTAGAAAATGAATGAGTTCATTTAAAGGATTTGTTTGATCCACGTTACCAACATTGCTTTTCAGTTTCGGTTCAATTTCATAACTTCTTGGATAACTATTGTGCAGATGCACGGAATAACTTGCATATACTTGTTGAAAACTAAAGTTTTTTTTCAGTATTTTATATTTTTCTACAAAATATCTAACAAAAGAACCAATAGTTCTTACATATATGTTGTCTAAAGAAGCTGCACACAAACTTTGCCTCAATTAAAAGTAGACTAAATTAGCACAGTTTTGATGGAAGTCAAGAGCTCTGATCAAACATTTTTCTGATCAACAGATTTTTAATGTCAGGTTTCTTTGTTCTTGACAGTTTGATGCTTTTTGATGGAGTTTCTCATTCACAGCAGGCCTTTCTGTAGGTAAACACCAAAATATGTTTTCATAACTCATTTGTAACCAACTTGAACTTGCAAGCTAAGAACAGATGCGACCGGATGCCGCAGCTATCTGTTATCGGAAAGCACCGAGTAAAACCTTATCTTGTAAACGGTAGATTAAAATGGAGTCAAACACAATCCTGTGTACGGTCATGACGCAGTTATTCCATCATCTTACGCATCTCACTGCAAGTCAGCCAAATTCATTTGAACATGACCAGAGATGTTTTGAATACTTCTCTAAGTCAGGACTTCGCGGGCTGAGTATTGAACTTCATTTTGGAATCAATTGAAACGTGTCCAGAGCACTGGATGCCTAATTGATAGTTAACAACACATGACAATATGACATATTATATTAGATACTAAACCAATCTGATGAAGAACATGAGGTTTAAAGATCCACAAACAACGCGGAGTAAAGAATATTTTGTCATTTTACGGTTCCCAATGTCAAAAATTAACTTTGAGCTTAGTTCCAGTTCTCGGTTGACAATTCTTGTTCAGCTGCTTGTGTTTCGATAATTTACTTTTATTTTTAATTTTTAGCGGAAACAGGGTTTTGCAGGAACAAATCCAAAGTAACAAAAGAATAAAAACATTGCATCTAATCTCTCAGACACAGAAAATCACTCAATCAAGGGGCAGTTCGTTATCAGCATTCCTTCTAATACCGCATGACTTGTAATTAAGTTAATTAATTTCCTCATTCTGCGTCAATGTTCCCACTGCTCCTCTTCACGAGTGCTTATTTTGTGCTTCTGAGAACTGTGCGGTTAAACCCCGGTCCAGTTTGTGAAATTTGTTGCCGTATGTCTGCGCCCATGCGGCACGTCCTAAATTATAAATTACAGCAGCAGATCACGTGATGACTCTTTCTGCACCGGCACCAGCGCCGAGTTTACTCCGTTCGACAAGACCGAACAACATGAAGAACCTTTCGCTCCGGGCTCCCTTTCGGTCCGCAGCTGCACATCAACACCTCGTGTGAACCCCGCGAGCGCAACGTGGGCACGCACATGCTCCTCCCGCAAGTGGCAGTTAGTGTGCGTAAAAGTGTGTTGGAAAAGGGTGCTGCGGTCTGAGGCTGAGAGGGGAGAGACGGGGTCAGAGTATTTATATTGCAGAACAATCTCCCCATGTTTTGTCGCTCGCTCGCGCTCCCACCTCCAGATCGCATTTCTTTTTAAATGATGGTGTTTGAGCCCGACGGCATTTTTGAGGTTTCCTCCCAATCTGTTTTTCTTCGCTGAAACGGTGGAAATAGCAGGATTCGGTTTTGACATGGCCGACATGTCATGCACAAACACTTACAGCTCAAACACACGTTTTAACACACACACACACACACACACACACACACACACACAGACACACACAGACACACACAGACAGTGTGGAGCGCAAATTAAGCTCATATGTCGAACGAGCGGGCGGTGCGTGATATATATGCTCAGCTGTAAAGTCAGACAAGATTATGTGAAGGGTTTGTGGAAGCTGAAGAATGTTTGTGTTAGAGCGAAAGGGCTGTAGTTTGAGTTAAAGGGGGTGATCCTAAAATAACCAGACGGCCTTGTGAAACTATGCGGCGGAGCGAAGGGAGCAGACGAGCTTCAGGAAGTGATGGATCTGAGACTGGATGAGAAGGAATGGGACTAAAGAGCGAGATGCAGTGGTTTTGTTTGTCTGCGTTTTCTATTTCAATTATCTTCAATTGGTTTATTTACTACGTGCCTTTGTTAAAAAAAACAAAAACATACCGTGGCACCACAAGCAAAGCAGTCGACAGGACCAGTTTTACCTTTTACGTATCACGTTAAAGATGCTGAATAGATGTGAATAACACGTGCTTGTTAGGTTAGTAGTAGTCTTCTGTGACTACATTTTTGTCCCAGATTTTGAGAATATTTCATGTATTTTCTTGTGCAGAAATGGATTTTCATGGATTTTCAAGTATGAAAAACGAGCTGTCAGTGACAGCTCCCCAAAAGTGAAGCCAAAATATCTCCCTCACCCCCTGGAGGCTGGTTGATGTTATAGGTCATAAACCCCGCCCCCCTCCGTGTTTGCAGATAGGACAAACTAAAATCAAAGAACACCTCAACTAGATTGTCCTTAACATAGTTTCTGTCATATGTGGTACTTCTTATGATGTTAATAGTTGTTCATTTGTTGTGATCAGTTGTTTTTTTTTGATGCGATATTTGACACTATGAGAAGGTGTGTTCTCATGATTGACAGCTGTGATTGACATCTGCTCTGACTCAATTAGTGGCAGAGAGACCTGTGAACTTCTATTCAGAAATAGTTCGTCAGAACATGGACGTGCTGTTCCCTTCCTTAACTGTGGGATTTATCTTCACCTGTTTGAAACTACTAAATTACTTTAAACTGCATTTACTGATATTCTGAGGAATCAGAGAGACTTTTGCAGGTTTTTCGAGTTCAGTTTGTGTTTTGAAGGTCAATTTAAAGCTTAAAACACAACCAATCTATGGGGGACAAGAAGCAGATATGTTGGAAGCTAGCTAGACAATCAGCTATTGTACATAAGTTGTGTCTTTGTAGTGAAATTGTGACCGCAACATGCCTCACGCATCTCTGGTTGCAAATGACGTCACTGGTGTAAGACGGCAGCGCCTGTTTCTGCAATATTTTGACTTTTGTACATTTTGAGGAAGTGAAATGTAAAAATGCCAAAAAACTGACAATCTTTTGGCTGATGGACAAAACGAGACATTTGACAACAACATGACGCATTTTAACAGAGATTTTTCCACATTTCATTGACAAAATGTTCAATTAAATAAGTGGGGGGGGAAAAGATTCTGTATATTAATTGATAGTGGGGGTGAAAAAATGAATTAGTCGTAGTCCCACTTATTAAAACCATGAGCTCAGTTGTACTTACTCCCTGTACAGAGAGGAAGTAGTATTTATCCAGTGACCTACTGCTACTGAGAGGAAGGAAAGAGCTTCAGTCTGACTCCTTTTGCGTACAGCCGGCAGATATCGGTTTTTTTTCCCCCCTGTGTCTCCCAGCAGGCCGCGTGGGCGGCGATGCATCATCGCTGCCCTGAGTGGGAGAGGACGGTGTCGCATAATTAACCGCGTAGGCCGGCGTATGTGGGCACGTCCACGCTGAAAAGTGTAAAACCGCCACAGACAAGATTATCAGATTCGGATCCCGGGCGGTCTGAACAGCGTGAATGTTTGTGTGCGTTTCAGGTGGAGCAGTCCAAAGTGTTGATCAAAGAGGGAGGAGTCCAGCTGACGCTCACCATCGTGGACACGCCGGGGTTCGGAGACGCAGTGGACAACAGCAACTGGTGAGGATGCAGTCGGATGCTGTTTATTATCCATTGAAGAAGGAGTCGTGCCGACCCAGAGATCTGATTGGTCAACTGTACATTTGGAGCGTGTTTAAATCGGCATAGCAGCACACTGTCCTCATCACTAGAAATGTCACTCCACCTTCTGAATGCCAACACATAATTAGAATAGAATTTCATATAACATGAAGTCTAATGTTGTTGGTTTTTTTTTACTTGCTATAGGCCGGATAAATGTGACCCATTTGCCTATTTTGGTCTTTTTTTTTGTCACTCCGAGCAGCCGTGCCGTAACACCGAGGATAGTCGCAAACGTTAAATCCTAGCTGCGGCTAGCTTGACACATGACACGGTGCTAAAATCTTAAACATACACGAGTCCATCGATGCATTTTTTTCAGTGGACAACTTACTTAGAACAAGACTGAGCGAGCTGAGCAGTGTGGTGTTTCTATGTGCTGTATTTATTCAGTTTGAGAAAACCATCTCCAGAAAGCAATAAAACGGACTGGATCTCGTCTCTGTTGCTAGGGTCGTTGCTAAGGGTCGGCCTACTTGCTGGAGCAGTAAACTTTGTATACATCACATAAGAGTCTGTTGACGCCAGTGATCGTTTTCCAGTTCTTAGTCATACCCCATGTATCGCCATGGAAACGGAGATCCCACAGAAAAAAAAAGTTGTCTAATTTCAGAGGGAATTGCCTTACAACATGAATACATTATATTTTATTAAATATTATTATTTTATCCAATGCCCTCCGCTGATACCTTTTCTCCTTCCTCTACCCCCCCGTCCCACCCTCCCCTCCCCCTCCAGTTGGCAGCCGGTCATAAACTACATCGACAGTAAATGCGAGGACTTCCTGAACGCAGAGTCGAGAGTGAACCGCAGATCCATGCCAGACAACAGAGTGCACTGCTGCCTATACTTCATCGCGCCCTCCGGACACGGGTACGTGCTGCACGAGAGGAGACGGAGGTGCAATAAAACGAGCTGGATGTAACGATAAAATGAGGCACTAATACTGCCTGGATATAACTGGATAGAAGTGTGAGTGTGAGTGTGTGTGTGTGTGTGTGTGTGTGTGTGTGTGTGTGTGTGTGAGTGTGTGTGCGTGTGCGTGTGTGTGTGTAAAATACACGAGGAGGCTGCCAGACAGTGTTTGTGACCCACAAAGGTTATATAACCCAGTTCTGCTCATGCTCAGTAGAGTTTTTGCTCTCCATCACCGAATCGGCCAATCAGAGCGGAGGCTCGGAGCAGCTCAGAGAGGCAGACCTTTCATGTCAGACAAACACGCTCTGTCTTCAGTCGTCTTGCACTGACTCGGATGATGCGTATGTGTGGCTGCAGTTTCACACACCCACCATCCATCCATCCACTCAGGCTTAGTGGGTGGATCTTCATTATCCCCGGATTGTTGACGAACCTGCAGAGATGAGTCGCCGCAAGGTGTTTAAAGTGACTTTAATCTGCGATATTTTAAAAGCATCAGCACGAGAACAGGAGCACTAACACGTACATGTAAAATGTAGTAACTACAAACAGCAGCGCTGCTCAGTCAGCCGGTCTCTCGGTCCGCACGTCGCTCCGGACTAAAATGCCTCAACTGCTTTTGGAGGCTATTAACATGAATTCTGGTGTAGATATTCCCCTCAGGATGATCTGTAATAACTTTGATGTACCCTGAAATTTTTATTTAGCAGGTCGAGCTTTCTCTTCATGACGCGCCAATCAGCTCACTGACATTAAACCAGCTACACATTAGCACGGTAACATCGTTAACATTACGATGTTCGCTCAAAGGGACTTTGGATGTAGGTTTCTCGGATGTTTTTTTTTTTGTCCTTATTTGCCAAACAACTCGAAGGAAGAGTTTTTTTCTTTGAAAATACAGATGACAAAATCTCCATATCGGCTAATTCACAGCGTTTCGTGGTTTAAACTGGGATCATTTTCTTTGAGCTGGAAGTTTAGACGTTCTTTTTTTTTTTTTGTGCCGCCGCAGTCGTCACGTTTATTTGAACAGCAGTCAGTTTATGCAGTTTTGGATGTTTTGCATAAATGATACGGGTTTGACCTCCACATGATTACATTTCCATTCGATCACTGAACAGAATTTTGCTGCAAAACGAGCGGACCATGACGTACAGTTCATAAAATTGCACGGTTTCGGCAGTCAGATGCAGCACGTTCAGAAAATGGAGAATAGATTCTGCTCTTTTTTATAATAAATAATAATAGGTGAGCGGCTCTGAGGTGCAGTGGTTCCCTTTCAGTCGATTCACTCGGTACAACAAGAGTATGGGATGTCACCTCTTGTTTGTACCCTCTTTGGGGAACAGAAGTTATAGTCAGAACATTTTATTGGTGGTAATTGGAGATTTTAAGTTGGCTGTAGGTGTGAATGTGTTTCTGCGATGGACGGGCGACCTGTCCATGATGAATTGATGGCTCTGGCATGCACCTCTCTGTTTATAATCTAGGATTGTTCATGTGAGTTTATAGGCAATTGTTTGCTTATATCTGTAAATATTTCAGGTAATTGTACCTTTTACTGCGACTCCACAGGAATTTACGAGAATATATCTATTTTACCACTTTTAACTCTCGCAGTTTTCACACTGCTGCACCCCACAAGTCACCAACATGTGCCCGTAAAATATTAACATCCTATAAATCCTGTGTTAGAAGTAAACCGCCTGCTTGTGTTTCCAGGCCGAGCCTCTGTGATGTTCGATTCCCACGGGACGCCAAAGGGACGAGAAAAAGCAAAGTCCCGACGGCGAGTCCAGCGTTCTCTGAACAAAGTGCTGCTCGGCGCCGGTTCCAATAAATCGCTGTCAGCGCGCGTGGAAGCGATTTTATGATTTTTCAGATCACCAAAGTCTCTGAACAGTCAGTTATCTGCCTCCCAGTCCTCAAACTCCCACTCTCTGACTCCAGGTTTTTTTTTTATCTGGGGCTGCCTGCAGTCCGGCGCTCCTCCCGTACACAAACCTGACCTCCTTCTTGCCGTGTTGTTCGTACTCTTGTCTCCGTGTCCTTCTGTGAAGTAGTGAAGCGCCAAACAGCTGTTTCGGTGCCCTCTTTGTGTTTCTGCATTCCTGGGACGACTAAATCAAAACCCACTTTAAAAAGAAAATAATTCAGAGCCGCACACGCAGCGTGCATCATTCACGTGCACAAAAACACACAAACCGGTGCGTTCACATAAGGCACGACTGTGTGTTCAGTTCATATGCAGTTCCATCTTTACATAATTATGCAGCACACTTCCCACACATGCACTCAGCCCACGAGCGGGAGTTCACCGTCTCCGGACACTCGACTGAACCCGAGTCCCGCTTGACATTCAGAGACGGAGACCCTGTGGGTCCCTGATCTTTAATAAGACGCTCAGTCACACTCGAGCCGGCTTCATTGTGCCTTCGCTGCGGGCTACGTGTGTTGCGTGGTTCTGTGTGGCCCTCTGCTGGTGACCCACCGAGCTGCGTTCAATGTGAAAAGACGCCCAGATTCGTCCTTCGTGAGTCAACATCTTCTTCACTCGAGCCGGCCGCTGACCCGCGTGACGTGATGTCCTTGTGTTCGCGCACACGTCGGCGCGTGTAGATGGCAGCGCGACACCGTCACGGCGGCTTGGCTCTTCTTTTAGCCCTTCACCCTTCTGACAAGACTGTACAGGAGAGGACGAAGTACGGCCAGCCCAGCTCATCACACACAGACAAACACATTCAGGCCACCTAAAAGACGTCTCGGTGTGTGTGTGTGTGTGTTGGGAATCCTCGCGGCCAGCGGCCGGGTGTTTCTCACCTGTTTGGAAAAATGAATGGGATTTTGCTAAATTGCAGTCCTGTGTTGTTCTTACACGTTTCTCTCTCTCTCTGTCTCCTCTTCAGTCTGAAGCCACTGGACATCGAGTTCATGAAGAGACTCCACGACAAAGTCAACGTCATCCCTCTTATCGCAAAAGCCGACACTTTGACCCCGGAGGAGTGCCAGCATTTTAAAAAACAGGTGGGTGTCGCATTAGTGGAGACGGGCTCTGACGAAGGGACGCAGATGAAACGTGTCTGGCAGCTTATTTGACTTTCTACGAGCATTAAATATATTTTGAGAAATATGTTTCGCAGCTTTCATTCTGAGTTTGAGGAGAAGATTGAGACCACTCTGGTGTTGTTTTTTTTTGTAAAGTATGGATCTTGAACTATGATGCAGTTAGCCTAGCTTAGCATGAATGCTAGAAGGAAATAAAAACAGCGAGCCTGGCTCTTTCTAAAATTCATACATCTACAAGTCTGCAAGCAACAGCTGTTTGTCTGGACTTTATAGAGGGCTTATATCAGAGGCAGGTTGGCAGGAAACGAGGAGAGAATCTGGAAGGACGGATAAACTGTAGTTTGTTCACTCCATCACAGCTTCTCTTTGTACAGATTAAACAAAGAGATATGTATTCAAAAGTGAGATTTTTCAGGTTGGCGATCCATTTTCATAATTTGTGCTAAATTAAGCTAATGACCGCCTGGCTTTAACTCTGTACTTCATGCATAGACATGAAAAGTGGTATCGATTTGACCTGCAGAAAAAATGCAAATGAGCATAATTTAGATGTCAAACCGCTGCTTTAAATGTACGAGGACTCTAAATCACTCGCTAGAAAAGCCAAGCTAATATGTGACGTGTATTAATGTGCAGATCTGATTACTTTGTCCCGTCCTCAGATAATGAAAGAGATACAGGAGCACAAAATCAAAATCTACGAATTCCCGGACACGGAGGACGACGAGGACAACAAGCTCATCCGAAAGATCAAGGTACCGGACCGCCCAGTGTCTGTTATTACGTCAGAGCTGATGGATCTCGGCAGGAGGGCTGATAAACGGAGAGACCCGCTCAGCCAAAGGTCAGACTGTCCTTTGGTCAGTCTCCAAACCCCGCAGCCGAGTCCGTCCCACTTCCCCGTGGCCGACCGGCCGATTGCGTAACCGACCGTCAGCTTCGCTCATCGAAGAACTTTCGCTCGCGATTGTCGTCCACGTAACTCTGACACACGCGGTGTCGGTGTTTTTCTCCATCGTGGTGATGATGATGATGTCATCAGCAGCTCAGTTTCTGTCCAGTTATAGTGCAAATTTTGTGCTAAATTTCGATAAAAGTCTGCAAAAGAAAAGGCAAATTAATGCCACTTTCTATCCTCTACTGTTATATGAATATTAGGTGTTGGTTCATGAAGGTGATTGTGCCACTCGGGTGCCATTAAAAGCATTGCAGAGGAGAAAGCAGCGAGAAGACAAAAAAAAGTAGAAAACATGATGGAAATCTGAATACATTTCTGGTTTTCACTTTTCAGTTGAGTTAACGCTCGAAAGACACATTGTGATGTAAAAAAAAAAAAAAAGTCTAATAATCGTGTCTAGAAACATCAATATCACAACCCAAAGATTTGTACAGATGACTTAGTTGAAACTGTGATTAGGTGGTATCGATTTCATACATCTACAAGTCTGCAAGCAACAGCTGTTTGTCTGGACTTTATAGAGGGCTTATATCAGAGGCAGGTTGGCAGGAAACGAGGAGAGAATCTGGAAGGACGGATAAACTGTAGTTTATGAATGCCAAAAGGAGCTCAGCACAATCAAGGATCAGTTTTAAAGACACATTTTCAGGTTAGAAATTTAGTTAAAATAAACACCGCTATGCTTCCATCAAGCCCGCTTCCCTCCGGTATTGTCAGTCTAAATTTTAGACCTGTAGAAAGAGCAGATTTAGTGCTTGTATAACCTGATTGCAGAAGATAATCTCTGGTATTCAGGAGATTTAGATTTTGGAAAAACGGACTAGGCAAGAGCTTCTCGGACTCCTTCTGGCTCGTCTTCGTGTCCAACGTCGGGGTCTCGTCCAGTTGTTAATGCTTCAGAGTCCATTTGAACGAGGCTGAAGTAGCCTGACGTGAGTGGCAGACGCTCCCAGTCACGATAAATCACAGTCGCACACAGATGTTTAACGGCGACGTCACTCGGTCACAAGCCGCCGGCGTCCTGAATATTTCTTCAGTGGAAAACAACGACTACACCTCCGTGCAATGAGATCTGTTTTAACTCGGACTTCATTTTATTTTAGAAATGTATCCTCCTCTTCTGTACTGATTGATTATGTGTTTCAAGACATGTTTGTTTGTTTTTTTAACAAAACGGCAGCGCTTCACCTGGACTGAGCTAAACGCAGACGTTTTTCAAGCAAAGTTGTGTTTGTTCCAGGAGAAGATGCCGCTGGCCGTGGTTGGCAGCAACGTTGTGATCGAAGTCAGTGGCAAGAAGGTCAGAGGTCGCCAGTACCCGTGGGGCGTGGCAGAAGGTAGGTCCACTCGGGTCCGCTGATCGGTGGAGGTTTCCATTTTGTGTCCAAACCGCAGAGCCTAGAAAAAAAACAAAACACCAGAAACGAGGCTCACGAATGAAGCAGTTTTTTTTTATTATTATTATTTTTTTATTATTTTTTTTAATTATCTTCTTGTTATCTTATTATCTTCTGTGTGGACTCGACACTGCGCGCTGTATCTCGTTGCACCTCGGTCACGCCGGGAGCGACGGGAGGGAGCGGCTGAAGCGCTTGAGAAGTGTTTGAGATTTTGTCCATCAGTCCCAGTATCTTCCTCTGTCGGGAGTGGATGAAGCATGACGTTCCTGAGCGTGTGGGACACGGTGCATGTTCTCCCCAACAAACTCCCCCCATCCTCCCCCCGCCCCGTATCCACTCGGTGTGTTAACTACCAGCTAATACGACCACTTGTCAAAATGTAAACGGGGAAACGCTGCTACGGGAAATGATTAAATGATCAAATCCAACTTAATGTTACGATCGCTTGTGAAGCCGCTTTTCTGAGAGCCTCGATGATTTACTGCTGCATTTTGGGGCCGTGAATTTCCACTCTGCTGACTTTTTTAGATGCCGGTTCTTCAGGTGGTGATTTTTGTGTTATTTTCCTGCCTAGAAGTCCTCACGAATCCACATGAATGTATTCATTTTCTTACTCGGTCTGTCAACGAGATACAGTCGATGACCGCTCATCATTCACCACGGCATAAATGCCTTCGATCAATCAACCACTGCGCGGCTCCTGGGCAACTCGATACTACTTCATGGACCACAGCTTTCGCTCCATTAAACACAATTTAGCAGCCTTTTAATATTCACACTGCATGAACTTCCCCCGAGGATGAAGAACCTTAATTCTTCTCCCTGTGTTTCCAACGGAGGACTTTATGATCTACAGGAAGTTCGAGGAAGGTTGTTTTCCCCTACAAAAAGTAGTTTTACAACCGCAGTTTTTAAAATCTGCCAACGACACGGAGCTACTGAAGACGCTCTCTGACAGACTGACAACAAAGTCCAAGTCTTGTTCAGCATTTATGTCGACTTGAAGACATCCAGCAAGAATTTGAGATCCACGATGAGAAAAACGAGTTTAAATTTAGGTTAAGACATTTTGTTTTATTTCACCTAAAAATGACAGTAAAACAGCCATCTTTATATGAGACATCAGCTGACTAGTTTGGTGACACAGCGCTTTAGACTACAGTGGAAACCAAGATAAAAAATAAATTAAAAAAACACCAGAAGGAAACTTCCTTGTAAAGTTCCCAACTTTGTCCTTTGAACAAAAACAAAAGTTCTGGGGACTTTTGATGCAGGGACTTTTTTTTAAGGATTTTTTTTTTTTGTGGTTTTCATTGTTTGGTGTTGTCATATTATAATATTGGGAGAGATGACAGGAAACAAGTTCCAACTAAGCTCCGAGATGGGCCTGAAACTGGGGCCGTTGTGGCTCATTGTTGGAGCTTCACATGCACAGATTCAAGACGCCAACGGCGACGGCTGCCATTCGCTGTGAAGGAGACCTGCGGCCACCGCTGAGCTCGACGGTGACGGCCGATTGGACTGCAAAGAGCTGTCCAATCAGAGCAGAGCACGTTAACTAGGCGCTCGACACAACACACCGCCAGAAGCACAGATTCAGGAGACACCAGCTGCTTTGCGTCCGTATGTGGGGAACACGAGGGAAGCCTGTTACATTTTGACAAGTATGACGTTATCTGGCAGTCACGACATTGGTACCTCATACACCCACCCTCCTTCCCTTCGACACACACACACACACACACACACACACTCTCCCATCTCGGTAGTGTTGTTCTTGACCCTGATAGGGATTCTGGAAAAGGAGGATAGACACTAGTGTCCTATCACCTCGTCACCGTTAGCGACGGTGAAGTGTTGCTGCTCTCTTTGGTGTGTTCGCTCTCTGCACTTTGATTTTGTTGTTTCAAGTCGTCTGGAAGGTGATACCCTGTATGCATCTCTATATAAAGTGATATACCTTTGTTGCTCTGTGGTTGACCGTTTATCAGTCTTTCACTATTTCATTCTTCCTTTTCTCTCTTTTTTCTTTTCTTTTCTTATTTTTCTTTTTTTCTTTTCTTTTCTTTTCTTTTGTCTATTCTTTTCCATGACTGACAGAGGGCATTTTTGGTAAACAAAACCATCTTTCACTTAATTTCAACCTCATTTTCTCCTTCCCACTCCTCCCACCTCGAAGGATGCCCCCCCCCCCCCCCCCCTCTCCCACCTGCTCCTGTCAGTATCTCCATCCCTCCTTTCCCTCCACTTTTTCTGTTGCTGTGCTGTCTCATCATTAGGCTGATGGTCAAACCAATGCTCTACTCAGACTTGGGCTACAGACTCAAACTCTTAACACTGAAATACAACTTTATTTTGGAGGGAAACAAAGAGGAATGTGGACAATTATTTTGAAATATAAAAAGAACTCAGATGCCGAAATCATTCATGTGTCCCTGCTAGATCATTTAGATAGTTGTCTTTTTCAGATGAAATATAAGTTTACTCAGTGTGGCTCATGTTGTGGGGTTTATTCCTAAATAGGAGAATACTTGACACACATCACAGGGGATTTTACACCATTTTGGTATCAGAGTGTCCTAATGGCCAGAATTTATTTTAACACACAAATCAATGAACATTAGAAACTGTTCTGTTCTCTGTGTTGTTCACTGTTTGTATCTCGGTATTTTTAAACAGGAATTCAGTAACCAGTACTATTTACATTGCAGGTAAACTATCTCACTCTGATCTCTTGATCACAAATTTAAAGGATCAAAAATCTCGTGTCAATGTTAAAATACACCAAATATTAGAGGATATGGAGTTATAAGAGTTCTTTTTTTTTAATTTTTATTTTACTCTCAGTACAACAGGCTTAAATCTTAACCTCTAACAAAACTGTAAAACTCACTCAAAACATAAAAGGCACTAAGAAACAATGCAACTCAACGTAAACACAACACATGCAGAACAGAAAATAAAGGTGTAAACAAACCCGGCTACACGAAACCTACCTGCACCTGTGTTTGCTCGGTGTTAGCCTGCGGCAGGAGGGCCAATGATGTACCAGGGGGTCACGTGAATGATTATATCTGCTGTCTTGGATCTGATCACTTCATTTAAAAGTCATATGACAATCTTTCCAAACCTCACAGGATGTGTATTGGAATTTGGATTCGTTACGACTTGTCTTATTTTTGGTATTTTTGACGATCGTTTGTATCAGTTACGACGATATTGTGCTGGGATCTGGGAACAGGGTGACATTACCAGGCAAGAAACACAAGCAGTGAGAGGATCAAACGGACACGGTGTCCTCGGGTTAACCCAGCCGTTTGGAGTTCAACTAAAAGTGAGCAATAATTGTTTAAATGTTTTTCTACTGCTCTTTGGTTCCGTTCAGTTGAACTCTGGTCCCGGTGCCCGATCGGTTCAGTTTGTTCGGTGGGAAAGCCGACCGACTGAGATTGTTATTTTTCTTATTCTGGTCACGGGTCCAGCTGCAAGCCGACTCTGCTGCCGTTTGTTTGTCGTCTGAGACTGAACGGACCTTAATTCAACAGCTAAGCTTCTGAGTAAATCCACCTGCTGTATCTGGGCTGAATTGTAAGAAGCGATCTTATAATTGAGCCGTCATTTAATAAGTAACCATGGTTACAAATGCAGATATTTTTTTTTACCCTGATTAATCAAGTGTGGCAAAAGTAGTTTAAACTGCGAACTGTTGTGTTGTTTAAAATCCTTAAAAAAAAAAAAAAAAAAAAAAAAAAAAAAAAAAAAAAAAATCTTGAGTGATCAAATGACATCACTGCAGACTAGTTTGGTTTATTAAAAAAAAAAAAAAAAAAGTAGGAATATGAACCAGACCAGAACTAAAATGAAACGGTATATTATTGTTTTTTTTCCTCTTTATCTGGATCCAAATGTTTCTAAGCTACTGAAGACAAAAAGTTTGAGAACCAGTTAAACTCACGATTGTCTCGGCTGCTTGTGTTTCTTGCTCCATCAGTATATAAAAAAAAAAAAAAAAAAAAAAAAAAAAAAAAATATTGATACTGTGTTCCCAGATCTCAGTAGTAGACTTTTAATAACCATAAGAACGATTGCCCAAATGACAAAACTGAGACCGAGGTTATAACCTTGAAAGGTGCATTTAATGATATTTACTGTCAAAATTTCCTCCAAATCCACCCGGAGGTCTCAAGCTTAGTCCCAGGTCTGAGGCTGTGAATAGTCATGGAGAAATCTAGAGGCTGTTTGGTGCTGAAGCTGCACTCTTAACGCTGCGGTTCCCTTCTTTGATCCCGTGGTATCGAGCGCAGCGGCGCCCTCTACTGTCAGCCCGGCCTCACCGACGCGGCTCGGCTCCTTTTCCATCGTGAGCTGAGCTGACCGGTTGCGGGCGGAGGACTGCCGGTATCACCGGACCAAGGACTGGGATCCACCATCCTAACGCATCGCTTCTGGCTTCACGAGCAGTTAATCGGTCAGCTAGCGGGTTTTCCCCCAAACGGGCATGTAGCGGCTCATTTAAGTCATTTAAGGTAACGCGCGGCTTGGTTTCATGAGCTCTCACTCATACTTGATCATTTTAAGACTTTTTTAACATGTTTGCAAAACATCCCGCAGACACGCGTACACTTATTGCATGTTTCAGATGACGGGTCGTGGGCGCTAGTTTCATTCAAACCGATGCAGTTCATCATCATGGCCTAAAAAAACAAACTAAAAAAAAACCACTGCTAGTAGGTGAAGCTCAAAACACCTGATGTACCGAGAGAATATTCACTTGTATTCTGATTGACAAAGGGAAAAAAATAACAAATAAATAAGAGCAAGAATGAAAGAAAAAAATCGAGAGGATGCATCAGGTATTTTCTGCCACTCATCAATAAATTAAAATCTGTATACTATTAGTTACAGCCTGTTTTAGTTTTTTTCCTATGACCCTTGACCTCACTTAGCTCCTCTACTTGCTCCCTCCTTGAGACTTGCGCTCCCCCCCCCACCACCACCACCACCACCACCTCCCAGCCGGTCATATAACACCTCCTTCCCAACCACCACACTCCCTCTACAAGCCCTGGGCTCTTTAGCCAGTCATGCAGGTTATGGTGTTGATCCGGGCCAAATCTGGGCAGAATCTGGGCCAAGCAACGGGCCGTTTCCGGGCCAAGTCTGAGCTGTATAACCCCCCCCCCCCCCCAAAAAAAAAAAGAAAAGAAAAGAAAAAGAAAACCCAGCTGCTCCAGACCCAGATTTAGCCCCCTACCCCCCTCCGCTGGGCGCAGACAGTAACTGAAAAACCGTACCCCTCCCCTCCGTCAGAGCTCCCTCCTCTAGAAGAGACAGGAGGTCAATGGCTGGCTTTGGATGCCAAGGGGCTGGACTTCTTAAGTTTCATCAATGGTAAGGTTGTCCTCCTTATTCGCTCCCCTGATGATGATTGACTGCCGAGTTGGGGCGGAGGCTAACCCGATAAGGAGCGGCGCATTTGATGAAGAGGAGTTTCTCGGAGATCTCTACCGCATTGCATCCTCCTCCAGCGAGCGGCAGCTTATCTGCAGTCCTTTTCCAGAATCCCATCTGACCTCGTAACCATGTCTTTTGTTGTCGAGCTGAAAACTCACAATCATCTAACTGTGCCATGTTGAAATGAGAGCAGTTCTGTTTGACCGTGAACTCTTTGTTTTTTTGTTTTTTTGTTGTTCTAACCGTGTGGCGTCTGTGGGTCCCGACAGTGAGAGGCTGTGATCAGATAGGAATCAGTCAGTATTTTATTTACATTGAATG
This sequence comes from Embiotoca jacksoni, assembly GCF_022577435.1. Classification (NCBI taxonomy): domain Eukaryota; kingdom Metazoa; phylum Chordata; class Actinopteri; family Embiotocidae; genus Embiotoca; species Embiotoca jacksoni. Next base: position 24,043,687 of record NW_027185381.1, on the reverse strand, counting down.
TGGCTCAAATGAACCCACTTGAGAGTTATCGCTGAATTCTGCGTGGCGCGTTTTAGCATCTTTCAGTTCTTTGTTTTGGCTTCTTTGCTCGTAACTTAATTGTTTCGGTTCACTTTTCAAAACTTCACCTCATTTCAAGCGGCGGCGGCGGGCGGGCCGATTTTCAGAGATGAAGCTCTGTAAATTCGCCACGAGTTCAACACCGCTACGTAAACAGTTATGTCATAGCCACGGGTGTAACGGCACCTTCACCTTCTTGAACGTATTTACCTGTAGTCATCCTGAACCGTTCGGTACGTGTCCTTTTGGTTCAGGATGAGGCTTCTCGCTTCGGTATTTTATGTGATAAAATACTGTCAAAATGTGACATAAATGTCTTATTCATGTCGACACACTCGCTTCCCAGAACAAACATTTTTATGCAAAGCATGGTTATTAGCCTTTAAAGCTGCGGACTGAGTTTTATGAATCTTGTATGAGGGTTGTTTTTTTTTTTTTTTGACGGTTTTCTTGCTGTTACGGTCGCAATTAATATTTAGATAAGATACCAAAACCTCGCTGTAATTCCAAAACTGCTGTGCACACCCCAAACCACGAGTTATGTGTTAACTCTTAAAACAAGTTCATAACATGATAATATGTCAATGATATACCTTCAGCTTGTTTTTGCTGATCAGGAGTGGCCAAAAAAAAAAAAATAATAAAATAAAAATCAATGAATGCTGCTTTAAAAAGCACCGATCTCTCCCAGCGCACCTTTAAACATACGTGATGTACTGGAGCTTTTGCTCTCGGCTACCGACCGGGTCTTCTTACCTGGTGAACATTTCTGTTTTTACATTTTTTTGGGGGGTTTGAGGAGTGTTCGGTATACAGTTCAAACAGTGTCTGTGGGTCTGGATGATAAAGTATCAGGCACATTAAGTCTATCATTCAAATAAAGTAGGCCTGTACTGTCACTACATTTTCCACTATTCATAATAAAACCAGACTCGTGCTTGACCAGCAGTGTTGCTGATTTAAAAAAAAAAATAAATTAAATAAATAAATAAAATGGCCTTGAGTAGCGTGTGGGGAAAGGAAATAGTTTTTATCCTGAATTGCTCAAGTCGAGTTTAAAATTAAAAAATCCGCTGCTGCATGTTTTTCTGAAGCTTAAAACTTATAATAAAAGCCATCCTATGTGATCATGGCCTGATGTCTCTCTGCCCTCCTGTTTTCTGTTCATGTGCTACTACAGCTGATCTCCTGCTACACCTCTTCTCTCACTTTAAACACCGACTGCACACCTGCTCCAAGTGTACCCCCCCCCCCCTTTATATAACCGATGAATGAATGAACTCTTCATGCTGTCATATCTCTTCGTTTGTATTCATATTTATATTTTATTTTATTTATAATACTTTTTTTTTAATATCTTGTTTAATTTTCTCACTACACTGTTTATGCTTTAATCTAAATAACACACTACAGTTGTGTTGACCTGCCTCTCGTATCTGAGCCTATAGAGCCTGCAGCTACTTACCCAGAGTTCATTGCAGTTATTTAGCGCCTGTAAGACAGTTTATGTCGATGTTCCCGCCTGCAGTTCATTTTCTAGCTCAGTTTCCCTTCAGACAAAGTTATTAGAAGTATGATTATTACTATGAGACGTTTTCTCGTGCAGTAATTTCTGTGCGTGTTCCTTTCTCTTCCTGTGTGTTTCAGTGGAGAACGGGGAACACTGCGACTTCACCGTGCTGCGCAACATGCTGATCAGGTGAGACCGTTTATGTTTTTTTATTTCCCGGCCGGCGTTGGACGTTTAACTTCAGAAACATAACTTCATGAATTCAATTTGATGGGAAAAAAAAAAAAAATAAAAGAAGTCAAATTTAAAGCAGGGTGGCCACTAGAGGCAGATTACGTTCTACTGTTGGCCTCGTTAGTTTACAGTCGGTACATCAGACCGTCTCGGACGCTTATTAGCTGATGCTGCTAATGTCGGCATCTGCAGTTTGTTTACGTGTGAAATTAGCACTTAAAAATGTTGTGAACAAGAAATGTGAAAACCAGGAAAATATATTTTTTTTCATTATTTAGTTGGTTTAAATAAAAAGACAATTGTTCTTCTTTTTTTTTTCTTTTTTTTTAATGAAGAAAAATAAACTCCCTTTTGAAATGTTTCTTCCAGCCAGCAGAACATAGTTGAAGTTGTCGGAGCTCCGAGCTCGTCTCGAAGTTTCTCCTTCTATTTAAGTGTTTGTTTCTGGGATGTTTGTATGGTGTTTGGAAGATCAGGCAGAAAACAGTGAGCGGCTTGTAGGGTTTAAATTCCATTCGAAGCTTTTAACTTGTTTCCTCGTTATGAACGAGCCTCCTCTTTCTCACCGTACCCGACTTGTTTCTCTTCTCTCAGGACCCACATGCAGGATCTGAAGGACGTCACCAACAACGTCCACTACGAGAATTACCGCAGTAAGAAACTCGCCGCCGTCACCTGCAACGGAGTCGACACCACCAAGGCCAAGGGACAGCTCACCAAGTAAGGCCTCCGCCATTAAACTCAAACCGTCCGAACTGTGAAGACGTGGAGCCGCTGGACGCCAGCTTTGTCGTCAGAGGTTTTCTTGAGAGTTAAACGCAACATAAACTGTCACAGGACTGTTTAATAAGTGCAGCAGGTTTCCTGAGAGAGACGGTTTACAGAAGGAGAAGTTAAAGTCCCGCGTGAGAGCTCAAATCAGGAAGCCGAGCGATTTTAAAAGCAATATGTATTTCTCTGGGAAACTTTAGATAAGACTTTATTAATCCCCCCCGTGGGGAAGTTCAGTCGTCACAGCAGCACACTTTTTTTTTTTTTTTTTTTTAACAAAATACGCAATCAAAATATGATAGATTAAAAAAAAAAAAGTAAAGTATCGTCCCCCCCGGATCCGATCGGTGCATCCCTACTTCCTCAATAAGTTTCCTATTTAGCGACGCTGGCTACCTGAACATGAGCCTCTAACCCTCGACCCTCGCCTCCTCCGTCCCACAGGAGTCCTCTGGCTCAGATGGAGGAGGAGCGCAGGGAGCACGTGATGAAGATGAAGAAGATGGAGGCAGAAATGGAGCAGGTGTTTGAGATGAAGGTGAAAGAGAAGAAGCAGAAACTGAAGGATTCGGAGGCTGAGGTGAGTTCCAGGATTTCTACTGACTTTTAAAAGCAAACACGGACTCGGATGACTTTTCTAGTTCGTTTCTCTCCCCCCCCTCCCCCGTTTTTTTTCTAGAGCTTAAAAAAAATAAATCTCCGTCTTCATCAGTGGGAGGAGTTTCAGTTGTAAAACAACCACAGAAAAGATCTTTGATAACTAGAAACTCAGTCTGCTGATGAAGGCGGTGAGATGTGGTCGAAAGCTCTCGGTTTTCTTTTTAAAAACGAATTCGTGAGCGACCACACATCTTGTCGGGCGTGTTAATCAACCACCGCGTGACAAATCCCTCCAGCTTTCTTTTCCCAATGTTAAGTCTGCGTTCGTTTGAGTTTCCTGACGTCTGCGTTTGAGAGTGTTGACGTTGAGCTGACGTTTTCGACACCCAGCTGGAGAGACGCCACGAGCAGATGAAGAGGAACCTGGAGGCGCAGTACAAAGAGCTGGAGGAGAAGCGGCGGGTGCACGAGGACGAGAAGGCCAACTGGGAGGCTCAGCAGAGAATCCTCGAGCAGCAGAAACTCGACGCCTCCAAGTCAGTGACACTTCGGTTCATGCGCTCTTTTAAAGTTTGTTGCTCGACAGCAGACAGGACGGATCGACACTGAGTGGTCGCGATTTCTCCGTATCGTAACATAATGAACCTTTACTGCCCCCTGGAGGTCAACAGTAGTAGAAGCAACATATTATTTACAACTTCTCTTCATTTGGGACCAAATCTAATTCATTTCAAACCAAATAGTTTTGGATCCTCACATCCAAGTTATGACACTCGTATGAATCTGTGACACCTTTCAAACTAATGCTGTTGTTCATTCAGCTGTTTGATTCTAACTACTTAAACTTTTCTGCACTAGAAATCTCTGAATATGAAAATGTATCTAATTAAAATGTCATTTAAAGGAAAAAATATAAAGACAGTACAATAGAAATTTAAAAAAATGTTTAAAAAAAATTATAATACAAAATTTGTAAAGGAAAAATAATGACAAAAAAGGTGAAAAATAAATAAGACAACTGCATAAGAGAATAGAAAAGTGCCGTGACTTGGTGATGTCACTTAAATGTGCCTCTTTTATTATTATTTAACAGTTGAGTGGATTTTGCCCGTTTTACCGGACCGAAAACTACAACTGGACCAGAACCGATTTTAGCTGCTTTCCGTCAAGTGTTGAACAGCTGAGCATCAACTTTTAATAAAGAGCTACGAAAAAAAAACAACCACATATTCATACAAACTGGCCTTCAATCATCTCCCTCCACCGCATTTATTCATTTTTAATTCCTGCGCAGCGTCACCTTTATTTGTCTTTTTGTTATTACTTGTTGTGTGCAGCACCGTCAGTTGAAACCACTGGAATAAAACTGCCATACGGATAAACAAAATAAAACATTATGCTTATATCAGACCAAGTAACTCTTCAAAAGATGTATTTAATCACTTTCGGGGTCAATTAACAAGCGATTCGTTCTGATTTTCTGTTCCGACCCCTTAAAGATGATTCCAGTTTTACTCCTTTAGTGTCTTTGAAGCCGATTAATGATTTTGTTTTTTGTTTTTTTTGTCATGTTACTGTAAAATATCGTCACGTGACGTTTCTCATTTCTCCTCCCGCAGGACGATGGAAAAGAACAAGAAGAAAGGAAAAATCTTCTGAAGAGAGACGCGACTCTCTTCCTTCAGTTTTACACAAACTTCAAATTTTTTTTTTTTTTTCCCCTTCATCCCCTCTGAAGCTCTCGTGTACCGTTGTCGTCCTCTCACACACACACACACACACACACACACACACACACACACACACACACACACACACACACACACACACACACACACACACACTGCATCTGTCGAAACCTCTTTTTTTTTAATTTAATTTAATTTTTTTTTATTTTCGTTTTTCATTGGGGAATGCATGTGTTCGTGAAATTCTATTTTCCTATATTTCCTGACAAAGAGGACAACGTGTGAGTTTCCTCTGAGCCGACGGTCGACACATGGCAGGGACCATGCATAGTACAAATGTCCACGCCTCGTTAGTCCTATGTCCTCTGGGTATCCGATAGACCCGCAAGGTGGACCAACTCTTTCTTTTGTTGTTCTCGGAAATTTAACACGCTTAAAAAAAAAAACAAATTAAAAAAAAAAAATAATAATTATTAAAAAAAAACAAACTCGCGACCTCCGCGTGTTGTGCGTCGGAAGAAGGGAGAAGCGTACGTGAGCGAAGGGAACTGAGTCAGGTGGCAGCTGAGGAGGGAGGGAGGAAGTCAGGTGGACGTCGGACCCGGTCGCACCAGGAAGCAACGCCGAGAAAGTGAATTCGCGCTCGGTTACGTCATTTAACGCCAACGAACTGCCGTAGCTCACAAACAAACAAACAACAACAACAACAAAAAAAGTACATAGTTTGAGTTAAAGAATAAGTTGGCTAATGGAGCTCGTTTTCTATGTCTCTTGAATTGAATAAGTTTCTCCTGTTAGAAAATGTGACTTAGAAATCATTTGTTTTCTGATTAGAAAGTACATCCGACAGTAAGTTTGCTAATGGAGCTCGTCTTTAAACAATAAGTTTCTTCAATTAAGAGATATGACATAGGAATAATTAGTTTACCGAGTAACAAATGCATCTTATTCATTGAGATAAGTTTCTCCAGTTACGTGAAATACTGGAAATGCATTAACTGTCCAGTTGGCAAGCGTCTTTATTAAAGGTCACTAACTTATCTTGTTTTTAATTAGAGAACTTACTGGTTCACTGCTGTCTCATAAATATCTGCAAATCGTTTCTCTTTCGCGGAGCACTTCATCCTCCCACGAAGATTTATATCTGTTTTATCAGCTCATAAACAACAACAACAACAACAATATTCTCCATTTTGGACTGTCTGTTCCCTCAGTAAAGTCAAGCTTCCCCAAATTGACTCAGATAATCAGCAAACGTGCCCCTTTTTTTTTTTTTTTTAAATGTGGGTGTGACCGGGTCCTTCAGAGTGTGTTTTAATTTCTGTGTTTGAGGAAATGAACGCACTCGGATCTGAAGCGCACGGAGACGAAGACGGGAGGGCGATTGGTCGTGTTGTCGTTGCAGGTTCGCGTTTCCTCTTTGAACAGACGACGTTTATGCAAAAAAGCCTCGTTGGCGTGTGAAAACTCTTACCGGTTAACAGTGGTTGCAAAGATGTTTTATATATCGTGACGTGCGTGATGGGTGTTGTCATGAAACCCGAAGCCCACCCCTAAACCCTCGGTGTCAGGATTTTTTTTGTGACATTTTCCTTTTGGGTACCAAAAAAACCCAAAAAAAACACCAAAAGGGACAATTGATTACACGAAAAAAAAAAAAAAAAAAAAAAAAAAGCTGAACTACTCCTTTAACCTTCCTTCAGTTCAGCTGACTTCATTTTAGAATATTATACGTGAATACTTCTGCTCACAACAAACCACCACCCCTCTTTTAATCTGTCAAACAAAATGTAAAGTTCAGGCGGTTGAACCTTTAATATCCCCTCAGGCCCCCACCTCCCACCCAGAGTTGTCATGTTTTATTTTCATATGATGATGCTAATATTAATAATACTCTTATGTACGGTTGAAGAACGGCTCCTTAAATCCCTCGTAGTTTTTCTTAAAGGACTCTTAGATGAATCTGTTATTTTTAGAGTAGTGTTTCGGACTGCCTGCAGTCGTCGTGGCGCATTTAAAAAAAAAAAAAAAAAAAAAAAGCTAAATGCAAAAGGGACAAGTCTTTACACCTGCAGCATATAAAATATTCACCTGTATGGATTTGTTCAGGATGGAAATGCATATATTGTGTACATACTGGAGGCCGCTCAGTGGCCTTTTTCTTTTCTTTTTTTTTTTACGTTTTGTTTTTTAAAAAAATTTTGTTTCTTTCTTTCATCAGAATATTTTATGTCAGGAATGAACCAGAACTTGTACTCAGAACAGAAGCTAATACTCGTCTTAAGACTTCATGAAAACATCTCCATATACATTAACACACACATATATACACTCCATACATGTATGCCAATGAGTACACCTTCTCAGGACCGCTCCGTTTCATCAGAGGAAAAAGCAATTCTGTGGTCGGACAAGCTTAGAAATAAGTGACTGATTTTTGTTTTGTTTTTTTAAATGCTTGTGAACTACTCGCCCTTCCAATAACACCCAAGTTATAATACTTACGTTTAGGTGGATTTTTATTTTTATTTGTAATATTTACTGTTTACCGCTTCTCTTCTTTGTTTTATTATGTGTTCTGTCTCTAACTGTACATGGTTAATATTAAAGTTGACAAAGTTATGCTTTAACTCCCAGAGTGTGTGAGTCGTTCTATTTAAACGTGAAAAAAAAAAAAACTCAAATTATGCCTCCGGAAGCTCAAAGAAACTCTTCAGCTGCTGGATTTGAAAACGGGTCAAACTCTTATAAGTTTTGGTGACGGAGATCTTTTTCGCCTTCGGGATCCTCTTCTGAGTGAAATTTCTGAAGCACAAAAAGGCTGTATTTTTTTTGTATTAAACATACCTATTAGGTATTTAAGTTTGATAGAACATGCAATTAATGAGGATCTTTTTTGTGATTTTATTCAGTCCTCATTTTTGTCCCCATCTACCTCCTGTTTTTTTTTTTTTTTATTTATTTATTTATTTTTTATTTAGATCTTGGTTGCATATTATCAACCCCTCTCTTTGGACGGAAATCCAAGAAGACACTGTTTATTATTGACTTTTTTTTTTGTATTATTGTTGACCTTTGGTTCTGTGATTTTTCATGATGCATACTATTTAGTGGGAAGATTGGTGGTGTAGTGGTCAGCACCGTTACCTCCCAGTGAGAAAATCAAAGGGTTCAATCCCTCCTTTTGTCATTACTTCTTTTTTTTTTTTACATAATACATGTCGTCCAAATTATGAAAAAAAAAAAGTCATACTATAGCAAAAAGTGACCCAAAACTCATTTTTGAGTGTAACATTACATTTCATTCAGCTGACGCTTTCATCCAAAGCGACTTACAATAAGTACATTTCAACCATGAGGGTACAAATTCAGAACAACAACAATCAAGGAAGTACAATTTTCTCCAAGATAGCCAAACTTCAAAGTTTTATAAGTAAGTGCCATTTTAAGTGCTTCCTGTTCAAGGTAACAAATTATTCATTGGTCTGATGTGTTTTATTAAACATATATTATTTTATTACCAAAGTTATTATAATAGAAATCTGCGTCACAGTCTCAAAAATACACATTTGTAGAGTCATTTTGGTAAAAAAGTCTACAACAGTGTCCACCAGGGGGACGTTTTGATTTGCGTGGTTATTATATTTATTACGGTAAAAATAATAATAATAATAATAATAATAATAATAATAATAATTAAAAAATGCCTTACTTGAAGCTGACCTAGAATCAGACTTGAACACGCCTCGTACAGTCCTAAAAATGGCTTCTTCTTCTTTTTTTAAATTTTTTTATTTTATTTTATTTTTTAAATAAAAAGACGAATCTCACTTCCGGGTGTGCGCGCGGTTATGCTCCGCTGACGTCAGAAGACCCGCTGAAATTCAAAAAGTCGGAGGAGACGGAAACAATAAGAAGGTTGTTGCTCGTCGTCTCCGTTGGCAGTTAAGCGTCGACGACTGTTTCCCAGGCCGTGGTTTGGTGCCGACAATCTTCTCGGGTAAGAAAAGGAGCGACTCGTCCACAGGGGAAAAAAAAAAACCGTCAACTAACACGACGAGGCGGTTCGGTACCGGTAAACCTCGAAGCGAGGCCAATGTTGGGTTCGTCGGCCCGAAAGGAGCTCGGCGGAGTTGGACTCAAAATGACCGTCAGTTTGCTTATTAGGTGTCAGTTTGACAAAATGTCCAAGTAAATATAACGAACCGCCGCGTTGTTGTAGGTTGTTGTTGTTGTTGTTGTGCTGAACGTGTTGACAAGAAAATGGATAAGTTTTGTATAATTTTAGTGTCTTCATGTTTCTGTAAAATAAAGCCAGCGTTAGTAGTTTGAGCCCAATATTTTCACGTTTTTTTCAAGATTTTTTTTTTTTTAATTTTTATTGAAAAATAAAAATAAATTTTTCAATTTATTGAAAAAATTTTCAAGATTTTTTTTAACTTTCAAGATTTTTTTATAGTATCCAGTGATTATAAAAGTCTCCTTTTTTATTTATATTGTTAATTGAAAGACTGTCGAGTTTGTTTGTTTTTTCAAGTTTTTTTTAATTTGTATTGAAAAATAAATTTTTCAATTTATTGAAAAATTTAAAACATTTTCAATATTTTTTTAACGTATCCAGTGATTATAAAAGTCTCCTTTTTTATTTATATTGTTAATTGAAAGACTGTTGATTTTTTAAATTTTATTAATTGTGTGTTTACCGTTTATTTAAGCGGGTCTCGGTGAGTTTAGCTGTATGTTTGTCCTGACCAGGAGTTTGAGACACAACAATTTATTATACAAATAACCTGCTAAAATCTGACTTCACAGTATGAGGGTTTAAAAAAATAATAAAAAAAGAAGTTTGAAAACAGTTGTCAGTATTAGGAAAAGTAAAAAAAAAAAAAAATCACCTTAAAGCAATTCAGTCTGTGAAAAGCTGAGCTCCTGAAATACTTCAACCTGTGATGTCACTGCGTTTTTTTTTTTGCAGCTCAGGATGGAAGCCGGCGAGGAAAATGGCGGCAACGTGAGCTTGAAGAGGCCGAGAGTTCCTCTGTCGGATTCAGAGGACAATATCATCTCCTCGGCACCAGGTTTGTATCTGCCTGTACTCCCCCCCCCAAAAAAAAAAAAATGTGGAGGTTCACGTCTCGATAAATAAAACATACAACACGGGTTATTTTACGGCACTTTTCAGCGTTGTACAGAGAAACCCAACAATTCCCACAAAAAGCTCGGAGGGGGGAAAAAACTCCTCTTTAAGGGAGGAAAAACCTCCAACAGAGGGAAGGAAAAACTCCCTTTTAACAGGAAGAAAAACCTCTGACAGAACCAGACTCCGAGGTGGGCGGAGCCTCTGCCTTGATGGCGAGAGGAGAGCAGAGAGAGAAAAGGACAGCATAGAGATCCAAAACATTGAACTGTCGGAGGGGGGGGGGGGCCGACAATCGCAGAGACGGAGATATGAGTGGATAGAGACTCGCGACTGTCTTTCGCAGTTTGTGACTTATGTCCTTGTGTCTCATCTGTTTTTCTCAAGAGATGAGCGAGGGCCAGAAGCGCCGGCGTCTGGAAGCGGCCGATCAGGAGAACCGAAGTCCGAAATCGTCCTCGTCCGGGCGCCTCGCCGAGCTCGAGATGAAGCCGGACACCCCGATGGTTCCCTCGGTCCGGTCCCGAGTCCAGCAGCTCGCCCAGAGCGGAGAGGGTAACTGTACCTTTTACTGTCGAAGTCGGCGTGTTAATATTGTTCAGATCATATATTAGAAACACCTCTTATCATGACACCATACAGTTCGGTAAGAACACTGTTCAAACTGTCGCCTCAAATAACGCCGGTAGTTAAATCATCACCACCTGAACACTGATCTCAGAGGAAGGTGGGATATGTTGCAGGGCTGCATTAGTTTTAGCAACGCGTACCTAATATTCTGGCAACAGACTGCAAGTAAATCCATATCTGCACACGTGAGGGTATTACCCTGTCGCTTGATGATTCAGATAGTGACATGTCATCGAGGATCAAAAGTCAAACTGGATTATCCACATGTGAGATAAGAACGGCTGTGAAGGTGTCGACGGCTGGATGAATACTGTAGCGTCTGTTTGTGTCAGGCGGGTCTCCTCTGGTCCAACGCTGCTGCCCCGACGAAGACCCGTCGGTCGTCCTCCATGACAGGGGCTTCGGAGAGCATCTCCTCGGTGAGGATGCACACGAACACACGCCTGTATTCTCCTAAAACTGTAAACGGTGTTGGTCTTTTGAATGAAATGAACAAATGTAGTGTAACCAGGGCTAAGAAATGAAAAGTCAGACTTTTCGAGAACTAAAAAAAAAAAAAAAAAAAAAGACAGACTTGTCTAATCCTGAATCTGTTCACGAATGCTCGAATTAGAACTTCTTACTCATGTGACAACATTAGTTTTGCTCGTCACTGTCATAACGAGGACGGCGGTAAACCCAGCGGGTCCGTCTGCCGACGTAGAGTTTACACAACACGGCGCGCCTACTACAACACCTGGATTACAGCTAGTTATCTAAGGGGGCGTGTTGTGTATCTACAAGACTGTAGATGGATCGTTCTTCAGCTAACAGCGACTCCTTGCGTGTTGCATCATTGGAATTGTATGTCCTTCAAAATAAAAGTGCAGCATCAGCTATTCTGTAGACTTCAAAATAAAAGTATTTTATGCAAATATCTGCGATCCACTTAAAATGACACCAGTTGAGACCCACTAGTGCTTAATTTCTTTTTACGTGCAAATATGAATCTCTGCAATTACAAATTTTGTGTATTTATTTTTCCAGGGGAGGAAGAATTTAATCAACGGATGGACCGCTTTAAAGTGCCGGTCTTCCAGGCCAGCCCCGCCACCACACCGAGCCCCGCCAACCCCTGCCCGCGGACCCGGTCCGACTTCGTCTCTGGCATTCAGCAGAAGCTCCAGGGCTCCACGACGCCCAGCTCCAAGCAGGCTTCCCGCATGCGGCAGGTCGGTTCAGCAGCGTTCATCAGTGCTGCGTTAAATCTTCCCATGTGCTTATTCTCAGGAGGAACAAATAAACTTAAAAAGCCTGTAGCAGTAGATTATTTATAATATACCAAATCTAACATGGTTTCTGTGATCAGGAACGGGAGCAGGAGTTGAGCCAGTTGCATTTCCAGCCAATCAGTGAGAACGTGTGGCTGAAAAGGAGCAACTCCGATCCCTCATTAACTCAGGTGGGTTTGTGATCCTGATCTTTATAGCCTTCGTGTGTCGTAGTTTATTATAAGAATACTGAAGAAGACACAGTTCATGTCGGTAAATAGATAAGCAAGAATAAACTTTTGTAATTTTGGCTGCTTTCAGCATTATTTTGATTCTGTAATGTTTGAATATCAGACAGTTTTATACTTTGATGTCAATTAAATAATAGTATATATTGTGTTTTTGTTTTATACTTTCTTTTTTTTTTTACTTTGTCCATTAATATGCTTTTGTCACAGAAATCAATTGTCATACAAAGATATAAATGAATCCCTGTCAGCAACGATCTGGTACTTTTTAGTTGAATTGAAAAGGTGTGTCAGTATTTTAACTTGTTTTTTTGTGCATGTTAAATTTTTTTGTTCTGTAATTTACAATATTTTTGTTTAGTTAGAGATATTTTTTTACATGTCAGTTTATGTAAACATCAGCAGGGATGGACCTCTGCTAGCCCCTCATCTTCTTCCTCCTGGGCTCGTAGATCTAAAAGGAGGTTTCATTGGCCTCCCATGAGCTCCAGGGATGTGAGTCAGTAGTTTAAAAAAAATGAATAAATAAACACCTGCACTGTGGTCACTTTTGCACTTTTCCCACGTTGGAGAACAATAATACGGGCAACTGTGACTTGGGCTGTCATAGGAATTTAATTATATCACAAGAAAAATAACTCTTGAACCTCTGTTGGAGACACATGGCTGCAGTTGAGCTGTCTTTTTTTAGATAGTGCACCTTTTTAGTCTGTGGTGTGGTTTTGGGGAAGTGGGCGCTTCACCGAAGACACAAAGGTGCTATTTGGTCTGTCATATTGGAGTTATGCATGTTTTCATAGGTTTCGTTTAGGATCATTAGGTTTTTGTAATGTGCTGTTACATTAAAGTATCATTACAGTGTCACCTTAGAGGGATTTATATTTCTTTTCCGCACTATACTCAGTACAGTGGCTTTTCTTTTTTTTCTTTTAGTTTTTTTATATTTGATGTATTTATTCATTTTGTTTTAGATTATTTGCGTCTCTGCTTTTAGTTTCCTTTTAAAACGATTTCTGGCTCTCAAAATATCGGAGACTCCCTTCAAATGAAATCACAATCACAGCTGTCAGAGGCAGGGTATTAAACTGTACTTATTCATCTGTTACAATCAATAACTTCTTATTCATAAATCTTGATCTTCCAGCAGGTTCAGGGTGATGCTGAGATAAAAGATGGAAGTTTCACTGAAGCTGCAACATCAAGTGCAGAGAAACCTTTAACTGTGACGGGTAAGACATGTAAACTTTTCCCTGAAGAGTACTACTCTTAAATAAAACATGCGTTGTGTTTTCGTAGTGCAGAAATAAGCTAGTTGAAGACAAACTTAAATGTTTTATCAGAAGTATGAATGAATCAGAAGCAGAAATGTCCAGACTCCTGAAATTATTATGCAAAGTCAGCATCAGGACCAACACAAACAAATAAACAGGCCAAATTAGTGAGGAACCGATCCTATAAACTAAAACTGACACGCTGAACTGATTATCAGTCAAATGGGACCGAACTAGTGTCAACATAGTTTCCTAGTGCTCAAATTTCACATTTGCCACATTTTTATAAACTCTTCAGAAAAATCGAATTAAAATTTGTTTAGAATTGATAAATCTTGTTGTTTGTATTTCTAATTAACTAGAATTGTAATGAATAACCTGGTGTTTCTATACATGTATGTACGTATAGAGTTGTGATCCCAGTCAGTTCCACATGGTGAATTGTGCTGACTTCATTTTAAAAAGACAAAAGAGTACTGATATCAGATCAATAATGAGCTATTTATCTGAAGAGTAAGAGGCAGAATTAATATCCAGATAGAAAAAATGTTGTTAATTGCGTCTTTACTTTCAGCACATTAACAGCAATCACAAAGTGAGTTCCATCTGTTTTTACTTTGATAATTCATATTATGTTTGTGTATATGAATATCTTAAATCATGGAATTTAAATAGCTTTTGTCGCTCTCCTCTAATCCATATCATTACCACGTACCTGCTCTGAAGCTTGTATCAGCAGTAAAGCTTTGGTTGTCCGTTGTTAAGATGTAAGACTGTTTCTTTCAACAGGTCAAAGGGCAGCCGGTCCCTCTGAAGCTCCTGCAGCACCTGCAGAGTTTGAAAGCTCAGGTGAAGGTCGAAGCGCTCATCATAGTGAAGAGGTCAGGGAGGAGGAAGAGCACAAGGCTTCAGTTGGAAATGAAGAAGAGCAGCTAGGTTCCCATCCAGCAGAGGGCCAGACTGTAATGATGCTGTCTTTCAGCTCAGATCACAGTTTCTCCAAAGCAGCTTTCAGCGACGATCAGATCGTGTCGGAGTTGCCTCGAGCCGACGAGCAGAGGTTCGCAGAGTCGACGTCTCCAGATGAGTCGAACCTGCTGGAAGCAACCGAGGAGGGCAGTTCTGAGCGGTTTACTTTTGACGAAGATGAAAAGATGGAAGAGTGTTTATATAGCGAGGAGGAGATTGAGCCTTTGTCAGACGAGGAGTTAAAGACGTGGAGATATCCTCGGCCAGTCGTGAGTGAAGATCAGGAGGTGTTTACTAAAGAGGAAGGAGGAGAGTTGGGCTGTCGGACGACTGTTGGGCTCTCGGAAGAGAAATCTGGACAAGAGGTTGAATCTGAGCCAGAAAGCTGTTTAGATGACTCCGCAAAAGATCGGTCTACTTTAGGCAGAGATGAGGAGAAGGTGGAGTCGTGTGAGGGAGCACTTACGGAAGATATTACTGTTTTTACCATGAAACATGAGCAGAAGGAGACAGACGGCTGTTTTCACGAGGACGAAACGCGTCAACAGTCAAAGAAGAGTCAGACGGTCAGCAGAAACGAGGACGTGGATCTAAAGTCGGACAGCTCCGATAAAGGGACAGAAACAGAGGCAGCTCCTTTTGCAGATGAAGCTCGGGCTCAGACAGAAACGCCAACGGGGCTCGAAAGAAACATCGAAGACGTCGCGCCGCCTGCGGTAGAAGCTCAGGCGGCATCTTCGGACGTGGACGGAGACGACGGGGCTCAGAGTCGGACGGAGATCCGGGCGTCGCATCGTACGGAGGAAGATCCGGTAGATGAGAGGCAGGGCGTTTTAGTGAAAGGAGGAACTCAGAAGGCAGAGGGAGGAGAAGGCTCAAAGAAAGTCACCTTTGTCCTGAAACCCGAGGTGATCAATACCTCGGTGGAGTCGAGTCTGTCAGGTGAGACCAGGGTCTGAAGGTTGTAGGTGTGAGCACACGGAGGACACTCCGGCAGAGGTGGACACGGGTGGACACGGGTGAGGTAGTTTATTGGGGAGAGTAAAACCACCGGTGAACTGTGTGTTGGTGTTCGGGGGACAATTTGGAGCCGTTTCTTTTGTACTCGTACGCAACATGAACAGCGACACTTGTGTCTTCGTGGAACTATTATTTCTTCCTAAAGCCGGAGATACGCTTGCTTTAAACTTCACGGCTGCGTCGGGTATCCTGCGCCTGTTTGAAGCAAAGTCTTAAGTGTGTCGAGAGGAAGTTATGAAAAGACCATAATAAGGGTTTCAAGCACACAGCTGGATTGAGGGATAAAAGCAACGGGGCAGAGAGCTAAAACACTTATTCTCTAACTGTTAACAGGAAACTCTCCAGCCAATTGGATTTTGTTGAAACTGCAGTCAAAGGTGCTTCAGAGAGCGATTTGGATTCACGCGGAACTTTTCTCTCTTCAGAGGCCGAACTGAGCTCCCACGACGAGACCAACACGGCCGAGATCATCGACCAGATGTTCGAGGAGGTGCTGGAATATGCCGGAAGGATGGAGGGCGAGAGGAGGGACGCCGAGGAACACGACAGCGGTATCGTCGTTTGCTCCGGAGACAAGGACAATATGGACACTGAGCCGGAGAAGGGAGAAGAGGAGGCGGAGCCTAAGAAGGACGAGTGTGACGAGAGCAGGAAGCTCGAAGGTAACGGAGACGAGCTGCTCACTTTCCCTCAGAGCGGCATCCTGTCTCCTCTCAGCAAGTCAGTCGAGGCTGTGGTCACCCCTCTGGTAGTTATTCATATATCTTATTTAAGTATATTCTTGAGATTAAGATTGAAGAATCCGCCACAAACCAAAGCTTTTATGACATCTGTGTTAACGTTGCACCGACAGCGACTGGCGGCGAAACAGGAGTCCAATCCTCCATCTTTGCTGCTGACTCCAGACGGCGCCTCCATCCCTCCTGCTGAATCTGCTCCTCTGTACAGGTGAACACAGCGGTAACGTGGCCGAACGCCGGATCTGATCGAAAGCATGTAATCTGAACAGTTACGAAAAATGCGCGATATTCAGTTTCGCCTCTTTGCTCTATAAATCTGAACGAGCGGGTTTTAAACGACGTCATCGGCAGCATGATGAGACGGAGCTGCACCGTCACTCACAACCAGCGTATGAACATCGTTTTTTCTTTTTTGTTTGTGCCCGACAGTATTGATGCCTACCGCACACAAAGACAGAGTAAGCTGCCCACCATCCAGAGCGTCACTCCCAGGCTTCAGAGACGAGCCGCGGAGACGTCCAAGCCTCAACCGTCTGTCAACACCAAGGAGAAAATCACGGTGTGCGAGCACAGCTTTTCAATTACTGGAGAAAGATGCATTCTCGCAGTAGAAAAAAACACAAGCTTTACTAATTCTGTCAACTGTACCCAAGTCAGGGTCCCACGCTTCCTGGAAAACACAAAGATTGAGAGAGAAATAGTAAAAAGTCCTGGAAAAACACCGTCCTCCCACTTATTTACCTCCTGGAAAATAAGTTTGAAATTCTTGTATTGTCTATTTATTTATTTTCTTCCTGATCAAAGCAACAGTAGACCAGGTCTACCTCAAAGAATAACGTTTTCACAAAGTCTTTAACCTTCTCGTCTTGTTATAGTTTCTTTTTCTTCTTTAACCAGGACCGATGAGGTCTTGATGGGCAAAGAGCAGTAAAATCATTCAATTAAATCAAGTAAATTAATTTTTACAAATAGAATAAAGTTGTCAAAAATCTAAAACGGTGTTTTAAACGGTTACTGAAGTTTATTTGTTTACTAAGAGCACTTTTTATAAGTCTAAATTTGGGGTTTTAAGCAATTCAACATGTATGCTTTAAAGCTGACAACATGTTAGTGTAGTAAGACATGATCTTCTAAAATATCGGCCTGATGTGTTTGACAGTTTCATCAAATTGTCCTGAAAACTTGCTTCTTTAAAAGAGTGGGAACCCTGACAGCTACGGAAATGACCTCTGATTGAATTAAAACTATTATTAAGTAGTCTGATATAAATGTTTATTTACCCACGGTGCCGTGTGTCTTGGTGGGTTCTTATGTTTGTTTTTGTTTTTGTTTTTTCTAGGCTCTGAACGAAGAAGCAGGCAAACTGCAGACGGTGATCAACCAGACGTTACACGCTCTGAGCTGCTGCACCGACGAGGTCCACGGACGAGGCTCGCTGGAGGAGGCCGAGGCCGAGAAGCTGCTGCTGGTCTCCTGTATGTTCAAAAGACACCACAACATTTCTTTTAAAAAAACAAAAAAAAGATTCGTCACATTTTCTGATTATTTAAATAATATAAAAATCACTATAACATCGGTCTTCATTACCGAGCACAAACACAAACGTGTTGATGATGTCACGTCACGGGTGGCCTCAGTATCATATTAATTGCAGGTGTCTAATTATAACTGAGCCTTACGGTTGTACCGACCTATTTTATTTTCTCCACGTTCACTATGTCCGTGATTTTAATCGTGCGCTCCAGGCGAGAAGCGCTCGGCGCTGCTGGCGGACGCGGCCCGACTGAGGGACGAGAGGAGCTCGGACTCCGGGGAGGCGGCGGGGGAGGACAGGGAATACGCTTCCCAGCAGCCCAGCAGAGGGACCGTCGGCATCACCAACATCCAGCTGCCTCTCAAGGTGGAGTTCGTCTGCTCCTCGCACAACCGTGCAGGTAGGTCGGCGAAGAAAGCATTTCTGGAATTTAATTCACGGAAAAGTTGACGGTCACTTTGAAAAGCACCGATTTTCTTTTTTTAATTAATTAATTTATTTGGTTCACGTGCCTCGTTTAGGTCGGCCGAGTCACTACTTCTTCATCCTGATCCGGTACGGTCCCTGCAACATCGTCGCCACCCCCGCTGGCCACAGCCGCTGACGCCCAGAACGGAGACACCATCTCCTTCCCCACGTCCGTCACTCTGTGAGCTGCATTTCTCCGGCGGGGACGCCCCCCCGTCAAACGTTTCACGATGAGGCTTTAAAATAGGATTAAACAGGAATATCAGTAGATTAATGCATCGCATTGCTTTGTCTCCTCGGCGTTTCAGGAAGGACATCCGCTCATCCTTTGAGATTGACGTGGAGGTCTACAGCCTGGTGAGACGAAACGACTTACTCGTTAACAAGCATGAATTGAAGTAAAAGTAGCAGAATGGCGACTTAGTCGGACCTGCAGGTTTCCAGAAGCACCTTTTCCCCGTTTAAAATGTACTTTTTAACGTTTTACTGTTATTATTCATAACCTCTCCTGAATACAGACAAGTGGGAGACTATTAGTAGTAGTTTGCGTTGTGGACAATTAATTATAAGTATTTCTACATTTCTGCAGGGTTGTTGTGGTGTTGATTGGTGATGTTCCAGACATAAGAGCATGACGTGTTGCTAAAGACATGTTGTGCTGGCAGCACAGTAGACAGTCCAAGATGTTGTTCGCCAACGTGTGTTTGACCGATGGTGTTTTAAGAGCTGCGTTCCTTCTTTATTACCGAGCTGATGTGGTTTGTTTTGGTGGTTCAGCATACTGATTGCGATTACACGCTAAAACCAGTTTGGTATTGTGGTTAGCTGGTCGTTGTAAGCCAGCGTGTCGTTAGCTGCTGATGTTTAAAACCAAAGTTAATTTAATTCGCTACGGTGGGTTGAAGTTGTTCTGGGATGCTGTAACTCACTGTTTGGCCTTCGTCGTGTGAACCATAAACATCAGTGACTGAGTGGGTTCCCTCTCTGTGCTCGTACTTGGTGCTACCATCTTACTCTATTTAGTTGTTTTTTTTCCATCTGTATAAAGCTGTTAAGAACTCAGTGCTGTTGTATCTGAATTTGTAGATTTTTATGGGCATGTTTCTTTTTGGGTTTTTTTGCCATCTAGTCCCACACGTCAGGCAGTAGCTGCAGCGTGGACCGCACCAACGCCAAGTCACGCGTAAGTGGGCTGATTTTTCTCACAAATTATGGTCCCGTTTGTCTATTTTATTCACCATCAACAGTTTAATTCATTTATGATATCTTCACATATTCAGGTAACGCCGAGAAAACTTCTGAACACCATCACGGTGAGTATGCAGCTTCATTTCCCGCCCGAATGTTCAACTGTAGTGTTTTTTTGTTTTTTTCGTACTCGTGTATCATCTGAACCTTTTTTTGTTCTGTTTTCGACAGAGATCCAGTAACAGTCTCACATGTAAGTTGAGTTTTATCACCTTACGTTCAATTCTTCCTGTTTTACTCACCTAAGCGACAACAACAGGCTTTCAAGTGTATTTAAAAAAAAAAAAAAAAAAAAAAACTGGACATATGTTTGGTGAGTTTTCACTCTGTGCTGCTTTGTTTCTCAGCCGCTGCTCTTCCTGCTCTGAACACTCGTCGCTCCAGTAACTTTTGCCTGGTGGGATCCCATAAGATCACGTTGGCCTCGCTGGGACACAGCAAGTTCCCTCTGGACAAGGTAACTGATGGTGTCACTGCAAAGGAAGATCTTTGGTCTCCTTTCAGAATATATTGCGCATCACATGGCCGTTCTTCTCTGGATTGCCGACTGTTGCTCATTCTTTACATCACTTGGATCTATTTTGTATTCTGGTTAAGAAAACACGCTCTTATCTCTTTGTCAGTTACGAGCTTTTCAAAGTGCATATATGTGAATTGTTTTCTGAAAATTGCTCAATGAATGATGGACGTGTATCACAGCCACTCTCGCGATGGTTTTGCACCTTCCTGCACATTTATTTTCTGACCTTTATGACTTCTGTAGCTCAGTGCTACAGACACCACTGTAAATCCCCTTTGGTCCTTTTTTTAAAAAATTATTATTATTTATGCTGTTAGAAGTTTTCCAGACACGGGTGGGCTCACTGGTGATGTAACATGTCTGTCTCCCTCCCCCCTTTCTCTGTCTCGCTTCCTCCACTCAGATGAAACTTGAAGGGAAAATCAGGAGGCTGCTGGGAGATGAATTTCAGGAAAAGGTTTCACTTTTTTCTCAACACCGTCGCCTCTCAGCGTTTCTGTTCTCTCTTCTGCAGAAAACTAATGTCTGTCTCGTGATTTCAGTCATGTCAATTAACCCCCCCCCCCCCCCCCCCGCCTCAGTGTTGATGGTTGTTTATTCTCTGTGAATTATTTTCCTGTTTTTCATTCAAGCTCTTTTCATGTCAAATCTCAAAAATCAAAGATCTTTTATGTTGACTTCATTTTGAATCCAAAACTAGGGCCAAACTAAAAAAAAAATAGAAGATGATGTACTTGCTGATACACATTCTTATATTTGTCTAATATATACTTACATCATTCAGTTTTTGTATAAAATGATCTCTTGGAGAGAAAATGGACGCATACAAAATTCCTTTCACCTTTTAAATGAAAGATTTATTCCAAAATTGTACTCATAACAGTTTACTAAGAGGTGTAAATGAAACCTCTTAAAAGGAACAAGCTGGACCTGATTTCAGCTCGATATTAGGAGCGTGTTTGAATGAAAGTCTTAGAAATCCTGTCTTCTTTCTCTTCTCTCTGTCCTCCTCGTCCCAGCGGTCTGACAGCGTGTCCTCTCCCTCTTCTTCCTCCCCCGACTGCAGGTGCCCTTCCTCTCTCCTCTAGAGGGCAACATCTACCTGCAACTGGACAGCATGAGCCACTCTGACGTCCAGCACCAAGGCTTCCTGGTCAGTAACTGTTAATTACACAACTTTTAGGCTTCAGCACAAAACGGGTTCATCTTTAAAAAAAAAAGATATATTTCATAAAAGGTCGTACGGGACAGGAATCAGCCAGATGTTTAGTTCAGTGTTACGTCTCTCGGATGTTTAAACCTCGCTGTGAAGACTGATGTGCGTTCGGAGTTGCTTTCTAATTCATCCAATAAAAGCCGACTGATGCTGGATTTTTGGGGCCGATGCTGATGTTTGTCAAAGAATATGTAGGATGTTAAGGTGTCGACTGATGTGTGGTGATCGGACACTTGTGACGAAGACGTGTATTGGAGGGAGGCCGGTCACGTTAATACATCGTCGTCTGGTCGTGATTATTGCGTAATCGTTAAAATCGTTTCCAGTAATCTCTCTCAAAGCAGCTGGACGAAGCTGGCGTTGTCTTCCACGGTTTGAGGTTTGACTGGCACTCCTTTAACGATGTCATCCTCTTGTGCTGCGGTTGAAAGGCACCCGAGTGGAGAATTAGCGCCACCAGCTGTTTTTATCTCGAGGTGCACATGAAGGAGAGATAACTGAACTTCCCTATCTTTGCTTAAATCTACACACGTCACACACTTTTTTTTTCACATGATAAAAATCTGCATTTTCATTCCGTTGCGTTTGCGGTTCTGTTCCCAGACGATGTTTGAGCTCATCAGCGGATACGGGGTGTGGCATCGCCGATATTTCGTTCTGGAGGGATGCAACTTGTTCTACTGGAACCACCCGAATGACAAAGAAACCAAGGTATGAGAAGAACAACAGACCGACGTGATGAGTAATTCAATGTATATCAAAACGAATAGGATTTTCTGTTTCAACCTCCCCAAGGGAGCAGAGGGCAGCGTCTCTCTGTCCGGATCTCCCAGTCGCTGCGTCAGGCCCGTCAAGAGGGACTCCTGCGCTCGACCTTTCACCTTCGAGCTGGTGAGCAACGTCCCGCAGCAGCAGGAGGACGGCAGCCAGGACGCTCTGGCCAAGTGAGTCTGAATTAAACCTCCCAACACCCTGAAAAATGACATCTTTGGGAGGGGGTGACGCGGGAGATGACAAATACCCGAGATGTCTACAAGTTATAATTAAGAGCTTCAGTTTGTTTCTTCTGTTTATGGACCGAAATCAACACAGTTTCTGTCTTTCAAACTGGATTAGATATTTTTAAATGCACACCATAGCAAAAATAAATAAATCACTTGATGGTATTGAAAGCATTCCAGTTAGCTGAGTTTTTGTGTATTGTGCACACTTGATCACTGTCACGGGTTCCTGAGACGTGTAATGGAAAGAAATCTGCCTCGTCTCTGCTTTTCCCGTCGCGACGAGCCAAAATGTCTGCTGTGAAAAAGGATCTATTGTTTGACCGTTTTTCTCAAATTGTGAGTTCAACATTCAGGCCAAAATATTCTTCTGTTTTTTTTTAAATTTATTTATATATCACGGAGACCTGTTTAAATGTAATTGCCACTTTTGTTTACAGTGAGCACAAAGCATGTTGCTCTTCTGGCTGCACCCGACCAGTGATGTCACGGCGGGCGTTCCCCTTCTGACAGTCGACGGGAAACACCTTTCGTGACATCAATGGCAGCTCGAAATGTATTTTGAAATCATGGCTGCGCTCCAAATGATGCACTTCCCCGAGTACACTCGCGTGTAGTACTTCAGTTAGCGCTAAGCATGGTCGCACACTGCCGTTCTTTCCTACTTAATGACGGGATTATTTTCAGATGGACGGCAGGAAAACGAATAAGAAGGAGCGACTTTAACTAACAACACCGAGATAATTAGTGGAGAAATTTTACCCACTGAGAATTTTATGAACGAAGTTGAATGGGAGTCTATGGAGACGGAGGCTTTTTGGAGCCGACCTCTAGTGGCAACTCGGTGGTATTGCAGCTCAAGGCGCTTCCGCATCGGCCTAATTGTTTCAGGGCCGGAAGCTACGAACACTTTTATATATATAGTTCCTGACGGCTGCCGTTCTCGTTTCAGGTGTTGGTTCTCGGCCGACACCAAGCAGGAGAGGTTGGACTGGATGGAGAATCTCAACCAGGCGCTGTTGGACTTTCACACGTGGAACCGACCCCAAACGGAGAACCGGCAGTCTAACTCGTCCGTCAGCGGGAACCTGAGGGAGAGCATACTGTAACGCCCACTCGGATGGGATTTCTTCCAGTTTCCTGCTGCCTGGGATCCATGAAGGGACGCAAGGAAGCAGGTTTTTTTTTGTTGTTTTTTTCTTTTCTTGAGGCAGGCAGAAGATCTGACTTCACGGTTTAGCTTTTTCTCTCGGGAGGTGTGACGCTCTGTCGCTGTTGAAATGGGAAACGAACAGCCAGACAAAACACATCTCGTGTCCATTTATCTTCGGGAGATATTCTATTTGCTTTTCTGTGTTTTCCTTTTAACCTGAATCCAATCATTATCGTTGGATTGCCTTTTTATTTACCAAGTTACATTTGAATATTTTTAGTTAATCGGGTTTTTGTGGAAATCTGGTTTTATTTTGACTTTTTTTTTTTTCTCTCTGGCAATCAGCTGCTTTAATTTTTGTCAGCAATATTATTTTGTCACTTTGAGTAGCTGAGCTGAAATTTTTTTGTTTTGTTTTGGTTTTTTGTAGCTTCTATTCTTTTGCGATAATTTACACATTTATTTAGATTCAGATTGTATTTTTGTAACATTTAAACTGGAAAGATAAACACATTTATATAGAGACACTAATAAATATCGAAGGAGAAAGAAACCTTTAACTCTACTAAACTAATTTAGGACGGGAGCGAAACACCAGCTATTGAGATGTAGAATGAAAGCTAGTTAGTGCTGAATGGGAGCTTTTATTGAAGCAGACGCAGGATCTGTTTCGGGTCACAGCCGATCCATTCGAGGTGGATGTTGGAGCAGGTTGTCGTCCAATAAACTGACAGATATTTTGACTGGTGGGTACCAGATATATTAATAGCCATTAGGTGAACAAATGTAATTGTTTTCTTGTTCTAATTAAAGAATTTCTGCCTGTAATTACATCCGATAGTGCCGAGAATGCTGCGGAATAATCTCACAATAAATGAAAGCGTTCTTTATTCTAGAGAAGGTGAGGTATCTCTGGAGATTAGCAGGCAAAATTGATCTATAGTCACATTTTTGCCTTTTTGTGAAATTAATATTTTCTTTATTGGCCCTTAAAAATCAACATTAGCGCATCTCGAGGTCGTTTTTTTTTTTTTTTTTCTTTCACGTTACAGGACGACAGAAAGCCCTGAAATATTCACTCGTACTCTGAAGCACCTGATTTGTGTTATTGCAACATGTATAAACTCGTATATTTACATGCGTAATTCCACATTATACATGTGATACAAAGGAGGAGAAAAAAAAATCAACAGAGGAAGTGGGATGTAGTGACGCTGCTGCACTGAATGTTGTCTGATGTTCGGTTTCTTTTTCATGTGTTTCCACCTCTCAGTCTGTCACTGTTATAAATGTTGATGTGAACTCTCGTTCTGTGCACTCAATGGAAGGTACCAATAAAATAAATGAATAAAAAAAAAATATATAAAAAAAACAGCTTCAAAAAAACGCTTCGAATTGATCGATCGGGGCCGGAGATTTGGGGATACAAAAAGATATATTTGTCTAATATATAAATACTTATCAACAGTATGTATATTTCTTTCTGATCCGAGGAGGGGTAAACCATGTTGAAGTCGATGTCGCGTTAAACACATGACCCAGAGAAATCAATTTAATGAGTTTCAATACCTCCCATCTGTTCTTCCCTCCTTCTCCTGTTAAAAGACCAATTAGCATTCCCAGGAATGTCGAAGCGGAGCCGGAGATCTTCTTCTATACATACGGCGCCTCGGAGAAAGAGAGGGAGAGTCTGGCAGGAAGGCAGCGCAGGTCAGGAATGTCATACAGGAAGTGGTCTAGAATTAGACTTCCTGTTCGTCCCATAGCTCCTCTGGGTGGAGGCGCTGCCGGGTGTTACGGAGCTCAAGGTGATGACAACAGGGAGGGGAGGTGAGGGGGAGCGCTTGATTCTTGCCTTCAGGACACCCACACAGCTGCGCTGAGCGAGCGGGCTGATCCTCACGGTGCTGGGCGGCGGTACCGTTCAGGTTTCACACCTTCCACAGCTTTAGATTTTGAGCCATCAACTCTGAATTCGTGTTTAAAGTTGGAGGCCAAGAAAACATGAATATTAAATCTGACCAATTTCTTGGGGATTTTTTTTTTTTTTTTTTTTTCAATCATGTTTTGTTAAAACTTTTATGAAATAGCAGTCAAAGTTTGGACACCTGTTTTGTTTTTGTTTTTCTTTATCATTACTACGTCCTACAACACGTCAACGCCATTAAATAACACACAAGGGAATTGTGTAGTTAGCACACACAAAAAAGAAAAGTTTAATGAAAGCAAAATGTGTTTCAAATGTTAGACTTAAAGTGTCGCCTCCTTTTTGCTGCGCTGACACTTTTGATTCTCTTCTTTCGTTTGAGTTCCCACATGCTGAGCTCTTATTGGTTGCTTCTCCGTCACCCAGCGGTCCCAACTCGTCCCAAACCTTCTAGGTTGAGGTTCAGGTTGGTGATTGTGGAGGTCGGGTGATCCCGTGCGGCTCCATCTTTCTGCTTCTTGGTCAAACAGAGGAGTTTTGGCTCCAATCAGGTGGGATGGTGTTTCCGTAGGAGATTGCTTCATGGTGGGAAACACGCATGTAAAAAAAAAAACATCCGTTCACTTTTTCTGTGTCTCACAAACACACTGGATTCGTTTACGTCTCCCTTGGTCGTGATTTTGTAACGGCAGTTCCTCCGTCTCCTCCCAATAGTCGATGTTGAGATGTCGCTGCGGCTTTTACTTTGGGGAAATTAAGACAACGGATTTAATCTGAGGTGCTGTGATGTGACTCCGATGAACTTCTCTGCAACAGGGAAGTCTTGTTTTTTTTTTCACTGGCGAGGTCCTCGTGAGAGAGAATTTCAATTCCAGTTGTGTCATTTAATTCTTTAGAGGTCTTAAAGTTTTGTTCTTCACTGTATAAACATATAAAAATGAAGACAAAACCTCTTTTTCCCCCGCTGCCCCCGAGTTGGTGAAATATCGTCTCTGGATCGAGAGTTCAACGAGCTAACTGGCTGCAGGTAAAAAAAAGTTAAATTAATATCATTTCTCTGAACACTAGCCACCATTTTTAACTGACTTCCTCCCGGCAGGACGACTGTCAATCAACATCGGCACGTTGTGGAGCTGAACAGCAGAGGGAGTGACGGAGGAAGAAACAACCGGGCTGCGGTGGCGAGACGAGAGAGAACAGCAGGTCAGCGGCCTCGTTGTCCTTATCGATGCGGTCCCGCCCAGACAGGAACACACTCACACACACACACACACACACACACACACTCACACACACCACATCCTGCTGGTTCGTTCCTTACACGGCTCCGGAGGAAACCGATGTGTTACTGGGGAGACCGTCCTCGTCAGTACGACGAAGATAACGGACAGTTGGAGTTTTATTATATTATTCTGGCGAAAGTAACGGAGCGTGTAAAAATGATTAGGAGTCGGGAATTTCTTTGCTCTTGCTTATTTAAAGTGGCTTTCATCAGTGAGTTACATTAAAAAGTCAAATGATTAACAAACTCAAACTTCATGAAGCTTTTTTTTTTTTTTTTTTTTTTTTTAAGCACCTTTCAGCTTGTTTTGGTTCATTCTCACTCTTTTTCGATAACAAACAAACTACTGGAAGATGTTTGTCCAGCAGACGATGATGCTGCTAGTTGGTGAGCATCGTTAGTGGAGACCAAAGCAAAAGTTGACAGTGAATTACGTTGCTCCCTATCTGCTGTATGACAACAAGTTCATCAGTTAAGGTCCTTTTTTTTTTTTCTTCTGTGCCTGAAACGTGAAGCCGGTGTTTGAGGTCATTTTTGAAAGGTTTTATTTTGACGGGAAGAAAACCGCAAAAAGAGGCGCTTAAAAATGTGGGCAAGAAAACCCTGCAGTTTTATAATGATGCGTGTCATCTTTGATTCTTTATCATTTTTGAAATATGGCGGTTTCAGTCGAAGAAAGAGAATATAAATTACTGTAACGTGGGAAGCGTCTCCCAGACAATTGAACAGGACGTCTCCGTCGCATCACAAGCTCGTCAAACTTTGTCCCTTCTTTTGTTTTCAGTTTGTTATTCAAACACGGAGAAAGAAAGCACCCACACAGAAATGTTGCAAGAGGAAATATGTAACGCGTCCCTGAAAGTCGACGGGACACCCCCCTTTTCCTCCCCCCCTCCATCCCCCTTTTCCAGACTGTGTTTGTGCTGGCTCCGGGCCTCTGGGCCACTTGGCATCGCTTCCTCGCTGTGTTGTGAAGAGGTCCGGGAAGCTCTGAGGCGTAAACAGGGGCGGCGGGGGTCAAAGGACTCGACTGGTCCGCAAATAAACAAACTTCCCTCAGCGGTGGTAGCCCGGCGCTGGTCGGACAGCTGCAGAGGATCAGAGAGAGGGTCAGCGGCTCGGCCTGGATTTCTCGCGGTGGGGAGAAAAAACAAAAATTTGACACATTTTTGTTTTTTGTTTTTTTTAGTTTCGGCATCAACAACAGAGCGACTCGTGATGTTTACGAGAATCCCAACGGCCTTAAATCACCTGTGAAGTGCCGTCCGACGAAGGACGGCTCGTCACGGACTCCATTAGTGTTCGGCCTGCTTCGTGTTCGGCCCATAATGACTTATGAATTATACATTGCTTCTACCAGTAACTGGTTTCCCCTTTTCGGTGTCGAGGAGACTCTCAGTCTCCCCGGGAGTCCTGTGGGACACCAGGTCCACTCGCTGGTTTCCCCTCTTCACTAACACCCCCCCCCCCCCCCCCCCCCCCCCCCCCCCCCCCACACACACACACACACACACACACACACACACACACACACACACACACACACACCCCTGGTGCCACCATCTGGATTGTTTTCCTGGTCGTCGCCTCGTGATGCTTTCATGTCCCGTGGGACAAATTTTGAAGACACCACAACTGTAAGTTTAATGTAGATTTTAGTCTCGTGCGGTGACACGAGTCAACAATTAATGGATATGGATGAAGAAGTGAGTCGTGTTTTACCACAAACACCACAAAAACAAAAATAAAATATCCGAGTTGTGTTGCGGTTCATTCTCGATCTCAGAAATTTTAATAAAAATCAAATAAAAAAAAAAAGATTCCATCTTTGTCGCTCTTCCTGGAGCTTTCGACCATCCCACGCAGGATTCATTCACTCTCTCACTGCAGCCTGCCGGCTGTTTGATTTTCAGCCACAGCCCTGATGAAGACCATGTGCAGTGGCTGAAAGTTAATAAAACAAGCTAATAATATTGGGTCTCAAGTTGGGATTGTTTTGCTGAAATCTCTAAACAGAATATTAAAACATAGAACAAGGTCCATTTACCATCCTCTCCACAGGCCCCTGAAGGCAGCTTATCTCCCTATACCCTCCCTGTTCCTGCCCCCCCACCCTCCAGCATTATCCTCTTTCCTCCTCCTCCTCCTCCTCCTCCTCTCTCCACCCTCCAGCATTATTCTCCCCCCTCCAGCTCCCTCCCTTTTCCTGCCGGCCTCTCAGCAGAGGATGTGTCGAGGAGAGTGTGTGTGTGTGTGTGTGAGGGGAAAAAAACAGAGGAAAAGCTGTCAGTAGAATGGATATGTGCCCTCTCTCCTCCACCCTTTCTTTACCTCCTCTTCCTCCTCCTTCTTCTTCATCATCTTCGTCCTCCTCTCCTCTGCCTCATCTCTCCTCACCCTGCTGCACCGGCCGGCGGCCCTCGGGGGGAAACGGAGTCTCGTCGGGCGGACGGACGGACGCAAACTGAACCTCGATGTCAGCTGGAGATCAGAAGGATGGTGGCGACAAACCAGAAGGTAACGGGGGACACACACACACACACACACACACACACACACACACACAAACACACACACAAACACACACACACACAAACATTGCTCAATGGCCAACACCCACTTCTCCTAAAGTCTCTTCACAGATAGAAACAAAACAAAGCGGTGCACTGTTGCTGCTCTCTGAGAGAAATGAATGAACTCCCCGTCACTGAGGGATCAGCCGCCCAGAGACGTATCGATCGATCACGTATTGAACATCTGCCGCGTGAGCGTCATCCTCCCTCGGCGGGACGAAGGATCCTCCCGGCGACCAGGTTATTCAGTCACCGACAGACTGCGTTTAGCGAGCGAGCCGCTCCGGAGCTTTTAATTCCACCACATGGTCTTCATCAGCAGATGGAGTCGGTCCAGTCGTCCTGTAAGTAGAGATGTTCAGATTTCTCCTCCGTTAAAGACTCGCTGCTCAAGGGGGGGAAATTTTTTTTTTTTTAAAGTTGGAGGACAACGACGACACATTAAGATGAAAGTCATGTGTAACTGAAAGCTCCACCGTTGCTGCCAAAGGGATCTCTTGGTGAGATCTTTCTCACCTGCTGGTGGACTTTGAATGGATTGTTTTGGAGTGAAAATTTAAAGGAGCAGTACGGCTTTTTTTTTTTTTTAGTGACGTTGAGATATCCTGACTTTTAGTACCAAGTGCGGCTCGAATATTAAACACCGTGGATTAAAGATGTCATGATGAGTTGATTAATGGACTGAAACTAAATTCTGTTCAGGCTCGAAGATACATCCAGTTTGGCTGCAGCATAACAAGCACACGGATCAACATATAAATACAACGATAACAATATAATCAATTTCAACAGTAAGTTAAAAAAAAAAATTATACATTTAGGAAGACAACAATTTGAATAATCGGTCAATAGTTTGCGTCACTTTTCGAGCAAAAATGCGAAATATTTCCTGGTTCTAGCTTTTCTTTGTCATTTGTGAAATATCTTTAATTTAAAAAAATCTCAGTCATTTGAAAAAGTTTGCACGAGTGTTTTTTACTGCTTTTTTTTTTTTTTTTCCATTCAGCCGGGAAAAGAATTGGCAGATTAAACCAACAAGGGAAATGATCTTTATTTGCAGCTCTAAACTCATTTGCATCGTTTCATATGTTGATGCCAGATCCCAAAGTTTTGGTCTGTTTGTCTGCGGCTGAACATGAAAAAAAAAAAACAGCGGCGACAACAACACCGTAACACAATCCAATTTCAAGATGGAGTATTTAAATAAATACATTCACATTTCGTTGAATAGAATTTGGGAACTATTTTGACGCTCAATCAACTGTTTGAGTCCCTTTTTAAAGCAAAAACATCAAATATATACTTTTCTCTGCTTCGCAATTGTGAGAATTTGCTGCTTTTCTTTTGTCAAATAAGCTTGTTCGGGGAAATATCTTCGACATATCCAGATACTTTAAAAGGTCACTTTTCATGGAGGTTTTCCGCTACTTGAATTTGCAATCAATCGTCAGGTTAATCAATAAGGAAAATAATCTTTAAATGCAGCTCATTAGCGTTGATGCTTCTCATTCAGACACACTGACCTTCACTAAATAATGTACAGCCTTTTTTGTGTGTGTGTGTGTGTGTGTCCTGCATGTGCAGCTCTTTAGTTTATTGTTGTGCAGAGTCGCTGCTCTCAAATTTGTTCTTGATGGGAGACAGCAGGAGTGTCCCATGACCTTCCTCGGAGACGAGGGACAAATCCCCGTTTGTGTAACGGAGAGACGTCCAAACACCTCGTGGCTCCGACAGAACCTGAACTTTCGGCGATAATTCACGACCGCCGCGTGTTGCAATCTCGCTGCAATCCTCCGAACTTTCAAACCCCCGACGCAGCACGTTTCTCTCTGCTGAGTCACCAACCAAGTCATTATTCAGTGAAGACCAATTAAGACGTGTAATTGGAACTGGAGCGCCGTCGCGGGTTTTTCTAACTGTATAACAGATGAGAAATGATATCCGGTTTACCTGCTGACAACAGAGCTATAAAAAGAGCCTCTCCATTAGAGAAAGGTTCGACTCGGGCCTCGCAGCGTATCGCATTCCCGAAACATCAATACCGCTGCCGCATCGCATGCTTCAAACTCTCTCGTCGTTTTGTTTTTTTCATGGATGATGAGGTGTGGGTCTCATAATCATAAGAAAAGAGAACACGGAGACAATATGGCGCTACCTGACTTAATCCACTTTTATTTTCCCTCCCTGTGGGAGCAGACTTTTATAAGAAACAGGAAGTTTGATGTTGCCATGGTTTCTGTGAGTTACACCGTGTGGGCATCGACTCCAGACCGGTCTTTTTTCTTCTTTTTTTTTTTTAGCCTGTATTTGTTTACATTTTGGAAAATGAAGTAAGCAGAATTTGCTATTAACAGCTCCTTTTTGCTGTTTGCCACTCGATGAAGAGACAACTATGACTGAATAACCGTGATAAAGACAAATACATAAAAAAACGGTCGATTCTCAGGCAAGTTCTGAACTGTATATTGATTTTTTTTTTTAATTTATGATTTCGACGGGGATTTATGAAGGTTTATTTGCAGTGTCGGCTAGATTTTTGGTTTCTTCTTTGAAGTGTCTTTAAACACGAATGAGGAAAGTGATGATGACACGACGGTTCCTCCAACACATTGTCGAGGTAATTCTCTCTTTCCACCAAAACTATGCAAATTTTGAACAAATCATAGTTTGGTGACCAGCTGACTTTGCTGCGATTTGATTGGCTTTTGAAAAGAGGTGACTCGCCTTGAACTGACTGACCGTTCTGAAACTTGACGAGCGTGGTCGCAGGCGACACCGTCAGCTGGCCCGAGTCGAGCTGAGTCGGCGTTTTTAAGCAGTTTTTGTCTCGTCATGAATCTTTGATCTGAACTGGGGCTTTACAGTCTGAAAACTTCTGGCATATACACAGACTGTTTTTGGTGGGAGGACACCACACAAATGGTGCCAAAAGTATGAATTCTACCAAATAAAATGTTATCCACCCAAAGTTTCCCCCAAATTCTGGCAACACTTTTGCCAATTCTTGTCCCAAAATATCATAAATTATCTCGTAATTATGACATCTTTTCTCATAATTATGTTTTTTTTTTGTTTTTACTTGCCTGAATGCAATACTTAACATCGAACAGTGAAACATCAGCGTAAATTATGGGAGAACTTTTCAGGACAATAACCAGCAGTTATAATATAAAAGCGTATTGTACTTTTCTTGAGTTGGTAAATGAGAAACGGATTAAAAAAAAACATGAAATAAGGCGAAAGATAATTAGTCTTGACAGACGAGCTCCCTGCCGGGAACGAACCTAATCTTGGCACTTTGGATTTTATTTCTCCAAACTTTTCTTGGAGGCAGAAATAATGAGACTGGTGAGTGAGTTAAACTTCACTTGACAGGTCGTCGGGTCTCTTCCAGCCTCTCTGTCATGGGAACGGCTGAAAACTGCAATTTCTTTCTAAATGATATTCAATACCACGACGTTTTATAGATACTCATCCACTTGGGACCAAACTTTTCCAACAGGGTTTCACCCAGAACATTTTTGGTTCGACTTTAAACATCCTCTCGTCTCTTTTTTATTTTTTATTATTATTATTATTATTGATGATTAAAGTTTTATTTCATGTTTTATTGTGTCTTTGTTTCAGATGCTATAAAGCACTGCAGGATGCCGAGTAGGTCGTGCATCATAGTTTGAGGCGATCAAACCCAGAAACCCACAAGAACTGAGAACTGAGCCCACTTTTGTTGCACATGTTGCCACAAGTTTTGATAAAAACACCGCAGTTAAAAATTTCTTAAATCGTCAGAATCAATATTTAAATTAGAGAAGTTTTCATTTTATTTTGTTAAATAGTCAATAAAAGACATATTTATAGCTGTAAAAACAAAATTTAAAAAATTTGACTATAAGTTGCTCAAAATGAAATAAAAACCAAGAATCACTGCAACAGGACCACAGATAGAATATTTATTCTGTTTATTTATATTCCTTGTCAATACCTGGTGCCTACATTACCCACAATGCAACTCAACCACCAACAGATTTGGGTATTTTCTGCTACTAGTACCTAATTCTTTTTTTTAAGTTGACTGGTCAAAACATCTTTCTCTTTGCTTGATCTATGACATAACATTTTTTTTTTTTTTTTTAATTAAATCTGAACATGTCTCCCGTTCTGCGTTTTTTTCTCCCCCTCTCAGACGTGGTCCCGGAGGCGGAGGTATGGCCGGAGGTGGAGCGGGCGGAGTGTCTGGCCCGCGGCGCCGCCCTGAAGTGGGCGTCGGGTGTTTTCTGTCGGCCCGAACATCTGGAACGTCTGGGCCAGTACAAGAAGAGAGAGAGCCAGCGGACCGCCTCCGTCCACACCAGACTGAAGGTGACGGCGGGCGGCACCGAGACACAAAATGTATATTCAATACGACTTATTAACGACAGTGCAATCGTTTCTGTGTTGTTGTTGTTGTTGTTTTTAAAGTCTATGGTCCAGTCGTACCTGGAGGGCGTCGGCTGGGGTCTGGAGCAGCTGCGGGAGGCGAGGGCCGAGCTGAAGGAGGTGTCACACGCCCTGAAGAAAGCGGGACTGGAGTCGGATCGAAACGCAGACGGGGTGAAATCTCTGGAGAGGCTGAGGGACGTGTCGGTCGACCACCGGCAGCTCCTCGCCGCCGTCAGCAACCTGCCTCGACTTTACTCCGGTGAGAGGCTGCCGGGACGCCCGGCGGTCCTTTCATCCATCGGGAACCCGAGCTTTCCTGTTTAACTTACAGGCACCAGTTTCTTATGTGAATTAAAATTGGGTCATCGTCAGGTGCTAAAACGCATCCGTGTCAACTTAATCCTACCGTACCACCAGGGGCTCTTTATAACATTCAGTACTTCCGTTCTGTACACGGTGTCGATAAAATATAATCAAGCTGTCTGCAGATCCTTAAAAAAGTCCCAAAAACAAATGGTTTTTTTTATTATAAGGCCATAAAATGTTTTAAATAGTCTTATTTTGCTTTGAGTTTTAACTTACTTTGAAAGTTGTTCCTGTTTGTGTCCAACCGCTTTACATTTCTGTTTTTATTGGAGAATTGCACCAAAAAAACGCTCCAACAACAGAAGAATGTTTTTTTATTTTTTTATTTTACCGACTAACTGGTGTCCGAATTTGAACATTTTCTTCACGTGACCGTTTCAGATCAGAAAATATTTCCACTAGTTCCCAATAAGTTTTGAGTAATGAACTTTCTCCCTTCTTTTGCAGTGCGCAGCCTGGTGTTGGAGACGGAGCGCCTGGTGGAGTCGCGGCGGCTCTTGGAGGCCCACGCCCGGCTGATGGATCTGGAGCACTGGCAGGACGACATCCTCTGGCAGCTCCACGGCGCCGCCGGGACGACAGGAAGTGCTCTCTGCGCCGAGGACCGGGAGCTGGTGGACAAATACTTCTCAGGAGTCGGGCAGCTGGTGGACGCTTTGGGTCAGGAGATCTTTTACACGCAGCGTTACACGTTTTTTTTATCAGTTGTATGGCATGTAACATCAACAAAACACAGAATCAGTGGTAAATAGATATAAACACATGTTATACAAAGCAGATAATGAGGATTTGATGCGATGGTCACATGACTAAATGGCAGAATGATATTTATTATCAGGCAGCCGTGTTTCTGATGAAAGCACAGAGTCTGATGAGGTTGAACCCTGACGTGTTCCCTCTGACCTTTGACCCCGGTCACTGCAGGTAAGGAGCTGTGGGCGGTGGTGAGCAGCGCTCTGGCTCTGGCCCGGCAGAACCCAACACCGTTCGTGTCGGCCGTGAGGATCGTGGAGCGCGAGGAAGCCTTGGACCGAGCCCTGCTGGAGGAGAGAGGCGGCGGCGGCGGCAGACCGCTTCCTCCGGGACGACCTCGCTGCTGGAGAGCCTGCTTCTTCCAGGTCAGCACCGACTCGCACAAAACGTTCAAACGTGTCCGTTTCCACTCCGTCTACGACGTCTCTCCGTTTCCTCTCAGGTACTAGAGGAGGCCGTGTCCGCCCGCTTCCGCAGCGTCTCCTACCTGCACACGCGCGGCCCGGGCCTGGCGGGTCACCTCTCCGCTCTGCAGCACGGCATCATGGCCGACCTGGCCACCGTACGCCACCTGCTGGAGCACTGCGTCCCGCCGCACTACCAGCTGACGGGCGCCTACCTGAGGGCCACCCACCGCTGTCTACACGCGCACCTGGCGCAGGTCAGTGACGTCACGGAGAAGGAAACAGTAAAAGCTTTTTGGATGATATCTTGAGAATCTTTTAGATGTAAATATGGTGGTTTTTTTTGTTTGTTTGTTTGTTTTTTTAATTAGCAGTTATTTGCTTTTATTTAACAAGTGACAACCTGACTTTGCACATGTAAGTGATGTTTTGTGGCCTAAGGTTAGCAGCTGGGACCTGGAGAGTGGGGAAATCTTCGCTGTGCTCAACTGGGTGCTGCACATCTACAACAGGTGAGCTTCTTTTATTTTGTGTGACTCTCAGCTTGTGTAACGTGTAGCTGCATTTACATGAAGGACAATGACAATTTTGACTTGAGGTGACTTGATATGTAGAAGCAAATTCCTGATTTGTGTCCTTTTTTCTTCATCTTCACTTTTATCCTGTAAGTTCAACATGAACCTAGAAAATCTCGCTTGACGCATGCTCTCTGCCATATTTCCAAACCTCTTTCCCTTAATTACCATCAAAATTGTTGTGAAATCGTCATCTAAAGTTCAGCTTCCAAATTTTCTCAGAGCGACACAAAGCAGCAGTTTTACGTTTTTAAAAAAAAGTTTGCGTTTACGACTTTGCTAATTTCTGCAATTTTACTGCAAAAAAATACTTTTTTCTCAACGCAACAATCACACACAAAACAAAACAAAAAAAAACAAATTGAATGAAGCATTTTTAAATCAACTGGAGGCATTTCAGAGAGTTGCCGGGACGTCCTGATGTTTTCAGCATCATTCTGAGACGGGATTTATCCGATCTTGACAAAATACCGCTCAGATGAAAGAAAGCAGTCCTAAAAAAAAAAAGAAGTTCCTTTATGTGTGAGGTAAAGTTGAATATACAGACTCGCAGGAACGTTAACCACCAACAGTCTTCCTTCGGCAGCCCGGACATGATGGGTCACCCTGAGCTGGTGGCTGAGATGGAGAAGGAGGAGCTGGGACCGCTCATCTCCTCCGAGGGACTGGAGCAGCTGCAGAGCAAATACGTGCAGAGCGTTCGGGTGAGTTCGAAACGCAAGACGACAAAAGTGGTGATTTATATCCTCGCGAAGGGGAAAAACAAAGAGTCCCCACGTATACTGGGAAACTTCTCATCTTTAGTATGTAGCTTCGCCGCGACGGTAACATCTGGAAGGTTTGTTTCGTCGTGGCGTTAAGCTGTAATTGCAGCTGTGTTTTTTTTTGGGGGGGGGGGGGGCTTTATGACTCGGTATTAATTAAAGATACAGGGTATTAAATAAATATAAATCTTTGAGATTATTACTTTAAGAAGACACTGTGAAGTTTTGGACATACACATATTGCATATTTCCACATGTTGGGAATGTGAGAAAGTTAAAGTGTAGAGAACCCTGTGAGGAAACATGATGGTACCTGTGTTTTATCATCAATATATTCTCTGTGTGTGTGTGTGTGTGTGTGTGTGTAGAAGAGTGTGTCCGAGTGGATGCACAAAGCTCTGCAGGTGGAGCTGCAGGACTGGCAGCGAGATCAGGAGCCGGACACGGACCACGAGGGTTTCTACCAGACCAGCCTGCCCACCATCATCACGCAGGTAAAACACACTGCAGGAATACGTACACACATTCAGGATGTCTGCAGGCAAATATTGGACTTTTATATAAATGGCATAATAAAGATATCTTGAATTTAAATTTTGAGCTGTGCAATAATGAATCATCTTTATTCCTTCAATTATTAAAGATAATTTAATTTTGGCCGGTCAAAATGCGACATTTTTAGAAATCAAAAAATGTAAATGTACGTAGATGCTCTCGCGTGCCATCCTGCTGTGTGTATTTTGTGTATTTGTGTTGGTGATGGTAGATGCTGGAGGAGAACGCCCGGGTGGCTCTGATGATCGGAGAGTCCCTCAGAGACCAGACGATACAGATGGGACTGTATGAGATGGAGAACCTCCTCAACAGGTGTGTGTTCGCGGAGGTTTTACCTTTTATTTATCTCCACTTCTTCATGAGAAATATCGTTTGACCTTTTGTGGACCCGAGTGACACATCTTCATTTTTCTGACTGTAAAACTGAACTCTTTCCATCTGTGGAGTCCCACAAGGGTCCATATTGGGTCCTCTCTTTATTCTCCTTTTGCATGACTCCTTAAAAGTCATATTATACACAAGTTTGGCTGCACTGTTTGTCCTTTTTATGCTGATGATTTTCATATTTATGTGCAGTTTTTATAAAAACAGGAGAACATTCAAATCTGTCTACTTTCTCCAACTGCATCAGTGATTTTTGGAGATTTGAAGCCTCCAAAACTGAAGTTTCTGTCTTTGCTTCCAATCAGACTCTTGAAATTTACTCTACCTGCTTGTTCAGTTACATTTTTCCAGCATGGTTGTTCCCCACTCACAAGACTGCTTTATAAATAAAGATGTACTTGCTTCCTTTTATCTTCCAGGTTTCGAGAAGCTCTGGTGGACTTTGGGAAGGAACACCGCAGGGACCCGAACAATAAAAACAAGTTCTACCTCCACTATCTGCTCGCCTCCATCAGCAACTGCATCATCCTCAAGTGAGATTAAGGCTGAGATTTTGTTTCAGAAGTTTCATAAAAAAAACATTTTTTTAACACTTCAGAGGCTAAAAGGGTTCAAATCATGTCAGCCGACATCTTAAGGTATCCTGGTAATGTTTCCTCCGATGTTGACTCACCATTTACTCCTAATGTGACAGAGAGAAGCTTTCTGCCCTGTGAGCAAACAACCATATTCATTGTCATGCATATAATCTGCAGATGATTCTCTTAGTTAATTGCTAAATGTAGAAAATACGCAAAAGAAAATATATATTATAAAAAAAAAAAGTGCCTCCGTCTTCAAACGGGTGTTTTGAACAACCATCCCTCCAAAACCCAAAGACATCAGATTTACTCCCACGTGAGACGGAGAGAAACCGTGAATCGTTTTATTCGTGAAGCTGGAACGAAAGCTGACCGTCGTCTCGCGTTCGATGCAGGAAGTCGACGGAGAGTCTTCAGCAGCAGCAGTCGTCCCGCTCGGCGGGTCAGTTCTCCCGGACTCCCCCCAACCCCCTGGCAGCTCTGGACCGGGCGGTGCGGCGGGCGTGTCGCCTGGTGATGGATCAGCTCCTGCTGGACCTGCAGCCGTTCCTCCCGGGCCTGCTGACCCGACCCTGGCTGGTCCAGGGAGACCCCGCCCCCAAACTGTGCCGCGTCCTGGAGCGTCACCTGGAGCTGTACGGCCGAGTTCGACCGCCCTGCCGGCAGGTAAACGGACGCCGATGCTGATGCTGATGCCGATGCCGATGTCGGTGCTGATGCCGATGCCGGTGCCTGTGTGTGCAGCGTCTGCAGGAGGAGGCCCAGTGGCTGATGGTGGTGGAGTACGTCAGGGCTCTGATGCAGAAGAAGCTGGTGTGCCGCGGCGGCGAGGAGAGACGGCAGCTCGCTCAGCGGATGCTTCAGGACGACCAGCTGTTCAGAGAAATCTTCCACAGCCTGGTGAGGATGTCAATTCATCGCCGATATTTACTGCGACCGCTCACGATTCAGAAAACGTTCTTTTAATGCATTTAAACACCGGACGGTATCGTGACAGATGGATGACTGCGGAGCCGCAAAGTCTTCGGTAATATATCAATATATGACATTATGAAATTAGGGGAAATTACATTATTAGAATGACACAAATTAAATATACGTCATGATACAAATCGACATTATGAAATTAAAAAGTGATGTTATAAAATAACAATTCTATTTAGAACAAAAGAAAGTCATAAATTAATTTAAAATGATGAGCAAAAATGAATAATAAAAGGTGACATTATGAAATAAAAATTGACATTAAAGTAAAACGTGACATTAACTATGAAAAGTTATTATAAAATAAAGAAATGTAACATTAAATTAAAGATAACCTCCTTAAATACAAAAATATATATGAAACAAACGTTAATTTAAAAAAAAAAATGCCATCATAAAACAGTACAAATTATTAATATAAAATAATGGATGAAAATAAAAACTCAAATAAAACACACTTTGTCAAGAATATTGAAATAATTTAGTTTAATAATGAGTTTAAATAAAGTCATTATATACTTTGTTTAATACTGACGGCGTTGGAGCTCCATATATGATCCACTAATCACTAGATATTTTCATGCCACTGTAACGGCTTGATTGAACACTTTTCATCGAACTACTAAACATCAGTTTCAGTGAAGAGCTTTGACAGAAACTCTGAGTTCCTGCCTCCGTGTGTGTCTGAAGGAGGCAGACGGCTCCGTACCTGAAGTCAACCCGTTGGCTTTGCTGCCCGTCCTGGTCGACTTCATCCGACTCAAAGACCCCGGCATGCTCATACTGGAGGTGTCCGGACTCGCAGCCAAATACCCCGACATCAGGTAACCCGGCTCTCACTGACGGACGAAACCACCGGAATAAAAATCATAATAATAATGTCTTCCATTATTTCACAAATGATTGTTTCATCTTTTGTTTTTTTTGTTTTGTTTTTACGACCTGAGATTATTAGTATCTAGATGGAGGGAGGTGATGGATGGGCAAAACAATAAAAAAAATAACTGTAAAAATAAATATTTGTAATATAAATATATAAAAATACACAATATATACAATAAAAATAGAATAATATTAAATCAGACTAACTTAATCTACATGTTCACGGCGTCCCCTCAGCGAGGAGCACGTGTCCGTGCTGCTGGACGTCCGCGGTGACGTCTCCAGGGACATCAGAGGCGCCGTACTGGACCTGCTGGAGCAGAGCGCCCCCCCTCTACCGGCCGGATACCGACCCATCTTCACCGACATCCTGGTGCCTCCCTCCACGTTGGCCTTCTGCCTGCCCACCGCCAAGTGCGCATGAAACTGAAACTGCTGACTTTCACATTTAAAAACAGTTCAAACGTGCAGGACGAGGCGGCAAAAAAAAAAAAAACCGCAGGTGAGTCGGTTTCTGGTGTTTTACGTTGATGGACGGTGTCGAGTTGTTGTCCCCCCCCCCCCTCACCTCCATCCTGCTTCGCATCACAGTCTTCTTCTGTCGCCGGATGTTTCAGGGTTTTCCTGTCGAGCGAAAGGAGAGTGATATGACGCACATGGATGTGTTTGGGATGCGAGTTGGTGACTTGCTGGTTCAGGTCTGACTTCAATCGAAAGGTTTTTTTTATCGTCTTAAATTATCTTTTACTCTCTCTCAACGTGTTTGCTACCAGGTTTAACCGGACGGGGACATTTAAAGCAGCTGGAAGCAGAAGAAAAACTGTTTCTTTATGTACGCGTGGGATTTCTCCTGTATTTTATCAGCTCAGTGAAAAATGTGTCTTTTGTGTGGACATTTGGGAAGTCAAAAATATTTATTTTTTTTGCCATTCTGATACTATGCAGTCCTCATTGGGAATCAATACACATTAACGGCCTCTGGAGAGCGACACCCAGTAAACAGTTGTAAGTGCTGCTGTTCTCTTTGAGCCCCCTTTTTTTTTTTTTTTGTTTACCTTTTATCAAATTGTCACATTACACGAAGCATCTCCTGTTTTGTAATGAACCCACGAATGAACAGACATCCGTCACCGGATGAAAGAACTTAAAAATATGATGATTCTCTGGCAAGTTCTGAACTGTCCTTTTCCTATATTTTCCAAATCAGATTTATGGATGTTTGTTTACATTTTTTTTTTTTTTTCTTACTGAATATCTGTCTCCTTACAGACATGAACATTATTGTATCTCCCACTTCCCTCTGTGATGTTAATGCTCTCTGAATGGGGCTTTGGATGCAGCTTTA
Organism: Embiotoca jacksoni; assembly: GCF_022577435.1. NCBI lineage: Eukaryota > Metazoa > Chordata > Actinopteri > Embiotocidae > Embiotoca > Embiotoca jacksoni. Next base: position 24,002,625 of record NW_027185381.1, on the reverse strand, counting down.
AAGTAACCTCATGTGACTTTTGTTGAACTCTGTGGCCACAAGAGACATGAGATACACACTGTATATGTAATGTTATCTGATTATTGTTAAATGAAATGCCTTAACATTACTTGGTCTTTGTGATATTTCTCCTTTCAAAAGCCACAGTGTCACTTTTTAGGGTCCGTTTTATTTGTAATAAAAGTCCTCCGAGCACCAAAAATAAAATCTTACTGCGTTGGAGGTTTTAGTGGCACATATCTCAAAACTTTTAATACGTAAAACAAACTGCATGGATAGATAACACCATATATTTTTTTTATATTTTTTTGGTGAGCAAACCCTTTTAATTACACCAATTATTACGTATTAGAGATCTTCAAAGTCTATAATAACTTCCTACTAAAAAAACTAAAAAAACATTTGAGGGCTTGAGGACAGAGGGTGTTATATGTTGTGTAGATTATTTAGCTTTATTAATAAAACTGAGTTAAGCTTTTTTTCCAGACAGAAAAGTTTACAACAAAATCTAAATAAAACATCATTGTTATGGAGACCCGGAGATATAGGTGTGACGTTTTGTTATTAAAACCGTGACATGACAAAAGGGCTGATTTAGAAAAATGTCATTACAAAATATTAAGTAATATTTATTTATATTGAGTTTGGACTACACTCTTATTCCATCATTACTATTATTTATTATTTTATTTCCTATTGAACACTTTGGGCCTCCGTATATTTCTGGTGTCTTCAACGAAAAGTCAAACAATGGTCACAACATCATGTAAACATGGAAGAAGGAGTCCACAAAGATGAATGCAGTTATATGATTGACATGAGATACTGTATAATATTCTGTGGAGTGAAGATTAAACATTGTTTTTTTGAAGTTCTCCTGGAACATCCTACCCGGCTGCTAATTATCACTTAAATCATCTTCAAAATCACTTTTGTTTTTTTACTAATTTGTCTTCATGAATTTGCATATCCTCTAATTTGATCTTATTGTTCATAGTTGGGTGTTTTTGAACCGATTTAAAAAAACAAACAAATATTTATTGTATTTATGTGAGTTTTCTGCTATTTCCATTCGAATGATGTTTTGTTATTTCAAGGGATATTTTTGCTTTTTCTGGTTGAATGCCTCAGAAGCACACCGTTAACCCTGTTACATAAATGCTTAAATAAACTCTTTATGAAGTAAACTTTCATCTTTCTATTATCATTATTATAAGGGTGGGTATATTATGATATTTTATATCAATGCCATCGTAGTGAAAAAACACATGTAAGTATTTTTGCGGAGCTGTATTTAATTTGTTTGATATAGAATCAATATTAATTATCTAAATTCAACTCAATTATTACATGATATTTTATAATTTTTATTTTCATAGTGACTTATTTTTATGGGAGGATGTTTTTTTTTATTCCTTAATAGATATATATATATTTTTAAAAGTGCTTTTATTTTATTATGGCTTTTTTTTTTTTCCCCCCCCAAAGGTTTATATTTTCTTATCCACCTTTCTGTTTCATAATAACGTTTTAAATTTTATTGAACACCATATATTTTCCCCTTGAAGGGGGAAAAAAAAAAAAAAAAAAAGGCAGTCACGTGATCGATCACGTGACCCACATAGTTCGCGACGTCACTCGAAGAGATGGCGGCTTCCACCGGGGCAACGCTGTGTCTGTGATCGAACTTTACTCGCGGACTTGTGGAGGATATTGTGGTTTTTTTTATTTATTTATTTTTATTTATTTATTTATTTATTTTTTAATATCCAGCAGCTGATTGTTACCCACCGGTAAGATGAAGACGTTCTGCGGAAGAGCCAACCCGAGCACCGGAGCTCTCGACTGGGTGGAGGAGAGCGAGGAGTACGACTACCACCAGGAGATAGCCAGGTAGCACCGAGCCGGCGCGTGTTATTAAATCTAAATCAAAAATTAAAAATTAAAAAAAAGTGTTGTCACGTGAGAAACACACAAGAAGGTCCTGACGATTTGTTTCCTGTGTGTTTGTGTACGGAAGCATAAACGTGAAAGTTTGGTCATGTTTAAAAGATCATTTTAATTAATACCAGATTATTATTTTTTGGTTATTCAGTTAAAATTTTGATTTATAGTCAAAAATATTCAGTTAAAAAAAAAAAAAAAAATCAAAGCTTTCACTAAAAAGATGTTTTGCACATTTTATAAGATTCAAGTCGAGGCTTTTACTTACTATACCAAAACTATAAGGTAGAGTTTAAATTTATATCCATGAAATCAAAATAATGATCTTAAAAGTTACGATTACAATATAAAACCGTTTTATATTAAAAGTCACTGTTTTAACGCACCGTGGAACAGTTGAGATACTGTGAAAATGTAATCTGTCAAAATTAGGACACAAAAATGTCAAAATTATGAGACAAAAAGTCGATAATGATATAAAAAGTCAGTGTTTTGAGTTGCCGCGTAACAATTATGAGATACTGACAACATTTAGGAGGCAAAATGTAAAAAATTATAAAACAGACGTGTCATAACAAGTTTCAAACGTGAATTTCTGAGTCGTATTATTTCAGGTTTCAATCAGCATCTCCGACATTTTCTGCCTTTTACCTCCGTGATCGTGTTTGTGTTTCGCGTTTCAGGTCGTGTTACGCCGACATGCTCCACGATCACGACAGGGTGAGTGTCGGGCATCACGGCGAACATCTCTCCTCCGTGACGCCGTTTTAAAGCCGTGACGTTGTTTTCCTCTTCCTCCTCCTCCTCCTCCTCCTTCAGAACGAGAAGTACCATCGGGGCATCCGGGCCGCCGTTTCCAGAGTGAAAGCTCGCGGCGAGAAGGCGGTCGTCCTCGACATCGGGACGGGAACCGGCCTCCTCTCCATGATGGCTCTCGCTGCCGGAGCCGACTTCTGCTACGCTGTGGAGGTAAAACCTGAATCCCTCGATCCTCGTTACACAGAAGTTCCTCAGTTTCTTCTGAGGCTTTACTGTTGTTGTTTTTTAATGTTTTATTGACTTTGTGCAGTAAAAATTATCTCCTAATTATCTTCTAATATTAAGCGTCGTTTTTTTCATTCTGTGGAAGCTTTAAAGTTGTTGTGGACGTTTTTCTTACGACGTGTTAGTGGGGCTGCTGCTGATGAATGTTTCCATCGTTCATCATCAGTTAACTTTTAAGACTTTATTACATAAGAAATAATAAACATTTTAAATAAAATAATGGTTGAAATGCTTAGTGGAAAGTATAGTTAAATATATAAATGGCTAAAAGTGATAAATAGTTTGCGAAACATAATAAATGGTTTGAAAAACATCATAAATTGTTTCATAAACATCATAAATAGTTTCATAAACATCATAAATTGTTTCATAAACATCATAAATTGTTTCATAAACATAACAAATAGTTTCATAAACATCATAAATTGTTTCATAAACATCATAAATAGTTTCATAAACATCATAAATTGTTTCATAAACATCATAAATAGTTTGAAAAACAAATTGTTTCATAAACATAATAAATTGTTTCATAAACATAACAAATAGTTTCATAAACATAATAAATTGTTTCATAAACATCATAAATTGTTTCATAAACATAATAAATTGTTTCATAAACATCATAAATAGTTTGAAAAACATAATAAATTGTTTCATAAACATCATAAATAGTTTCATAAACATCATAAATAGTTTGAAAAACATAATAAATTGTTTCATAAACATAATAAATTGTTTCATAAACATAATAAATTGTTTCATAAACATAATAAATTGTTTCATAAATGTAATGGAATAAATGACAAAAGGAAAAGTAACAAATAGTTTCAAAGCACAAGTTGATGTCATTCAATGTTTTGTTTTATCGCCCCATCAATCCAAAAAAAAAAAAAAATTTAATTTACTTTGAGAGACGAGAAAAAGCAACAAATTTGGACTTTTGAAGAACTCGAACCATCAAATATTTGTAAGATCAACTAATAGATTAATCAACTAATCAATTCAGCTCAAATTATTATATATTAATGAGGAGAAATAATTGATATAATTGTCAATTAAATTAAATTAATGCACATTGCATTTAGGCTATTAAATAGTGTTGTATGTGGTATTAGAAAGTCTTAAATTTGTCTCTGAAATCAGCTCCTCCTTGTTTTTAAGTCATTTCTTAAAACTTTTTTTTTTTTTTTTTTTTTTTTATAGCTCAGCCTGTAAATCATTTTAATGTTGTTTTTTTTATGCCTGACATCTTGTGTGTTTTGTGTTTCCTGTGTGTAAATATTTTTTTTTTTTACTTCCATCCAAACACATTTTATGTTTTATGTTCATCATCTGGTGTGACTCTGCAGGTTTTTAAGCCGATGGCTGAAGCGGCGCAGAACATCGTGCAGAAGAACGGCTTCTCCGACAAAATCAAGATTATCAACAAACACTCGACAGACGTCACCGTGGCAACAGGTCAGAGAGAATTATGACTCAGTAGTTAAATGAATGCAGATGTTGTTTTCTGCAACTTTAAACCATTTCTTTTCCAGCTGTAAGATTTCTCAAAGATGAGAAGTATTTTTTTTTTTTTTGGGGGGGGGGGGGATGTTGGGAAATGACTTCATGTTGTTTTGACCTTAGAACTAGATTATTGTAATTTTAGTTAATTTCAGATTTTTTTTTTCTGTCTATGAACTAATTTCAAATCACCCAGATCAACTGACCAGCATCCATTGAATTATGAAACCCCAAAGAGATCCATATTAAATAAGTAAGCAAGGAAGTAATTAAATAGCTATATTTATTGATAAAATAAATTAATAAACAGACAAATATATAAATTTCCTATGAATTTAAACTCACCTGTTATTAAACGTTGTTTATCGTTTTTTTCATTCATAAAATATTGATGATAAAAATCACTATTTTTGCTGTATTTGCCACCAAACTCTGAAATAATTATATTTTCCAGCTTAAACAAAACTCTTCAAACTCGCTGATGTTTGTTGTGTTGCTGCTTTTTTTCTTCTTCTTCTTCATGCTTTTAATGTGAAGAACTGTAACTTTTGTTTTGAAAGGTGCTGTAGAAATAGATGAGGTTTCCTGTTGCAGGTAGGGTTCATCTTGTGTGTGTGTGTGTGTGTGTGTGTGTGATTATTATATATCTCCATTATGTCTTTGACAGATGGAGACATGCAGGAGAAGGCCAACATCCTGATCACAGAGCTGTTCGACACGGAGCTGATCGGTGAAGGCGCGCTGCCGAGCTACGAACACGCTCACCGACATCTGGTCCAGGTTTGTTCCGTCACACTTTTATTCCTCCGTGTTCGCGTGACATGAAATTCATCTGTTCTCACTGCTCATAAATTATCTGTAATAATAGTTTTCAGCACCAAAAAAAAAAGTTGATAAATAACTGATAAATCAATTTGGGCTAAAAAAAAAAAAAAAAAAAAAAAAAAAAATTCATCAGTTTGTGGTCACATTTTTCTCCTCGTTCATCTTCGAAGTTCAGATCCTTTAAGTAAAAATATCTTATATTATATATAAGTTTTGCGCCTAAAATCTTCCATATGAATACAGAAGTATTGAAATCACTGCAGGTGGAGCTGATTTTGACTTTAAAAACAGTCAGATAGTTCGGACCAGTGGTTCCCAACATAAGGGTCGGGCCCCTCCGGAGAGTCACGAAATCTGAATGTGAGAGATCAAAGAAAGAAAAACAAAACAAATGTATTTTATTTTGTATTACTTTTATAAAAATGTCTCCAATCTTTGCTTTGAAATATGATAAATTGTCCTCTTTGTTTAAATGAAACCACGTGAAAAAGGAGCCGTCCGATTACTTTTGATCAGTTGCGGTGGGCTTCATGTGTTTGAAAGGTTTTTACATCTAAGACAGTTCTTTTCTATAAAGACGTAAGCACACTCAAATTAAGTAGCTCAAATTTGCATTAAAGTCCTTGCATGTTGATACTGAGTGACTTTCCGTCCCCCCTGCAGGAGGGCTGTGAGGCCGTCCCCCACCGGGCCACCGTCTACGCCCAGCTGGTGGAGTCGGAGCTGCTGTGGAGCTGGGCTCAGCTGCAGCCGGCGGAGGTGGAGGGAGCCCGGCTGGTGCCGCCGCCGGCCGTGGGCCGCTGCGCCGGAGCTCACTCGGTCTGCGACATCCAGCTGAGTCAGGTGTCTCCGGCCAGCTTCACCCCGCTGGGTCCCCTCCGCGCCATGTTCAGGTAAGACGAAGGAAGATGATGAAGCGTCCTCGGCGGCGGGAGTTACCCACATCCCTCCGTGTTTTCCCCCCTTCCAGCGTGGACTTCAGTAAACCAGTGAGCAGCGCCCTCCAGTCCCACTCCTCCCAGTTCGTGGCTCAGTCCGGCGGGCGGGCCCAGGTGGTGCTGTCCTGGTGGGACCTGGACATGGATCCCAGTGGGAGCATCGTGTGCACCATGGCTCCCAGCTGGACGTACCCGCAGGCCGAGACGGCTCCGGTGAGTCATTAGGACTGCAGGATGTATATAACAGCGGCTGAAATGTAGCTTCCGGGTGTGACGGTTCCCTGAAGCTGCAATACCACCGACGGCCACCGGGGGCCGGCTCCAAAACGGATCCGCCTCCATCGTCAATAAATTTTTTTCCAAGAGTCACAACGGCGTCGTTCACTAAAGTCTCTCCTTCTTGTTCGTTTTCTGGCCGTCAATCTGAAAATAATAAGAAGAAATTAGCCGAAATTAAGATGAAAAAAAAAAATTTGTTTGGGCGTGTCTCTGATTGACAGGCCTGGGTCAGGTTTCTGCTTTTTAGTGGGCGGGGCATAGAGTCTTCAGGTTTCCCAATCAGATGGAGTCAGATCCCCCCTGCTGGTTACTGCTGGTTACTGCTGATGACCGCGCTGTGTTTCAGTGGCGGGACCACTGGATGCAGAGCGTGTACTTCCTGCCGGTGGAGAGCCGGGTGGAGAAAGGAGACGACCTCCGTCTGACGGTCTCCCACGACGACTACAGTCTGTGGTACAGCCTGCAGCCTCTCGGGTACGTTAGAAAATCATCTTATACCCGAAAGAATCCAGACAACTGAAGCCTCATGTTGACATCTGATGAATATGTGAATGATGGATCGATAGGAGTTTATATAATATAGTGTAATACTTCAGTTATGTCAAATACTGAATAAATAATTAGTCATTTGAGTGAAGAGAAAGAGATCCTGCTGTGTATTCAAGGGGGAATAAGTTCCCTAATAAATAATTAGTTGATTTTCAAATGTTGAAAAATTAGTGTTTATTGATAATTGTATTTAGCCACAAAAAGGTATGGTATCATAAAATGTGTTTTCATTTTTATTCCGCTACCTCTTGCCATATTTTATTTAAATATTATATAATATATTAATACATTTTTATTAATGAGAGAGCTCTTCTGTATGTATATTTATGGGAAGACCTCTAAAGAATAATGTCACTCCTGCCAATATCCTACTGTCAGAAACAGGAAAATCTCTTAATTTCTTTTTTTTTTTTCATTTTTTTTTTTAAAAACACTTAATGTGACAGAAAAATATTTGAGTTTCAGACTTTTAATAATTAAATAATATTATTGTGACAGCTGTGATGGAGCTCAGGACTCAACCATTTCATTTATTGCTTCTAGTTAAATATTTAACCCATTATTTTTCACCATTTATTACTTTTAGCTATTTCGTTGTACTTCTCTGCTTATTTTTTAAGCTGTTGCTGCACCCTCTGTTACCACGGTTACAGCTGGCTCCGCTCAGATTTGTTCTTCTTTTTTTTCCATCAAACTCTCTAATAAAACTTAGCTTTTTTTTTTTTTTAATTCGTCCACATGCGTCACGTTCGGGTACCTCCGGTTGGGCTTCGCCGCTCTGACCGCCGTGTACGTTGTCGCTTTCAGCCAGCGGGCCGCGCCCCCCGACGCCCCGCCCCCCGAGGCTCCGCCCTCTCGGCCGTGCTGCACCTGCCGTGCTCACCTGGTGTGGACTCGGCCGCGTTTCGGTGAACTCAACGACAGACGGCGCACGGAGAGCTACGTCGGCGCCCTTCGCAGCGTGAGTGGAGACGGACCGGCATCTGTTTTCTTGTTGTTGTTGTTGTTGTTGTTGTTGTTGTTGTTGTTGTTGTTGTTGTTTTGTTCAATCACCTGCTGCGTCGCTTTCAGGTTCTCCGAGAGGACAGCGTGTGTCTCAGCGTCAGCGACGGAAGTCTGCTTCCTGTGTTCGCCCACATGCTCGGAGCCAAGAAGGTACACACACACACACACACACACACACACACACACACACACACACACACACACACACACACACACACACACACACACACACACACTCTCTCTCTGTTAATGATCCGGCTTTGTTTCCTGTCGTCCGCTCAGGTGTTCGCTTTGGAAAACTCCAGAATGTCTAAACAGGTTATTGAGCAGGTAAAGTATGAAGAAATATTTCTTCCTAAACTCTGAGATCCTCCTTGATGTTTGTGTCCTTTAATGTGCGGCACTGTGAAAACCTTCTAGGCACCAAAAGACAGCCGTTTTGCCAGAAATCAATTTTAGTTATCAATTAAATCCAAATGTTTTCCAGCCCCGATGAAAGAAACGGTGAAACAGATCTCAGATCAGATCTCCGCAACAGCAGGCGGCTCAAATGATTGTCAGGGACGAGATGAAGTAAGAATAACATGGTGACGGCATATCTGAGCTGAAACACTGAACGCCCAACAAAGTCGTGGGCTCTTGAACGCACCCTGAGATCCCATCGGGGTGGTGAAAACAGCGTGAGCCTTTAGACGTCACCACTAACTCATCTACTGTTGTTGGATCACCTCGTACGTCCCGCTTGTTTAAAATCAACTTTCAGATTTGTGAAATCTTGTTATATAAGTAAAAAAAAAAAAAATCCTCTGGTCACAAATCTAAAACTGTGTTTGATAAATATAAATTGTTGTTAAAAAAGGTAGACCGGCCTTATTGTTGCCTGAAAGAATGAAATGGAAAAACTGTCCTCCAGTCAACATGTTGTCCTCTGCATGCAACATATAAATGATTTTAAACATCCAAAATGCCTCAAACTTCTGCAGAGCTCTTCATATCAACATTAAAAAAAAAACCCGCTGAACTCCAGTGATGGTTTAAGAAGCGCTGATGCAGCACTTTTTCTTCTGTTTTTTTTTTAATTATTTTCCTCGGCAGGTGTTGGAAGCAAACTCGCTGAGCGGAGCTGTTGATCTGCTGGAGATCCGGCCGGAGCAGCTCACCAGTAACGATGTCGGAGGGCAACGGGTACGTTTTAGTTACAGCGAACATTGAATATAACATTTTAATAACGCACATTTGTTTTTTTCATTTCTTGTTAAAACGTCACTCTGAAATATTATTTTAATATCTGGCTTTATCTGCCTTATAGAAATGTAAAAAAACAAAACAACAACATTGATTGTTTTGTTTAAAGTTTTTTTTCTACCAAACCCCAGCGGCCCAAAAAAAAAAAATCTATGATTTTAGTTTTAACAGTCGAAAATCACAACTAAATGTGTTTTTTTTTTTTTTTTATCTAATAAAGAGTCAGATGTTTGTATCGCGGCGTTTTTGACGTCTGTCTCTCTCTCTCTCTCTCTCAGATCTCGGTGCTGATGGGCGAGCCGTACTTCAGCACCACCCTCCTCCCCTGGCACTCCCTGTTCTTCTGGTTCTGCCGCTCCACCCTGGCGGGCGTCCTGCGGCCCGACGCCACCGTCCTGCCAGGCTCCGCCTCCCTCCACATGGTGGCCGTGGAGTTCCAGGTGAGACGGCTCGGGATTATCTTCACACATTCGTGTCCTAATCACCTCCATGACGCTTAAAAAAAAATTTAAAAAAAGAAGGTGGAGTGCGGAGGAAATTTAATTTCCTCTAAAAAAAAAAAAAAAAAAAAATTTTTTTTTTAAAAACCCGGCTGATTTATAAGCTAATAAAAAGTCTTGAATATTACTTTCTTTTCTTTCTTTTTTTTATGAATTTTGTTTTAATTCTGTTTTGTGGGCTTTTTTTTTTTTTTTTTTTTTTTTAATACTCTGCTGCAGCTCCAGAAGATCATCAGCTCACAATGAGCACGTCAAGATTTTTAATAAAAACGTCCATAATATCAAATAATTCAATTTTCTTTATTAAATTCATCGTATTCTGCTGCTTGTCCGGGTTCAGGTCACGTTAGGTGATTCATTACATTACTGGGAATAACTGGTTTTAAATTTCAGTCTGTCATTATAAAGTTTTTTTTTTAAATTCTCCCATTTTGTTTATATATGCATTTTTTCTTCGGTTCGGCTCTTCATTCGTCTTTTTCTGCAGAACTTTTACACGAGGACAGATTGACCTCCTCCAGAAGACAACGCTAGTCGTTTAAAAGTAGTTTGAAATCTGAAGTTGTGTTTGCAGGATTTGTGGAGGATCAGAGCTCCGTGTGGAAGCTGTGAAGGCTTCGACGTCACTCCCATGGACGATATGGTCCAGGTAACATTTCATTATTCATTTGTGTTTGTTACCTCTCAGTTTTTAGTCCCGGTGAGCTCATTTGATGGCGTTACTTTGACATGGTGGTCGTTGTGACATTTGTTTGAAATTCATGAAATTAAACACAATTAAACGTTTAATTTTGTACCCCCCCCCCCCCCCCGTCTGTCCCTTCAGAGGTCTCTGGACTTCCGTGAGTCCCGCGAGGCCGAGCCCCACCCGCTGTGGGAGTACCCGTGTCGGGCTCTCACCGAGTCCACCGCCGTCATGACCTTTGACTTCACACAGTGCGTCCCTCAACAGCCAATCAGCAGCCGCGGCTCACTTCCTTTCACGAGGTGCAGTCGCTTTTCATTTTTAGCATCAAAACTTTCATTTTATTTTCTGTTAATTCTGTTGTTGTTGTTGTTGTCGTCCTCCCCTTTTTTTTTATTTAAATGAAGGGAGGGTGTGTAGAAGGAGAAAGACATCGTTTTATTTGAGATTGTTGTTGTTTTTTGTTTTTTAGATGGAGACTGTTACGTCCAGTGAAAGCTGAGACTCTTGTTTTTTTTTTTTGCTGCTTCATTCATACAGAAATAAAGAGCTTCAGAAACTGGTGTTTTAAATTGAACTGTTCCTTCACACTGTGTCTAGCCGTAACCTGAATGCACCACAAGCCTGTCATTTAAAAAGACCCCCAAAACACGTCTTTTTGAAGCTTATTTTATAACTAATAACAGATTGTTTTCAGATGGACCTCCAAACAAACTAATAAGAAGGAGTGACTTTAGCGAACAACACCGAGATAACTAGTGGAGACATTTTATTGACTGAGAATTTAATAAGAGAAGTTGAATGGGAGTCTATGAAGCCAAAGGCGCTTTGGAGCCGACCTCTAGTGGCACTCGGTGGTATTGCAGCTGAAGACACTTCTGCATTTTTCAGAAGTCCACTTTTATGTCCAGTTTATGGTTTAAACATCTCTTTCAGGATTGGTCGTTGCCATGGTGTTGCGCTGTGGATGGAATTCCACCTGACCGATGACATCACCGTCAGCGGGGGTCTAACTGGACCAATCAGTGAGCAGGTATCAGCTTTCATTCAGAGCTTTGTTTCCTGAACAAAATGAGTATTTTCTGTGCCCCTTGATTTACATACTTTCTTTTCTTCTCGTAATCCCCCCCCCTACCCGCCCCTCAAAAGAGAAAAACTTTGGGTGTAATACGCTTCGTGTATTTTTGCTTTTATATTGACATTATATTTATGCAGCAATAATACTTCTGCATGTACATTTTGTGTTTTAACTGAACAGAATTATTTTTTTTAATCTTGTAAAATGTCTGAATCTTGACCAGTCATCTGGTGAGATCTGGATACACGAGTGTGGCGGCTGCACCTCCAACCCTGAGGTTTCAAAATAAAAGCACACAACAAAGTAAAACAAAGAAAACTTCTGAAAGATCGGACTTTAGTGTCGCGTCGCTTAGTTTCGTACAGCACAAACAAACCAACCAAAGACCGGGTTGAATCGAGAACAAATCTTCAAGTCTGTTTTCAAACTGCTCATCTCACCATGAAGACGTGCAGTCAAGTGTAAGAATGAGATATTTATGTCAAATTAAACAAAGCCTTTGTTATTATTATTATTATCAGTCATTATTTAATTACTTTAAACTGTTTTTTTAGAATCCAACCTTTTGGTTTTTAGTCAAGAGTTTGAGTGCAAAGAGCCAATCAGGAGCCTTCAGAGGCCGACGTGAAGCGTTGCAGATTTAATTCTCGGTTGTCGGGCTCTCTCCCGCAGGGCGACTGTGAGTGGAGTCGACACAGGAAGCAGGGCGTGTACTTCTTCAGGTCGGCGTGGGAGAGTTCGGGTGACGGCAGGGCGGCGGTGTCGTACAACTTCACCTTCGAGCCCAGCTTAGGAGACATTAAGATGGACTTCAGCGTCAAGTCTCAGTGACAAAACTGAGATTTAACACGTGTGGTTTCGCCATTATTATTATTATTATGAGTGAAAGCGCCATTTGCCTTTATAATTACCGAATATCTTAAAATGATAAGGTGTCCATGATCATTCGCAGTGTTTTAAGACTGTTACCTCTAACGACTGTAAAGCCTTAATGTTATAATTATTACTATCAACAAAATGATGAAATATTCACGACTTCTCAAAGGTGGGCGACACTGAGGGATATTTTTGAGTTATTAGGGAAGCAAAGGTTTTGGTGAATGAAGAGGCCAAATGTTGTCACAGAAGTGTTTTTAACATTTTATTCTGGTTGTCCTTCGTTCGGCTTCATACTCGTTTCTGTGAACGGATTGTAAACGTCGTTTCAAAGCCAGTCAAAGGACGAATCCGGTTTATTTCAACCTCTCGTGATTCCCATTAATTTGTCGACCGGTCTGTTGTCAGTGAGTCGCGCAAACTTTGTGATCTCCACCTCCGTTGTAGAGAGTTCGGTTCGAGGTCCCATTATGTAACGTCTCTGGTGCTTTATTTATAGTCCCGACATCCTCATGAAGATATGTTTGTGTTTTTCAGTGTCAAAAACCATTTCAATACCATTTTACGTCTCTAAAGCTTTTCTGTGGCGCTCTTCTGAGAATAAGCTGTTTTTAATGGGTGTTTCTACGGCTCAATAACTGCTGATAACAAACCACCTCGTCAGCTGCGCTTAAAAATGACCGTTACAGAATGGTAAATAAAGTTTTGATCAACTTCCATCATGGACGTAACCACTTCCTTTGTGGGGGGAGTTGTGTGCCCCCCCCCTCCAATATTGAGAAAATACTAATCTGTCCCCCATACAGTAGAAAATATAATAAATATATCCTTTCATGAACACCGTCAACTTTTGTGTCTCTTGTTATTTGCTGTTTATTTGCAATTTATTTCCCATTGTGAAGGAAAACCTAATTGTGTGACTCCCCCATCCCTGTTGTACACTCTAGTGCAGCTCTAGTAATGATGAAAAATCTGAATATACCATCAGATGACATAAACAGTGAAATAAACACCTTTAAACATCCCAAGTTTGGCTTCAGTTTATTGTAATGAAATGAAACACTTCTTTTCCTTTATATACATAAATAAGCGTTTACTTCCCGTGCCATGATTTTCATTTTCGCCGCACGTTTTCTCCAGCTTCACTCCGATCTCACTTTTAACGCCGGTGGATTATCGAGGACAACCAGTCTCCAAACACCCCCACCCCCCTCCCTCACCCCTCTCGCCCCTCTCGCCCCCGCCACATCAGCCGTGGCGTCCGACGGAAACGCTGCGTTCAGCTCCAGCGTGTGACCGGAGGGTGTCGTGGCATTCGGGTTGGATGGAAAAAGACAAAAAAGAAAAGGAATGTGATGTTTCGCAGCAGGAAGCGGTCGAGGCGCGAAATTCTGCCGCTTCAGGCGTCCGTCAGCGTCTGGTTGTCCAGGACGATCTTCTCTCCCGGTTTGAACGCCGGCATCCCCATGTACGGGCAGCTGGCACATCGGAAGGCATCGCCCAGGTAACACTGCCGCGAAACAAAAAAGTCATTATTTCTTCTTCTGTTACTACTGATGCGAGAGGAAATGTGAAAAAAAAAAAAAAACAATAAATAAAACATTTTGAAAATGAAAGTGTCCTCACGCTCCCACAGGCTGATTTTGGAAGGTCGGTGGTCGGTTTTCCTTTCGCCTCCTGGTCCAACTCTTCAGCCAGCCCGCACGTGCTTCACAAACACACAACATACGGGATCACGTCATTTCTAAGGGCTTCAAAACGTGCTTAGAAGAAGCAGAGGTGGGTGGAGGAGCTAAAAGCCCAAATAAGTGGAAGTTTAGAGTATAAAAGTTTCTACCAAAAAAATGTATTGTTTATAAAAATGTGTCAAAATTCCCATGTCTCTTCTTTCTGTCTCCTATTTCACATGTTATGATTTGAAAAATAATCTGAAAATCGCACGTGCGTTGTGACCATTATTTTAAAAAAAAGAAATATAAAGAGTGTCGACATTGTTGTAGAGTCCTTCCGGGATTTACAGTGAGATTACAGAAGTGGCTAAATGAAGTTTTAGAGAGAGAAAAATACAAATAAAAATGGAGATACACTTGAATAAAACACAGTCAGACATCAGTCACCTGATTTCAGTACAGAAAATGTGTTTTAACAATAAACAAATGTGAGATTTGAATCTTTTTTTTTTTTTTTGTAGCTTAAATAAAAGCTTTTTTTTTTCTCTCTAAAAAAAAAACCTACTCGAGTAAGAAGCAAAACAGATGCTGCGATAGAACCAAAAAGCCCAGAGCGCTCTGCTGTGGCTCCTAAATACTCGAAACATACTTCTATTAATGAATAAGGAAAAAAAAGAAAAAGCTTTCACCAGTTCTTGCAGGCTTTCTTCTTCTTGGCGGCTCCCTCTCCACAGGTGGGAGCTTTAAGAGAAGCCGCATCGGGCTTCTTCAAATCCTCCTCGTCCAGCAGAGCGTCAGAGTCCAGCAGGTCCTGCGGCCGACGGGGACGTGAAAACACGACGCAGACGAAAAGCAGCACAAACCGCTGAACGGACCGACCTCTGAAACCGTTTCAATAAAAACTGAACCTGCGTAAAAGTAAAACGTTTGACTCACCACGTCGTCGTCGTTTATGTCGAAGGCCGACAGCGTCCACATTTTCACGGTGTTCGGATCCAGAGCGGGTTTCTCTGCTGGAAATCACAGACGGTCGAGAGAGTAATCGGCTTCACGTCAACCCCGAAAACATAAAGAGCCTCACGGGAAACCGAGAGAGGCCGTTTAAAATCAAATAGAAAAAAAAAATACAAGTATGCGACATAATGACGATAAATTATTATGAAACAAAAAAAAAGGTAGCGTCTGCACGTGTTATGTACGATGGAGGTCCGCTCAAAGACCTCTCGATAGGTCCTGTTACATGTTTTATTTCTAGCGTCTGGGTTTTATGGTGTTTTATGTGTGCAAATTAAAAAAAAAAAAAAAAAAAAAAAAAAAAAATACGTAATATTTGCTGGTTTGCAAATTATTACCTTCAAGGATTTTTGTGACAAATCTGTGATATAAAAACTCTCAATTATAATGAATTCTCTTAAAGCAATAAAAAAAAAAAAATAAATAAATAAAAATGCTTAATTCAACGGTGATCATTTTTGTAATTCCTTGCTGTACAATTTTAAACATTTTAAATATAAAACCCACATCAGGATATTGTTTTTTGCATCTGAAGCTCATGTTAGAGAAAAAAAACAACAACATTTAAACCGCGCTTAGAAAACCGACCTGGCTGTTGTGTCTTTTTCCCGAATGACAGCTTGAGCTGGCTGGACGATCCCACTTCAAAGTTGGGCTTGGAGGCAGATATGCGAACTCGAGAGAGGGTGTTGCCTTGGTAACCGGTGGCCGCCCTCAGGGAGCTCAACGCCTCGGGACTCAGTTCTGCTTTATTGACCTGAACGGGGAAGAAAAAAAAAAAAAAAAAAAGACGATCAACAGATCTGAAAGGAGATTTTCTGAAAAAAATAAAAAATAAATAAATAAATAAGTCTTCAAAAAATGTCGATGGGGTACCAATATTTCAACATGACAAGTATTGAGACTAAACAGCAAACGCATAATAAAACACTATAAAGAACAACAAAAACCTTTCAAGCATAAACAAAAACAAATACATTCACAATATAACGAGTTTCTGATGCAAGTAATCCATTTTGTCATATTCTCAATTTAACTATTTTTATGGATTTCTCAACTTAAAATTAAGATAGATCGATCGATCGATAGATAGATAGGATAGGATAGGATAGATACTTTATTAATCCCCAAGGGGAAATTCTTTCACTCCAGCAGCATTTATAGATACAGGAAAAATATTTTCCATGATGTAAATACTGTATATCAAGTTGTTCATTAAATTCATTACTGTTGGTGATTTGTTTTAAATCACCAACAGAGATTCTCAACAAATGGTTCTTTCCTCCAATTCAAGTTCGTCCAGCTCAAAATTTGAATGAATTTAGTTTGGAAAGATACGTTTCCAGGATGTTGTGACTCTTAACCCCCCCCCCCAAAAAAAACAAAACAACACAAAACAAAACGTCAGAATCTTTGAAACAATTCTCATAAGATGTCCGGCAGTCAAACAGAGTTAAATAAAACCAAACAACATCTTCCAGCTCAGTTCTCTCTACAATAGAAAGCGAGCTCTAATGAAACAGATGTTTCTCCTGATCCTGCTTCACGGTGTCGTCGCCTTTGTGGATTTGTGGAGCACTTCCCTCTGGTGCCTGATGCACTGCAGTGCAACTGTAACTGCAGAAACGTGACCTGGTTTTTGAAACAACAACCGCGCCTCACAGACACAAAAGACCCCGGGGAGTGTTTTCCATTTTTCAGTCTCCGAAGCGACTCGCTCACCTCCGCCACCGACATGAAGCCGGACAGCTTCAGAGCCGACACCAGCTTCTCGGCGGTCCTCACGCTCGCCGCCTCCGAGCCTGAAACACAAGACAGATACGACTCGAACACAACCGCAGCACGAGCAGAGCTGCAATCGGAGCAGGGCGGTGACTTTATGGATTAAAAACAGCAGAGCGATAATAAGACGATCTATTCTGTTTTTGTTTTTGAGAGGGATTTTATCCGTATAAAACATAATGTTATGAAAAATGTCTAATATTTTTTCGTTTTTATTGAAGCTTATTTAGAGGTTCAAAGATATCGTCCCTGTGATTTTTGTCGTTTTACCATCTCTGTATAAACTGTACAGCGACGCTGCCTGACCCCGAGAGTCGGCGCCATCATGCTAGTTTGGAGCAGGAAGTGACCATATTTGGGCGGGTTGGGGGAGGAGCGAGCGGCGGATCTGACCGATCTCACTGGAAACCCAGCGATACAAGTCCCGCCCACCGATAGCCGTCAGCCTGCTTTTTGAAGCGTATTTCATATTCGATGACGGGATTCTTTTGGGAACGTCCGGGGTCCCTCAGGAGGAGCTGGGTGATAAATCGACGTATGATAAATCGATTTAGCGTCTCTCACCTGTAACCGGTTCGTCCAGGAGCAGCTTCCCGCCGGGCTTGAGCACTCTGGCCATCTCCGCTAGAGTCTCCAAGCTGTGGACGGAGGAGGTGTCAGCCAGAAGGCCCGACAGCACCCAGTCGAAGGTGGAGGCTGAATGAGAGGCTGAGGAGAGGAAGATTTCAAGCTCACTCCTTAAATGACGCCTTTCAGGGTATATTAACTGTGCTGGACAGGAAACGTGTAAAATATATTCACATTTTTCTTATCCAGATGCTGATGCTCCAAAAAAAAAAGTTAATACTTTGTTTAAAAAAAAAAGAAAAAGAAAGAAACTCTCACTACTGTAGACAACTCCTAAACAATGCTTGTATTCTGCCTAAATGTCCCAATAATAAGGAATCATTTTTGATTTCCTGTTTCAACAGAAAATAACGCGCTTTCAGACTTTTCTTCACGAGAGAATAAATCCCAGCATACACTCTTTTTAACACAAAAAACAAGAAGTCTTGGTGGTTGTGACTTTTAAATCAGGCGGAGGGTAACTCACACAGCAGCAGCCTCTCCATGTTCTCTACTGCCACTTTGCCGTCGCCCCCGACGACGCCACCGAGCTCCTCCGCATACCGCTTCAAACCCGCGGGCGACGCCGGCTGGTCCCACACAAACATCACTTTGTCTCCCGCTCTGACGCCGAGGTCTGCCATGGTGTCCTGGAGGAAGCAAAAGATTCACTCAGGCTCGGGGGGAGGGTGGGGGACTTCAAAACGGGGAAAGAAAAGAAAAGAAACTACAGCATCATTTGGTATTTTGCTCATCTTGAACTGTGACATCTTTCCCAGGAAACACTACATAAATGTTCATGGGGAGGTTCAAGAATTCAGCATTTGCTCATAATGACAGACTAACTGTACCAAGTAAACTTAAAGCCGCCCCATATTTATACAATAACAAAATAAACAGCGCCGGGAAGGTCAATAGCCTCGTCCATTCAACACAACGTCAGTGAAGGTCAAAGACCACTTTCACAGTTTGACCAAAAGGGGAACTTCAGCTTCAATCGGACCACTTTGACCGGAGTTGGGTAACGTAAAGCAGATTACTGAGAGTTTTACTACCATGATTTACACTGTGTATTCGTATTTAATAGAAAGGGCTGAGCTGGAGCAGAATTTGTAATTGAAAGTTCAGCCAAGTTTAGACATTAAATGTTAAAATACCAGCTTTGAGCCTGCGAAGTTGAAGACAAGAGTCTTTACAAATCTCACAAACACTCGTCCTGATGCAGACAAAACCAAAAAAGATAATTAAAAGTAAACAGGATGCACCTTGGATCCACAGCAAAGGGGCTGAATCCTTCAAGTCTTTTCAGATATTCCTAAAAAAAACAAAAAAAAAAAGAAGCTGTTTAGACTCAGTTGTTATTGAATGTATTGATTGATGGCACACAAAAAAACAACAACAACAACAACAAAAAAGCTGTTTAGACGCAGTTGTTATTGAATGTATTGATTGATGGCACAAAAAAACAACAACAACAAAAAAAAAAAAAGCTGTTTAGACTCAGTTGTTATTGAATGTATTGATTGATGGCACAAAACAACAACAACAACAACAAAAAAGCAGTTTTTTTTATAAAACTATTCTTTTATTGACGTAAATATTTACGATTTTTTTTTTAAGCCTAAACTGAAGAAATGTCTCAACGTTTCTCTTTGAAAGTCTCCAAGCTTCTTCCTCCGTCAATAATAATCAATAAAAACCGGTTATAAAAGTGACGTTATGATGTAAAAAGCCTTTTGTTAAATAACCGTTAGCACGTGAAGATAACGAACAAACAAAAAAAATAAAAAACGTGACGCAGGAGCCGGTGTCCGGTGTTACCGCCGGTGTTACCGCCGTGAGAGGCCGTTAACGGCTAAC
This sequence comes from Embiotoca jacksoni, assembly GCF_022577435.1. NCBI lineage: Eukaryota > Metazoa > Chordata > Actinopteri > Embiotocidae > Embiotoca > Embiotoca jacksoni. Next base: position 23,983,219 of record NW_027185381.1, on the reverse strand, counting down.
CGCGAACATTATGCACTTATGTTTACGTAATATTGTTTTAAAACACCTCCGGTAGCTTAATTACTTCAATAAAAAGAGAGTAAAATTGGTCGTACGCCGCAATTTACCTCCCGTCTCGACTGCAGTTGAAGTGTCGACGTCAGAATTGCGTTTCCTGTTTTGTATTTTCAAAATAAAAGCTTCGCGAACGTGTTGTGCCGTTTTTGGGGGTTTTTTTTTTGGGGGGGGGCAATCGAAGTATCCCGTGGAAACGTGAAAATATAGTACGCGATGTATTTTAGAGATAATATGAAGTACTTTGTGGACAAAAGGTAGATTATTTTCCCCCATACGAAATAATTTTATGAGTTTTAGTTTAAAAAAAAAAAAAAAAAAGCCTTTATCTAGTTGACTTCCGTTTCTGACCGAGTCGCGGTTGAAGTGACGCAGCTCTGAAACCTCTCCGTGCAGCTATGGCGGTGCTGCTGAGAGGTCTGCGAGCTGGAAGGACACTCCGGGGGCTGGGCAGCGGTAAGACGGCCACCACGGCTTCTGGTTGTTGGGTGTTAGTAAAGAATATGATGGGGGGGGGGGGGGGGGGATTATTCCTGCACTGTGCATTGTTTCGGCTTTTTTTTTTTTTTTTTTAAGTGAACCTATTTTGGACCCGAGCCACTGTTGACGTTAACTGTGTGTGCCAAAGTCATGAAGGACAGAATCAGCTGACATTAAACTGGCTGCAGCTCCAAAAAGTGCATTATTATTATTATTATTATTATTATTATTATGAGGACAGTTATTGGTAAAGTAACTTGGTCAGGTAGACCTCAATCCAAACACATGCATTGCATTGTAATCATGTAAACAAGTTCCTGCAGCTGGGGGGGGGGGGGCGTCCTCTGTGCAGTTATGCAAGCTGTCAAAGTGTTTCTAATAATATAGCTCTTGTTTTTTTCTATCTACTGTATCACAGTAGGAGCTTCACATGGAGAACACACACACGTTTTATCTATTATAGGACTATATTTATGTTGAGGTTGAAGCACGCAATACAAAATAAAAGCTGCAGCGAATAATCGATTGGTTTATGATCAACCGGAATTATTCTGCAGTTATTTAGAAATTGAAATATATTTTTTGGGCATTTCTCAAATAAATATATCAAATATTTGCTGCGTTTAACTTCTAAAACATTCTCTGAAAAATTTTGTACTTTTTTTTAATTATTGTGTTAAAACCAAATTTTTGAGCTCAAAGGAAGTGATTGGTTTTGTTTAGGAATCGGCTCTCACCTGAATCTCTAGGAATTAATCCAACTATTTCTCCACCGCAGTGTTGGCCGCACCATCAGCAACAAACCCTACGTGCAGCAGCCTGAGACGAGGCTTCCACTGTGCAGCGCTGAGGCTTCGGGACGAATCCAAAACTCACAAACCCTCCTCCTCATCATCATCATCATCATCCTCCTCCTCCACAACCTACCATGAGCACTACCAGGCTCACTCTGCCGACCAGGACGCGGCAGGAGCTTCGAGGGATGAGCCGGCGGCCGAGGAGGCTGCCAGGCCGAACACCAGGTCAGTCGGAGCAGAAGCGTTCAGGATGTCCGTCACGGAGAACTTGTGTCGCGTCATTAAAGCTGCCGCTTCCCGATGCGGAGCAGCGCCGGCGATACTTCTCTCCTCGTGCTTTATTTCCGCTTAAAAACATCCCTGTTTGTCCGCGTACAGTTACCAGGACCAGAGCGGAGAGCAGGGCGAGGAGTACGAAACGGAGGAGCAGCTTCAAGCTCGCATCCTGAGCGCCGCTCTGGAGTTTGTCCCGATGCACGGCTGGTCGATGGAAGCCGTTGCGGCCGGCGCCGAGGTGAGCCGCTGTCCAAATGGAAGAACAACTCGCGTCGCACCGAACGCACCGTCGATACGTGGAAATTTGTCTAAAAAAAAAAAAGGCTTCAGTGTCATTTTAGAGAAAGCAGAGATGTTTTAATAAAAGTGCAGATGTTTGTCAAACAGTCCAAAATAAATACAGACCTACAGAGAAACTTAACTTGAAAATACGATACGCCCGACATGGGAAGTGTTTGTCCTAATTTAGTTTTTGAACAGTACAAACGGGCAAATACAAACCACCAAAACAACAATAAGATGTTATTCTTCTATTTCACACCTTCTAATGGGACATAAAAGCACCATTCAAGAAGGAATATGTGAGAAAGGACTAATAGAGTTGCAGCATGTGGTGCATCCTGGAAGCTGAGAGCTTTCAGGTTCCCACCAAGACCTGCATCATCCTCAGTTTGTGTCTCTCTTCCATCAGCTGTCCAATAAAGACAGAAAAAAAAAAAACCTCAACAAAGATCAGCACATAAACAAGAAGAAAACAGAATCCTCAGCTGTAAATAGAGATTTCAGATTGTTTGTGTTCACTATTATTTGTCTAATGTTTGTGTTGGTTCCAGACTCTGGGTTTGTCCTCGGCCTCCACCGGCATGTTCTACAACGGAGCCGGAGACTTGGTCCTACATTTCATCGCCCAGTGCAACGCACAGCTGACAGAGATCCTGGCGGAGCAACACAATCAGGTCCAGCTGGGCCAGGCGGAGTATGTACACACACACACACACACACACACACACACACACACACACATAATTCTCTGTTACAGCTCAACATAAACCGGTCATGGACAAACAATAATTTAAGGCCCATTGAGAAGGGATTTGAATTTATGAGGGTTGATGGGGGATAAAATACGGTCTCTGATTCCTGGTAATTTAACTCATCCTTCTGGACCCGATTTTAAACTTTCAGTCTGTCATAGACACGAGCATTCAGCAACTTTACATCCACAAAACTTCAGAATCATTTTAAAAGACAAACTCTTGGCTTCAGACTCCATTTAAATCACAGGGGGAAAAAAAGGAGGTAATTTCACCTGAAATCATTATTACTCGAGAGGGGGTGAAAAACATCTCGCATACGTTGGATCATTTGAATAAAAACACCAACCTGTGGTGGTAATATTAAAGCCATCCTTCCTCCCCTCAAGAAATTAATCCAGTCTGAAAGATACTTTTTTTTTTAATTAACTTTAAGATTCACTTTCCTTGAGTTTCACAAAAAAAAAAAAAGTTCTCCATTTTCATTTACACGTAACTAAAGTGGACTCTGTTCAAACATATTAAAAAATGACAGATTTCACCTTTTTCATGTGTTGCAGACCTAAGAAGACTGCCGACTTCCTGAGAGATGCCGTAGAGACCAGACTGCGGATGTACACCCCCTACATCGAAACATGGCCGCAGGTAAAGTATAACTCCGGTGGATGAGTCACAGCAGAAGATGAGCAGCCAGGAACAGAAGTGACGCAGACTTTCGTGTCCTCGTTCTCCAGGCGATGAGCATCGTCCTCCTTCCTCACAACATCCCCGACAGCCTGAAGCACCTCTCCACCCTGGTGGACGACATGTGGTACTACGCCGGGGACCGATCCACAGACGTGAGTGGATCCTGTCACCCTCCACTCCCCCCCCCCCTCCTCTTCTTCTTCTTCTGGTTATAGCTTCCTGTCCCCCTTTCATCACCACCCCCGCAATAAACAGCCTGTCACCTCCTAGGTTCCCCCCCCTCCTCACCACGCGCACCAACACCCGACTTGTTGTCACTGTTTATGGCAGCTGTCACTTCAAAATTGAGAATATATATCAAAAGAGGTTGAAGCCGGTTCCAGTTTAATCATCATCGACCACAGCAACAATCCTGCTGCTGTTAAACTAACAAGGCAACAGCCAAGAGAGAAACGGGGTTCCCACAGGTCAGGGAATATCAGGGAATATCAGGGAATATCAGCATATTTAGATATTCTGTGTATATAGCTTCTGTGTGTATTTATACATCGGGCTTTATTTCTTACATTTTCAAAATAATTTTTTTATTCTATTCTATTTTTATTGTATGCGTATTTGTAATTTAATGAATTATTGTATTTCTGTGTAGTTATCTTTCCCACCTGTATTCCTAAACTGCTGTGACGACAACATTTTCCCACTGCAGGATTAATAAAGTCTTATTTTATCTAAAGTTAACAGAGTAAGTCATTTATTAGTTGTTCTGTATTTACCGTCTGACTCTTTTCTGTTGTAGATGAACTGGTACACCAAACGGGCGGCGCTGACGGGCATCTACAACACCACAGAGCTGGTGATGGTTCAGGATTCCTCTCCAGACTTCCTGGACACCTGGAGCTTCCTTGATAATCGAATTCAGGATGTGGTCAACATGGCCGGCACAGCCAAACAGGTAGAGAGCACCTCCTATAGCATTAAACACCAACACAGATGAAGTGTGGTCATTAAAGAGATGTTTTTTTATACTCATCTCGGAGCTCACGCATCTCTAAGTTCCTCAGCTTCATCCATCAGTGGATTAATTTCATAACTGACCTCAGATCGAAAGAAAACCACCTCCTCCTTCTACTTGACGAGTACTTTCCTAAATATGTCAAAACAGCCTTCTCATGACTTTCGACCCGTTTCTCCAGTCATGTTGTTGTAAATTGTGTTTTCCGCTGTGTTGAATAGGTGCAGTCGACGGGTGAAGCCATGGTGCAGGGGCTCGTGGGAGCCGCTGTGACGGTGAGTCTGTCAGCAAAGACTGACGCATTCAAAGGTTGATTTGAAACAATGTCGGTAAACTGAATCATAAATGGAGAATTAAACTGAAGTTGGCTCGGCACGTCTTGTGTTTTACAGCTGAAGAACCTCTCGGGGATGAACCAGAAGCGATGATGTGAAACATCTCGCACTGATCACAACCATCCGAGTTGCGTCATTAGCTGAAGATCAATTTTCTCTTTGCTCTTATTTCTGATTAAATGTATGAAAAGACTGAAAGCTTTGGGTTATGACTTTTGTTAAGCAAGAGTGAGTCCCCATTTGTCACAGGCGATACGTCTCTTTTTGTCCACCGGCAGGACTTTGACTTGCCTTGTTTCACTGTCCAAGATTTCCTGCTCAGATCATTTTTTTCCCTTTTGTACAGAAGGACACAAAGATCTGTAATTTAGTTGTTGAATGCAGTTCAATAAAGTAAGTACTGTATATTTAACATATTGTTTGTCTTGTCTTGAAGATTTATATTAAATCAGTCATCAGATTATAAAGTACAGGAGTAAAGTCTTGCAGGTTAAAGTCGCTATTTTGTAAAATTTTCACTTAATTAATCCAAGAAAAACCTGTGCTATAAAAATAATTTGAAATGTAAAGTAATTTAAAAAAAAAAAAAAAAAAAAAATCTAATTAGGATATTCAATGCGATGCAGCTGTTGTCCAAATCAAAGTGTCCAATCGTAACGAACAAAAACTTCGTGGGTGCTTTTAATTTGAAATTTGGAGGCATCTATGACCCGGATGTTAAAGAAAAACCCGCCTCCGTACTTCTCTTGAGCCAATCACTAAGCGCGCCGATAACTCCTGGCCAATCAGCGGCCGGTAAATATTTCCGTGGAGGCCTTCAAGCCAGAGGAGTAGCGTGAAGTCGGGACGGTTATTTTAACGTTAAATTTAAGTCTTATTTAAATCCATAATGCCGTATGCTAACCAGCCGACGGTGAAAATCACGGAACTGACAGACGAAAATGTCAAATTTGTCATTGAAAACACTGACTTGGCGTAAGTATTGACGCTTTCTTTCCGTTCAAAGAGCGTGTGTGAGGAAGAGAGCAGCCATTATTATTCCCAGCACCAAAACACACCGACGTTATGAGACCAAAGACGTGCTCAGATATTATTATGTACCAGAATAATAATGCTGTTTACAACTGAGCATTTCTGTCAATACCGGCTGTGTGTGTACAAGATTATTCTAGTTAGTTTACGAGGAAAAAAAAAATCTGCACAGGTGCAGGTTAATTCCTGCAAAACTAAAAGCTACAATTTGTTTTTTATTGGGATTTAGGAAGAAATTAAATTCATATGCTTTTTAAAGCGTTGTTTTTTATTATTCAGTGGTATGTCAGATCCCATACAACCATGTTTTAAGATGTATAAAATGCTCTGTTTTGAAGAATAGTTCGTGTCTAATGTGATTTTTCTATTTAAAAAAAAAAAGAAAAGAAAATTACCCTTTATAATGCACCTTAGTCTCCTACTTCTTTTATTATCTATGAATACGCAAAGTAAAGCTGCAATGATTAGTTTTAGTTCAGTAATCAATGACTCGGTTGACAGAAAAGATATTGATCTGCAGCTATTTTGATGATTGATGAATAACTGGAGTCATTTTTCAAGCAAAAATCTTTCAATCGATCAATCAACTGTGTCTCCTTTCTTTAAATTATAGTAAATTGTATGTCTTGCAAACAAACAAAAACATTTATGACATCACCTTTTGTCTCTAGTAAGTTGTAATGGACATTTAAAAGACCAGACGATCAATCTATTATAAGCCTCAAATGTAAAAACTTGTTTTTTCTCCTTTTCAGGGTCGCCAACTCTCTCCGCCGTGTGTTTATGTCAGAAGTTCCCACAATAGGTAGAGTAACGCTTTTTAATGTATTGTAACTTTACATTGCAGAGTTGTTGTGGGATAATTGTAACCTTGGATATCTGATTATAAAAAGTACTTTGGTCCACATGCAGTTTAATTTGATGCATCAAACCTCTAAAGCACTAACTCGAACTGGCTTCGCTTCATTTCCAGCGATCGACTGGATCCAGATCGACGCCAACTCGTCCGTGCTGCACGACGAGTTCATCGCTCACAGAGTCGGTACGCGTCGCAGCCTTTAGAAAGACCGCAGTGTGACGCGCTGTTGCAGCACGATAACAACCTTTTGTGTGTCTCCTGTGTTGTCAGGCCTCATCCCGCTCACCAGCGACGACATCGTGGACAAAATGCAGTATTCTCGGGTGAGTGGACCTTCGATTATTGGTCCTCTGTTCCAGTACAAGATGGCAGAAGAGCATGTCAAACGAGAGGGACGAAACCAGGCAGACAAAAACATGAAACATTTGCACGACCACGCATTAGGATTCGATTTAAAACTCCTCTCAACCTGCTTCAGTTGGAGCGAGATCGGCAGCTCATCCCACTGACATGCAGCTGTATTAAAAAAAAAAAAAAAACTGAGTTGTGATTCAGAAGTTAGAAATTATTTTCAGACATTAACATAACAGAAATAACAGGTTTTTTTTACTTTGTAATAAGAGTTTTCTCCCAATAAAACTAGTTTCTTACCTTTTCTGTTGTCAATAGGGGCTCCTATTTGTTTACAATGTTCTCACTGTAAGAGTCAGACAAACAAAGTTCTTCCGAGCTTTTAGTCACAAAAAAAAAAAAGTGATGGATTTGCAGCAATACAGATCCCATACATAAAACCGGTAATTGTTTTGTCAAAAAGATTTGTATTCGGATTAATTGAAAAGTTGCAGCTCCTTCTGTAACTGCGTTCAGCATCAAACGTCGTTTCCCGTGTGTCTCCGCTCGTCCCGCAGGACTGCACTTGCGATGATTTTTGTCCCGAGTGTTCGGTGGAGCTGACGCTGGACGTTCGATGCACCGAGGACCAGACGCGTCACGTCACCTCCCGCGACCTGCTGTCCAACAACCCCAGAGTTATCCCAGTGAGTCTTCTCAGAGGTGGACGCAGGAGGAGAAGCTGACTGTCGTTCTTATTGTTTTTTTGTTTTTCAGGTGACTTCCAGGAGCCGAGACAACGATCCCAACGACTACGTGGAGCAAGATGGTAAGCGTCCAGCTTCTCCGTCGGGGTCAACTTCTCCACCTTCTCCACCCTCTCCTCCCACGTTTTAACCATCTCTCTCTTCCTTGCCGTCTTCCGCTTCCTCTCGTTTCGTTCATCCCGACGCAGACATTTTGCTGGTGAAGCTTCGTAAAGGTCAGGAGCTGCGGCTCCGAGCTTACGCCAAGAAAGGCTTCGGGAAGGAGCACGCCAAGTGGAACCCAACGGCGGGGGTGTCCTTCGAGTATGACCCCGACAACGCACTGAGACACACGGTCTTCCCGCGACCCGAGGAGTGGTACGTCTTCCTCTGTGTTTCTCCTCGTAGAGGGACGAATGTTTTAATAAGAAGCGTATCGATTGACTATTGAACGGATGCACTGATTCGCAGGCCGAAGAGTGAATACTCGGAGATCGAGGAGGACGAGGTTCAGGCTCCCTACGACCCCAACGGGAAGCCAGAAAGGTGAGCAGAGCATATCTGATGGGGGGGGAAGCAGTGAAATCACCCTTTTTGTGTGTGTGTTTTCAATTTTTTTTATTAAAGGCAGAAACCCTGAAATCGGCTCGTCTCTACTCTGCGCAGGTTTTATTACAACGTGGAGTCGTGCGGCTCTCTGCGACCGGAGACCATCGTCATGTCGGCGCTGGCTGTCCTCAAGAAGAAGCTCAGCGACCTGCAGACGCAGCTGAGCCACGAGATCCAGAGCGACGTGCTCACCATCAACTGAAGACAAAACCTGCTGACGCGGCAGGATTTCACACGCCGCTGTTAACACCAGAAGTATGAAGACGACTGCAGCTGTATCCTCTCTACAAACTGACCTCAGATCTGGATGGACTTGTTTTCGTTTTCATTGACTTTAACATCCATTTCTTGTTTTTTTTTTTTTTTTTTTTGTCTCAGTCACCAAAAGTGTAAAATTATGTCGGCAGCGATCAAAACAAAGGCCGTGTGTGTGTATGTTACAACATGTATTTGTTCGAGAGTCAGTTTGTCTGAGACCGATACAGATTTAGCTTCGTTGTTGTCCCACTGAAAACTGTAATTATTTTGTTAAATGTTTCTTTTTAAATAAATATTTTGGAAGGAACATCTGTTATCTTCTGTTATTTTATTTTTAGTTTCTCTGTGGGTTCAAGTATTAATTTATCTGCAAAGTACAAGAAGGAAAGTACAAACAGTCTGAAAATGAGATGGGGGGGGGGGGAAAGGGTAACACCTGACATTTTACCACATAAGCAAGATAATGCCTCAGAAATTTTTATTTTATGTGTGTGGAAAAAAACTGGATAAAAAAAACCCAGCAGTAGCAGATGAAGTGTGATAAAATATTTAACGAGCAGGTGACCAGGAAAGACTATTGATCATGGCCGACCCCTTTTGATGGTCTCCTATGATCATGGTCAATAGATTTTTATCAAGAGGCTGAAGTCTATCAACAAAAACTTAACTGGAGACAAGCCTGGGACCGTTAGTGACTGACAAGATCTTAATTTTGCAATATAACAAGTTTTTGTGTATGTTTTTATTGTCTAATTGAGGACACGGCAGTAGATTCAATTAAAGTACAGAAATGAACTAAAATAGGGGAGAAAAAAAACCACAACACAAAGTTACAATTTTCTTATTGAAAATGAATAAGCTACAATAGCTGAGGAGCTGAAATAAACATAAAATAGCCAGCTGACAGCTTTTATTTTGGCAAAAGATTGTAACATTTTTGTTAAACTTCCGTCAAGGAGGCTTTTATTTTGAATGTTTCAAAAAAACATATTTATTCTTGCTTTGAGTGCGACCCTGAACACATCACGTCTCCAGATGGAGGTCAAAACTAGCTCTTTGTGAACAAATATCTGCGGGCAGTCGGCTGGCGAGCTGCGGATGTTGAGGGATGACGACCTCCTAGAGAGGATGCTGTCACGCGGGGATGACGAGGTGAGCCGTATTCTTTTGCCAGAGAAGGTCACGCCAAACTTCATTCGGATTTCTTCAAATTTAAGGTTTCACTTATTAGCAGCAATTCTTACGTGCAATTTTAAAAACTACCACTGTATATGCTGACATATCTAGACCAGCCTTTTAATTCGGCATTAATGTCATCTACGAAACGGCTTTAAAAAGCCATACTTTTTTAAATTACAAGATACCGCCTATTACGGCGCATTTCAGGTAAGGAGGAACTCCAATTAGTGTTTTTTTTTGTTAAATTAATGTTTTTTTATGACATACTATGCATGCCGAATTTACCGAAATTGAACTGAACGCTCAGTTCAAGAAACAAATGTTGTCTTAGTGCATGTTTACGTATGCCTATAAGTGAGACACCGTTAAACTGGTAATTTCCTGAAGCAATTTGGTTGGAAAACCCGTTCACGTAAAATGACAGAAGGTGGCAGACGATATCCGTTTTTTTGAAGATGAGCGTGCATGTAAATGACCTGCTAATTTGCTCAGTCATGCACAACCTACATCACTAGTATGTCACGTACAATTTGATAAATTAATTGAAAGATAAAAAAAAAAAAATAACTCCCAGCTCTCTGAAGCAGGCTAAATATACGTATAATTGGCACTTTACCAGGTTCAATTGATAAATATTGTTTTAAACTTTTGACCAAAAAAAGCATCGTGATTGGAATTCATAAAGTTTGGAATAGGTTGCATTTCCAGTAAAAAGAAATAATAAAAACATTGTCCATTTTTGAAATTTCTTATTTTAATACATTTTTGCTCTTTACCTGCTGTGATTTGTATTTTCCCTGTAATAAAGCATTTTCTATTATCTTAATATTTCAGCTTTACAATCCGATGAAACAGGAGCAAAGAGGATCCGACCATATCTGACCTTCACCGCTGTGGACGAACCGTCGGACTCAGAGATGGCTGTGACGAGGAAGAGGTTCTCCTCCTCCTCAGTTGAAGAAGACGGTTCAGGCTTCTGTGACAGTGCTCACATGTCTGCCTCCGATACATCCAGCGAAGAAGAACATCCCTGTGCACCTCTGCTCTGGTAAGCTCTCTATCTGCTGCCTCCATCACTCGTCCATGTGGCAGACACAAGACTCGTAATGGAAGTGACTAACACAAGTGTTTTTCTGTGCAGCTGCCACAGCGTCCAGGACTCTTTGCTGAGCTCCAACAGCAGCTTCACCGGATACAGAGGCGTCCTTAACTGGATCATCATCCTGCTGGTCAGTTTCTCATTTCGTCCTCCTAATTGGTGGAAACAGGATATTAGTTTTATATTGAATTACCAAAAAACTATTAGCTGTCATTCTGATTTCCAGGTCCTGACTCACGCTCACCTGTTCTTGGAGAATTTCATACAGTGAGTGTACATAAATGCATACACAGTATTCTGGCCCAACCTCTTTTCAGCTGTACATTTTCTGCTTTAATTTGAGATAGATAGATAGATAGATAGATAGATAGATAGATAGATAGATAGATAGATAGATAGATAGATAGATAGATAGATAGATGTGTCAGTCCACCACCACGTTGGTACATACTAAAATATTGTGGCAACTGTTTGATGAATTGACACATTCATGAATTGTGAGAGCTGATACGGGACTCTTGCTACTCGCAGTATTAAAAAAAATTCCCTGCAGCCCAAAAAGTATTTTCCCCGTAGACCACCTGTGGTCTGTAATCCTGTGAAACAACAGGACAAAAGGGGGGGAAACACTAAGAAAAAAATGTATTCAAGTGGGTGGGCGCCATCTATTAATCCAGTCTTTAATCCAACCTACATTTCAGTTGCACAAATCAAAAATGTTTATTGCAGCAGCCGAACATGTTTAGAGTTTGGCGTCTAGGCTACGCCTCTCATCACGTCGTCATCCTCATTATCATCATTCACCACATCACTCGACCTCTAAGAGTTGGGGAAGAGCTGAACAAAGTAAAACTGACAGCAGGTGTCATACAGACATATGAAAAACTGCTTGGACAAATATCAGAAATCATTTTTTTAAAATTCACTCAGACCAACGGTGTTTATTCATTACAGTATTTTATCCGTGTTAACCAGTAACTAGGGACGAGTTTATGTCTCACACGGGCGCTACAAATGACTTTTCCTTTGTTTTCCACTTCTTTACAGACATGGCTTTTTGATAGATGTCAGAAAGGTTTTGGGGCATCTGATTGAGGACAACTGCAACCGGCCATCTGTCAACCTGATAGTGGGTGAGGAACTCTTTTTTTTTAGAAAGAATGATACCAAACAGCCATTAGACAACTGAAAATGATATCAGATTAACCCATAGTCAGTAAACTCAGCGATGGGATGAGGTTACTCCAGCAGTAAATAGTGAAACCATATTTAGCTTGTTGTTAAGAATGAACAAAATATCCTGTCCTATATCGTGCTCAAGCGTGCAGTGCACACATCTGTCCACCAGAGGATTTTGTGTCACTATAACACTTTGTCTGGTCAAGTGTGAAAAGTACTGACAGGTATGACCTGAGCGGCCCCTATAGTGATGTCACCCATTGGTTTTGTGAACTGTCGTTCTGAATCCTCGAGTTTGGGTTTTTACCGCTTTTAGAGGCGTAATATCTAATTAAAACTGCAAGCAGTGATATGCGGGCCCTCGCAGCTTCACGTCGGGGATCCAGCGGGTCGGGGCCGCCGGCTCCCCGACGTGCAGCACACGAGGGTTGGCATATTCCCGCTTGCAGTTTTATTTTTTTTCTCGATCTTGTTCCTTATTCTTCTTCTTTTTTTTTTTAAAGGCTTTTTTTTGGCGGCTTTAACATCTTCAAAAACTCATGAAACTTGAAAATCATGAAAATTGGTGGCGCAGTGGTTAGCACTGTTGCCTCTCAGTAAAAGGTTTCGGGATTCAATTCCCCCTTCTGTTATGACTTTTTTTTCTTAGATCATACTATAGCATGTCATCCAAATGACTTTCGTCTTTGGTGCTCGGGCCCTAATTAATGACGGGATTATTTTTCTAATGGACTGCCAAAAAACTAATAAGAAGAAGTGACTTTAGCGAATGGCACCACAATGACTTGCATTGACTTCATATTTCATGAGAGAAGTTGAATGGGAGTCTATGGAGCCAGAGCCTTTTTTTGAAAGCCATCCCTAGTGGCCGTCAGTGGTATTGCAGTTTAAGACACTTCCGCACTGGCACTTTTAAAGTTCCGCACTATAAGGTCAAGGGTTTGATCATGGTTGAAAAAGGAGGTCATGAGACAAAGTACAAAGACCTTGTAGACCGATTTCTTTTAAGTAACACAAATTAGCTACGTACATATTTTAACAAATTTCACTTATTTATTTAAGACACTAAGGTGACATACGTAATGTAATCTATCTAAAACGACTTAACCCAAACCGTGACCTTTTCCAAACCTTAACTAAGTATTTTTGCCGAGCCAAAATGTAACAGTGACACGGTGCCCTCTAGTGGACTGACGGGTGTATTACCGGGTTGAAATAAATGTTTTTCTTCCAGCTGCCAACGTGTTTGCCCCGATAGCTTTGCTCCTGGAGAGGTGTCAGGAAAAGGTGAGTCTTTGTTTTTCTCTTCCAAATTTAGACAGGGCATCATTTTCATGCTGCTTTTACGTGCCAGTTGTCTTTTAATATCCTGTTAAACAACTCAAAATAAAACGTGCTGTCAGGGAGCGCTGTCCGCCGCCAACGGCCATCGTTTACATCTCACACTGCTGGGGTTGCTTTTGCTGTTCCCCGCTGCAGTCATCGTACACGAGCCGATGATATCGACAGGTAACAACTTTATGCATGCAGCTGCATCATATTTACTGTATATATTCAATAAAATGTAGTTATTCTAAAAGTTGCATGTGACAGCTGATACGATCAGCAGCTAAAGTCGGTTCTACCAAGCCCCTGGAGGGTCACAGTGGGAATTTTATCCTGGACTAAAGAGAATAAAACCAGAATTTTTGAAAAATGACACTTAATCGACTTATCAAGTTAAAATAAAACCTTTCCAGCCTACATGAAGCCTATAATTATGAATAAGTAAGTGATGTTTTATGATAGACCCTTTTTATGGCTGACAGTTTGACTTGACGAAGAACAGGTGAAACTAATGATGGCTTAATTCTATTAGTCCCGTTTATCCATTACAGTGACATTGTTAACACACCTGTGCTTTGAAGTGTCAACATTTCTGCAGCGATGTTTCTGTTTCATCGTCCACCAGGTGGAGCGTTCTTCTCTCTCTGGTTCTACACTGTTCTGGGGATGAAGCTTTATTCATACCAGGAAACTAATCGCTGGTACCGCCTGGCTCATTTAGGTATTTCTTCAACACCACAGGTTTTATTGACGCCATTTCAAAATAAAAGCATTCATAAATCCACCAACTGCTGCTTTTTTATTTGTGTTCAGAGGAAGACAAGAATGGATCGCAAAAAGACCACAACGAGCATCTGACGCTCCGAGGTGAAACTGCTCGTCTGGGATTAGATGATATTGGATTTTTTTGACAGTAACTCATGAGAAAATATTTTACTTCTTTGTGACTTTGTCTTTGGTTTCTCAGATCTGTATTATTTCCTCCTCGCGCCCACACTGTGCTACCAGAGAGACTTCCCGTGTACTCCCAAGCTCCGTGTCAATAAGCTGCTGCACAGGTTGCTGGAGATGGTGAGCTGAACAGCCAATAAATAATATAAGATATTAATTTACAGAGTGAGAAATATAGACACATAAGAACCTTTTATGGACATCATCTCCTTCCCTAATTACAAATAAACCCCATATTAATAACAACATAGCTTGCTAGTATAATAAGGTGCACAGTATGGAAGCTTTCAAGTGCCAAAATAAACAAAAGAAATAAACTGAAAAACTAGACTTGTATATATATATATACATATGAACTGATATATACATATACCCTTTTTGTGTTGCATTTACTCATAATTAAATAAAACAAACATTCTGTATGTTACGTTTGAAATTATCATTATTATTATTAGGATTTTATTTACAATCACAACTCCCTTCATAAAAATTTGTGACTTAAGCTTTGTATTTAATTCTACTCTCCTTCACTTTTTTCTTTTTGTGTTGCGATTTAATTTTACGACCCTAGAATACAGTTTTGGTTTGATTATGACAGTAAATGCATAAAGGAAGAGGAAATACACAATCATATAGTGTAAAGTAGAACACAGTTACTCAAATACATAAACGCAAGAAGATTAGTTATTATGAATATTGCCAGTAAAATAATAGGCTCTAAGAAAGTCAGTTCTAGCCACTATAAACAAAACTATCTAAAAAAAACCAACAACCTCTAAACTTTTCCTTTGTCCAGCGAGTATCCACACCTTTCATCAGGCCGACTTCTTTATGCACAAAAAAACAAACTAATAGAGATATAACAGCACACAAAAATATACAGAAGGAAAGAATATGCAAAAACAAAAAAATAGCTGGTTGGAACAGATACATGTGCTCCCGTATATTTATACTATTTCAAATTTCATATAAACATTCACTTGGTCCCTTGGATGAACTGATTAGACCTTCGGGGTCAAAGGTCACTGTGACCTCATGTCCCATTGTTGTGAGCCCAGTTAAGTCAGGAACATCTCGAAGGAATTTCTTCAGATTAGGGACGAACGTTCGCTTGGTCCCACGGGGTGAACTGATTGGACGTCGGGGGGGGGGGGGGGGGGGGGGGTCAAAGGTCAAATCCTTCTGCACACACTGCAAACCATTCCCCATCATGGATAATGCAGTTCATCTAACTGCAGCGTTTTCCTCCTTCAGGTGGTTGTCATCCAGATCATGGTCGGCATCGTGCAGCAGGTACAGCAGCGTCCTTCTGTTTTATAAAGTGTGCCACCATGTGTTTACAGTATCTGGGAACTTTCCAGTGCATTATCTATCATAGTGTCGTATCAATACTATCCGTGCACCTTTTTTTTTTATCCTCTCAGTGGATTGAACCCATCTTCCAGAGATCAGAAAACTCCTTCTCTGTGAGTGATCCCTCTTATTTTGTAAATACTAAATCAAATATAACTTCCCACCCTGCGTAACTCACTGTTTTACTTTCTTACGTTAAAACACAGAGTATGGACATCACTATGAGAGTGGAGCACCTGGTGGGACTGGTGGTGAGTCATGTTGAATTGTTTTTAAACAAAATTCAGACTTTTTAGACGCATCAGTTTGGAATTTCCGGGACTGTAAGTGCTAAAATAACTAAGCTAAACTAACAGACAACATCTGGCTGAAGTGGTCACAGATAATCTTAATAACAACAAAGCTAAGAATGTTTGGCCCTGATAATTAGAGATAAAAGTGTTTGTCATAGACACAAAATAGTGGGGAATTGCTGTTAAATGTGTGACATATTAGTATGGCTGACTCGTGTTTTCCTCTCAGGCCCCGACTCATTTCCTCTGGCTCCTCTTCTTCTTTTTGAGTCACTCCTACCTGAATATCTGTGCAGAACTGCTGCACTTCGGTGATCGACATTTCTACGGAGACTGGTGGTCAGTTGTTTCTGCACACTGTGACGTCACGTGTGCGGCGGCATCGCTGTCTAAACCGCGGTTCATCTTTTGTTTACAGGAACGCTACAACTTTGATCACTTTCTGGAACACCTGGAATATTCCCTTTCAGAAATGGTGTCACAGGTATTCGTATGTTCTTGTATTTGAGTCTTCAACGAGGCCTCGGGTTCGACTCAGAAGACGTGACTATCAAATGATTCCCTCCTGCTTGTGTTTACATGGTTCTCTCTCTTCATGTGTATGAAGACACGTGTACTCGCGGCTGGTGGAGAGAAACGTTCCTCCGTCACAAGCCAAGCTGCTGGTCTTCCTGATGTCTGCTGCTCTTTGTGAGGTACAGTGTCATACTGCATGAAGCAAACACCGCTCCCTCTTGTGGTTCATTTGTTTGCACGCCCACATTAATCATCCCTCTCTCCATATGAGCCCGGTTCACTCTCATTAATTTCTGTGAGGCCGCTTTCAGCCAATTGCCGACATTAAGCTGAAACTATCATGACAATGGTAATATGCTAATGCAGGTATAATATCTGTCATGTTCACCGACTTAGTTTAGCGTCTTAGCATGCTAACATTGGCTCATGGGAATAATGATAGCAATCAACTTTCTTTGTGTAGCACCTTTCATGCAAAAAAAAAAGCTGCTCAAAGTGCTTTGAAGCCAGAAGATGACATGCAGTGCTTCACATAAAAACATATAAAGGAACATAACATGTTAAAATGTAATTATCTTTTTTTTTTTTTTTTTTTTTTAAGCACGAGAACAGATGAAATTAACCAATTATCAAATAAAATAGAGTTCAAATATGGAATAATGCCTTAAGTTTTACAGGTATTTTGGTGATAAATCAAAGTATTGAACAATCAAGAGTTTGAAGCGTTTTTATTTTTCTGCATTTTAAAAGGTGTCTTATAAACAAAGCTGAGCTGAGTTGTAGTTTGTTATCAGAGGATTTCTTTACACTACGAATCAGTGTAGCAATCACGTTGTCAAACGATAAAAATAATGATTTTCATTATGTCAGAGCCTTAATTTAATTTGATTAAATTTCGGTCAATTTCAGGTCGTCTGACAAAATGCACACAAAGCAATAAACATCTGCCGTGATGTGTTTCGTCCTCTCTTCTTCTCCAACAGTATCTGATCGCTCTGCCGCTGCACAGCTGTCGTCTGTGGATCTTCCTCATGATGGTATTTGAGGTGAGAACAGACGGTGACACCGTGCTCCAGTTCGGTGTGTTTTTCCAGCTCCTCCACGCACCACGCGGTTAAGTCGAGAAGGTTTTCCCAAATTCTGCGTATATTTATTTATCCCAGCGAATGCCCGTGTCTTCTACTTCCAGCTCTCGGTCGCGGTATTCCTCGGAAACTACTTCCAGGGGAACTACGGCAACGGTTTAGTGTGGCTGTGCCTGCTTCTGGGCCCTCCTCTGGCCGTGACCACCTACTTTCACGACCACTACGTCGGCCTCCGTCGCCCGTCGTCCTCACCGCTGACGTCAGACCGCGGCGTTTTTCTGCAGCTTCGGTGACGTCCGGGAGAAGCGTCCGGGTGAAATCCCCGACTGCACTGCATTCATGAGTAGACTCATTTGACCGAGGATCCGTTTTCATGTCTGGGAAAGAGAATCCACGAGTTCCACCCACTTTTAGCAATACATATACCCTTGTATACTCGTGTGGACTTATATGTATTGGAACTACTGACTATGCTACACTTCCACATCTGCAAAATGTTAATGCAATAAATACCTCTGTTAGTGCTTTACAAGCTTTTGTCTCTCATTCACACATCGGTGGTGCTCGTCTGCCATCAGGAGCAACTCTGCGCCCAGGCTTTTTTTTGTATTTTTTTTTTAGTTAGACAACAATCTGATCTGCTTTGGCTTTTTGATGATGTCACAGAATGGAGTGTCGGGATCGTGACATCACAAGGTAGAATTTCAAAAAATCCAACACACCAGTGAACACAGCTGGAATTTACACACACACACGCACACACACACACACACACACACACACACACACACACACACGCACACACACACATGTCTAACGAGCGAGAGATGTCTTCAGACATGGAAAGAGGCAACGGAAGAACACCGGAGGTACATACGGCACATTTATTTTATTTTCCGCTGTATTTATTCACCTGTGCAGCGTATCTGAAACAAACCGTGCTTGGCATCGAGGGAACACGTATCAACGGACCCTAAACTTTCAAACTTTTTATTTGTGTATCAGTGGTTTCCAACCGTACCTGGAATAATATAAATGTACTCTCAATCACTCGGTTTATCTGCACCTTGATGCAGATTTTTCATATAAAACTTTATTTCAAAAATGAGTAAAAGTTAGTTACTGACGGTGGTTAAATGCATTTTACAGTATTTGTTTCTGGATTGTATTTCTGTCTTGAGAGTTGTTTGTTTGTTTCTGAATTTGTTCAGTATCTTTGCTGGCTGAAAATGAACAGATGAATAAAAGTATTTGTAAACTGTTACATTTACTAAGAAAAAAATATGTTGGCCAAATTGAGCGACAGTTATGTGTTATATCACTCAGCATGGACTCGACCTGAATGTAGACTTGGTTTTGACGTTATGGGAATATATATATATTTTTTTTTACTACAGTCAGTTGTGAACTATATATTTGTGATTTGTTTTGTGTGTTTTCTGCTTCAAAACAAAATCATTTCAATCTTAATTTAAGTTCTATTGAACGGTTCGAGAAGAATCCGTGTTGAGTATTGTGAGGTTCACAGTGACCAGTTTTCTTATTTTTGCACCCAGTTTGGGAAACACTTTGTCAGACATCCATTTAAAAAAATTTTTTTTTTTACTCAAACCTAAAATGAAGAGGCAATACATCATGCAGCACTGGTCTTTTCATCCAAACACAACATGTATAATAATTTATTTATCCGTTTTTTTTTTTTCTTCTTCTTCTTCAGCAATAAATTACATTCATGCTAATCATATTGTTTTTATCTCTCCTGCAGCAGTCCCTGAACCACGGCCTCGTGCCCGTATTTGGTTTGTTCCGTGCACCGCTAGATCCCAACAACGACCAACAACAGCTCTCCAAAGACCTCGTGCACCGTCTTCATCAACGCCTTCTCAAAGCTCAGGAGGCCGTCAAGACTCTGAGAGCTGAGAACGAAACCCTGAGGAAGGACAACGAGAGGCCGACGCTGAAGGACAACAGCACGAAGAGGGGAAAGGAGGAGGTGGAGGACTTCCAAAAGGAAAGGGAGGCGCTAAATGAATTGACTAGACAACAGTGGGAAGAAATCAGAAGTCTGAAGATGAAGCTGTTGGAGTTACAAAACCAACAAATGGAAGAAGGGACGGGCACGTCCGAGAGAATAATCCAAGAGGAACGAACTCGTGTGGAGAGAGAAGTTGCCTCGCTTAAAGAAAGGCTCCGCAAAGAGATGAACAAAAACAAAGAGGAGGAGGCTGTTACAAAACTTAGAGAATCAGAGTTGCAGAAGAAAGTGAATGAATTGCAAAAGGATGTTCAGGAAAAACGTAGTTTTATCTTGAGCCTGATTGATAAATTCAACATTTCCATAGTGGACTACCGAAACACTTTCATCCAGCTGAGACAGCATCAGTCAGAGCTCTGCGAGAAATGGGAGGACAAATGTAACGCTGCGGAGGAGAGGCACAGGAGAGAACTGGATGAGAAGGAGGAGAGCTGGCAGAGGAGGGTGCAAGAGATGGAGCGGGGGAACGAGGTCGAGAGGATGTGGCTGCAAAAAGAAGGAGAGTGGAGACAGAAGACCAGCAGTCTGGAGGAGGAGATCAGAAGGCTGATCGGAGGGCAGCGCCAGGTAAATACTGACCGTTTTGTTTTTTGTTGTTGCTGTGGGTTGAATGAGTATTACAGCATTTTAAGAACTAAAAATATCACTCCATACCAATAGAAACATATCTGAAATATATATTTTTGTGTTTTCAGGGGCCTCGAGGAAAAAAGAAACGAAACCTGTGGTGGAAGAGACGCTTCAGGTTTAGTGGAAGGCCGTTGCAGAGCAGACAGCACGGCGCGGAAACTGTCCCGCTGCTGTCTCCCTCGTAGAGATTCCCAGCTTTGTTATTGGCTCTTTGTTGCACAGCGGAGCTTACGCACAATAAAAAAAACGCCTTGAAGGTCTCACGCTGTTTAAATTGTCTTATCGTTACCGCTCATTCACCTCTCGGCCACGTAACGACGGTGAATAAAAAATAATTGGCTCTTATCAATGTTAACAATGAGTTAAGTGATTATGTTTGATGTGAGAGGGCCTACTTGTGGTGGTGAAAAGTCAGAAGTATTACATTATTTGACAGTTATTCAGTTGTTAAATAAATTATAACAGCACAAAGACGAAACAATTGTCCATTAAACCTGTTTTTTTTTTTGTTGTTTAATTATAATAAAAACAAAAACAGGATATAGACATGGGAATATTTATTTGCATTTATAATACAAACTCTGTTTGATGAGTTTATTTAGGTATTTTTAATCCTCTACACTTTATAGCTCAGTTTGGTGTAAAATTAAGACTTTCCATATTTTATAAACACTTATTTTACGTGATAATTTTTGCTTCCATTATTTCTAAATCTCTGCAATTACCGTTACTGCGCGTTTTTTTTTATTCTGTCAGGCTTGTGACGTTATTACAAAGGTGATGATGTTCATCATTGTTTATGACCCACAATCCTTTGTGCTATGAGAAAGACGTACCCCGGGTCACGTGGTATTGTCACTGAGGCGGAAATGAAAGTTCACCAGCCGCAGCAGCGGAGCACAGCCGGAAAAAGGTACGGAAAAGATCACATTTAAGCCTAAATTGTCGGCTTGTCAATACGTACAGCGTGTTCTGACGTGAACCGCGCAACTACTAACGCGGCTCTGCTCGGCGTCGGGTGATTAGAGCCGGTTTTCTCGGCATGTCCTTTCGTAAAAAAAAATCCCCCTACGGAGCTTGCTGGCTAACAGTTAGCTCCGCGTGGGTCAAGCTCAGCGCATTTGGCTGCATCGGACCGGAAGTGTCGCAACTTCCCTTCAAAATAAATGCGACGAGACGATCAAAATAATGGCAAAACCGTGTTTTTTTTTTTAAATTTAAATAATTTGGGTTGGAGTGCCATTTTTTTTTTTTCCTTCAGTAAATATTTGACTTTAATGTCGATGAATCAATTAGTTGAACGTTAGAAAATTTATATTGAACATTTTCAATAATTGAGCGGTTTATTTACAATTTATTTTAAACATGAATGTTTATCATACGCTTCTTCAAATGTAAGAATCATACGCTTCTCTGTGTTGTAAATAATTGTGATAGTGTGTTTTAGTTTTGTACATTTTAAGACATCATCTGGGTAAATCATAAAGGGCTTTGTTGTTGTTGTTGTTGTTTTGGTCATACTATCGACAAAACAGTTAATCGACTTTTATTTGCAGCCCTACTTTTTTTTTTTTTCTTTGTGTGGTGTACTAGTCACAACACGTTGAAAAAAAAAAAAAAAGCTGAATTTCCAGTTGAATATTAGTTTGAAAAAACTGTGACCGGATGTACCAATGTTTTCTTCGCCACCTTTTTTTTTTTTTTTTGTGACGGTGATGCATAGAAATACTTTGATCATCTTCCGTGTTTGTGTTTTGTGCGCAGCAGCCGGTGGTATTTAATAGGAAGGTGGGACGATAAGATCAGTTCAGCAGGGGGGGAGGAGGAGGGGAGGAGGGAGGAGAGGGGGAGATAGTGTGGGGGGGGGGGGGGGAGAGAGGAGGTGGAGGGGGGGGGGGGGCAGTTAAATCTTCATTAGTTTATATGGAGTTCAGCCAGCGCCCTCTCCGCGCAGCGGATCCAGATAAACGCTGCGCAGCCGGTCAGCTTCTTCCACAAGGTTGACGGAAGATGCTGCGCGCTTTTGTTGTGACAGCTGTTCATCCGTTACTCTGCAGCCTTTTTGCGACAGATCTCAGGTGGGTCTTATTCAGATCATTCAACACGCCGACGAATCGCTTTAACGATGACCGAGCTTGGACACGCACCACCGGGTCTCTTTTTGGGTCTCTTTGGGTCTTTTTGGTCTCGAGCCAACAGCAGTCACCTTGGTGCTGCAGCAAAGTAAACCGAGGATCTCCTGCACAAAACCAGCCATGAGGGGTTAACATTTATTTATTTATTTTTTAAATCTTGACGTATTCTGTAAAGATGGTTATCCGCGACAGCGTTCAGTGTTGCTGTGTGAAGTGTCCTTGTGCTTTTTAAAAATGCAGCAGCCCACATCTCTGACTTTGCTCAAGGTGATGTTGACGGGGGGTCTGATGAGAGTCTTCGTCTCTCCCTGACCCTGAGATGAAGAACAAATCTCTTGTCATCGGTGACATTCATCAGGCCAGGCTGCTTAATACACCTGTAATATACCTTGTTTTTTTTTTAATTATTATTATTATTATTATTAACTACGGTTTGTTCAAATGTTTTGTTTGGGAAATGGAAATGGGAGAAGAGAGTTGAGGTATGACATGCAGAAAAATGGTCATTCTGGCCCGGACTTCAACCGACGTCTTGCTGCCCAGAGCCCATGTGGTATATCCGCCCAAAACGATACGAAAAAGCTGATTAAAATGTGACGGGACTTTTACAGTTCGCCGTCTTGGATCGACGATGCTGTTCTTTTCTCTACCTGCTCTCCGCCACACCTCAACCCGTCCACCTCTGAGCCCGGTCCTGTCGGAGGGTTTTCTGTTGTGATTTAGCACTAAATGCTGTAAATAAAGTTAAATTGAACTATTACAGATTGACTAACTACAGCCTGCACATTAATCAGTCAGTTGTAATATCTCAATAACGTTACAGCGCTCGCAGATGCAGGTTTCTGATGGGTTTTAAGTCGCGTCTGCAACTTTTGCAATTCTCGCAGCCGAATATGTTTTATTTTGCAGTATTTTTCTGAATCTCGAATACTTCCTCCACCTCTAATCAACGCTCTCCTCCTCGTCTGCTGGTTTAATGTAATGTGATTATCTAGAATTAAGTCTGTTGTATCATCTTCTTCCTGACAGTCGTCTCTTAACTCGCAGCGATCGTCGCTGTAAGCTTGAGCCGGGGTTTTTGTTTGTATTTTTTTATTTTTTTTTTCCTTTATGACAACGTTTCAAAGTGCATTTTATGCGTTGGCGTCGTAATTATTGTTTGCGTAAGCGAAGAAACTCGCAGGTTAGGAGAACAACAAGATGGGGGACATTTGTGCCTTGAGTTTGTCCTTAAGGCAGCGCATTGGTGCAGATTTAACGACGTTATGTCCGGGAGGAGGAGGAGCTGCCCGAAAGGCTAAAGTCGGGGAAAGAAAAACGCAGCTATCGCCGCAGCCGACATGAAAGACTTTCTGACGCTGATTCGTGATCTGTAGGTCACCATGATGAAGTATTTGGTGTACCTGCACAAAAAGGGGGGTAAAAACCTGATTTCACCTCTGGCTGTGATGCAGTGGGCGGTTTGCTGTATTATAATGTGTGTGTGTTTGTGTTACAGAGCTGTGATGTCATGGCAGCTGCCAGCGTGAGCAGACCTGGCAGTGCCCAGACCACTGAAAAGTCCCAGTTGATCTTGAAAGGTAATGCTTTTATTTATTTATTTATTTATTATCACCTTACTGACCAAACAGGAGAAGCGCTGTGTCAACATTTAGTGTGCGTTTCATCACTTCCTCCGGCTGTCTGTGCGCATGACGCAGTTTTTCTGCAATTCATTGCATCGATCTTCATCAAAATCACGAGTACAGACGGACACACGAGCAATTTTAACGTTTTGATGTCTTTGTTAGACATTCACGGTGCTGGCGGAGAAAGCGTGCGACTTTAATAACTGAACGTCCAACTGGCATCGCCGGTAGCTCCGGATGAGACCTTCAATTCATCCAGATTCTCAGGATTTCTGTTGTCAGCAGCTCTCTGAGGTGGATTTTCTCTCGTTTGAAGTCCTCGTGTTGTTGTGGGTTGACTTTAGAGTAGCGGCTCATGATTTTGCTGTAATCACCCGACTCTTACTGATCTTACTGACAACCACGCTGACGTTGCACAATAAGATACCTTAACCTTTTAAAAACACCAATTTTTTTAGGCCTCTGCTAAAAAAATTGCTTACCCATAATAAAAAGAGTATATCTCGGCAACCACCATAAAAAATTCTTTCAAAAAAATATTTCAGATGTGTAGATATTAGTATATATGTTCATATTTTAGTAATAGTTTTGCTATAGTTTTGCTAGCCTCTAATTGGGGGGCATAAAGGGTTAATAAACTTGGGACTTCGTTCTTCCCCCTCAATGATGATGAGCTGTGCAGATCCAGACGCAGAAAAGCAACGCTGAATCATGACGCTGCCGCCACCGTGCTTCACCTTTGAATGTCGTTTTCAAACTGGTATGCAGTTGTTGTTTTTTTTTTTTTTTTTTTTTTTGCGCCAGGTGAAGAGCACCTCCGTTTAGATTAGATTAGATTTGACTTTATTAATCCCACAGCGGGGAAATTCGGTCGTCACAGCAGCAAAGAAAACCAAAAAATGCACACAATATGAATTTTTTTTTTTACAAATACGTAAAAGATATAAGAAATAAGATAGATTAAAAAAAATATATTATTTTAGAATAAATACACACACACACACAGACTATGTATACACAAAAAACTACAACAAATAAAATAAGATAATCAAATACAGTTTGGGATGAATGGAAACAAAAATTGTCCGGTGCTTTGAAATGAGATGAACAGTGCGACGATGTTATAAGGTTAATCGGAAACATTTTCCCAGTAGTGTTGTGAAACGTCGAGGTGCCGTTTGGAGAACATCGGACGCTCCGTGATGTTTTTTTTTCTTTGCAGAGCAGCAGTTTCTATTGAATTACTTATGGTGCACTAATAAGATGAGATGTTAACCAGCTTTAATGATCCACTTTAAGCTGTTCGCTGTTACTTTGGGCTTCTTTTTACCTCGCTGAACTTTCTACTTTCTGCTTTTTTGCTTTTGAAGTCATCACAGTTTGATTCCCACTTTCAGGGAGAGTTGCCACAGAACTAAATCGTCTCTAGCTGCAGACAGTTTGTTAAACTGTGGACCGATGAATGATTGAACCCCTGAGATGATTTTGAAGTTCTTTCTAGCTTCATGAAAGTCATCAATTCTTGATTTTAAGTTTTTGCTTGAGTTGTTGTTGTTTTTTTTCATTCAAAGTTGTTCTAACTCACACTCTTGTTTCATTAGTGTTTGTTGAAGTCATCAACCTCAGAGTTCACGTACCTTTTCCAGCTTACACTGTGAATACATTCAAATGGACAAAAAAACCAAGAATACAACATATTTTTATGTTATTTAAGACAATTTTATACATAAATTCTGCTCATTTCAAAAGTTTCACTTGCTTGTAAAATGGTAAAGGTGCTATGAAAAATCCAATCGGGTTTACATACTGCGTTTTTACCGTTAATAACTGTTGTTGTGTTGTAAACCTATCAAATGTTTAACAGACTGTGTCTGCTGGAAACCTTCCGAGTTTTATTACCTGCTAGAATCATATTTCTCTTTTTCTTTTTTTCTCTTTTTTTTTTTGTTACGCTGTTCATTCAGGGTATCGAGCCCAAACAAGTCATCATTTTCAACTGACCTACATTTTCAAAAGAACATTGGCAAAAAGAAAAAAGGGGAACATCCACGATCCAGGAAGTTATCACATTTCAAGGCGTAATGCAGCTCAGGTAGCTCACAGCTCGGTTAATCAGATAAAAGTCTAAATGGGCGTCTAAACTAAACCAGCCGTGGCAGCTTCTTTAGCGTCGCATTGACCTGCGGTTTCTTTCCTCCGTCGCCTCGGTCATCCTTTTCCTTTTTCTAATGGTTTCACTTATATCACTCAAGTTTTTTTTTTGTTTTTTTTTGCTTCTGTCGAGCGAGTATTTCAGATAATTATGCAGCCTTACACCTCTGAGCTCATTTGCTGAACACCTTCATCACACCCTGGCCCCCTGCAGTGTCAAATCATTTGATTTCATGAGTATTATATTGGTGTAATAGCTTTGAGTGTGGCCCAATTGAAAATTCTGCTGCTGTATTAAATGGCACCGGTCCTTTCTGTATGAATTTGACACGATACATCAACCGCCATTAAAAATGTATGAACTATTTTAGGACACCAATAACACAGCAACAATGGTTTCTGAAGAGTACAAATGTCTTTTCTTTTCCTTTGAGGAGGCCAAAAAAAAAAAAAATTAAAAAAAATTCTTCTTTCTCCTCTTTTGTACACTTTTTCACTTTTCGTACGAGCTCTGACTCACCTCTTTATTTGCCGATCTGCTCTCGACCCCCGTCTACCTTTCTTCCCTTTCCCGCCTACCTCCTCCCACTCAGTCCAAAAAAAACCTACATTTGATTTCCTCCATATCTGGCGCTCTCTGTGTCACTTCCCCTTTTCCTCTCCATCATTTTAGTTTTTGCCAGATGTTCAGGAGATCAGAGATCATCACCCAGACTCAGCCAGTGCAGATCTGCCAATGTAATACAGACTAAAGCCTCCTTTTTTTTTTTTTTAATATATATATATCTGTCATCATTTATTCATCCAACTGCTCGTCCTGATCACTCACACTCAGAAAATCTGCAAGCCTGAGTGTGTTTGTCAGTTTTCCTTCCTGCGGTGAACAAATCGGCTCTCGTAGGACTGACACATGCCGTAACGAGATTCTCAGCAGGCCTACAAGAAGTCAAAGCCCTCTAAGCCCGTCTTAAGTCCAGCTCCCCACATGCGGAGCTCCCAGTAGAGACGAGAATCGGCGAACGATCACGAAATGTCAAGAGTGTCCTGAAAAAGGTCGGGGAATTTCAAATAGAGAGTGCAACTTGTCGTTACAGTCCAACTGAAACACTTTATATGCGGGCTGTACTCTTTAAGCTGTGGAAGCACTCTGATGCAGGTATTAAAAGTCCTGAAAATGTCCTGAAACGCTCCACCAGCGTGAACATTGCCCTCCAGTGTCCGCACGCGCTGGTTTCTTGGCCGGGATTTTTTTTTAACAAGACCCCGCACTCATGAAAACGCATGTCTCTCTTTCTTCCACTAGAGGGCGGTGTTTGTACTTTTCAGTTTTTCTTTCCTTCCAACACACAAGCTGTGTCTCACCTCCCTTCGATATATATAAATATATATATAGTCTGAAACAGTGATTCTCTAGAGGAAATAATATTTTGATCAAAAAAGGCATCGCCAGCTCTGATGCTGCCGGATTCATCCAAACACGGATGCTTTTTGCTTTGCAGGAAAGCATCAGGTCAATAAGTCGGATCGCAAAGTCTCATCAGGAGATTTAAATAATTAATGAAGTCACTGGTGCTGTAGCGCCTGCGTCAATTGCACATATGGCTCCACTGTCAGTTCGGAGATGATATCAACAGTATCGATCGGGCTGCTGTCTGATGCTTTCAGAAAGAAAAAGAATAGCAGCCGACATTGTTCAGCGTGTCTGAAGGTGGATTTCAAAACTTGTATCAGAGGTAGTTGTCATCAACGGCCACTAAATGAACCCGAGAGGTTGGTCGGACTGTCTTCAGTCAGCAGTTCAAAGGCAAAATGTCCAGTTTGAAAACCTCGGTCTGTATCTCACTGAGTCAGTTACTGTGAAACAATGATGTAACACGCTGGTCTCTGCTGCTGGCTGCTGTTTTTTCGAGTGATCTGGTTTTGTGATTCTTCTGTTAGATACTCACATTAAAGGCTTTCTGTTTGCAGGTGACATCATTGGAGGCGTCTGGTCGATATGAAGTTGACCTTTTGAGACCCACGTGAAATGGAAATACTTTCTTTGTTGCGTTTAGACTAAGAACCACAGTCACAGAGAGAGTCTCAATGTGGCGCTTCCTTTTCCAATCAAACCTGCAACAATTATTCAATCAACATAAAATGAATCTATGGCTACTAAAAATCCTCATTTTAGTGAATTTTATTTCCAAGCAAAAAAAAAAAAAACTTTTGGTTTGATCTTTTTTTTTAAAATATGAATATTTGAGGCGTTTCTTTGTTATAAATGAAAGTAAACTGAATATGTTTCAAAGCAATTCTTTGGACTGTGAGTGACATTTCGTAAACAAAACAATCGTCAGATGAATCAGGGATGAAAATAATCTTTAGTCGCGGTCCCATTTTCAATCGATGATCCACCTTTTTCTCTCCTGACAGAAATGTATTCCCTTATAGCTGTTTGCTTTCATGTGTTTGACTATATATACGTGTGTGTGTGTGTGTGTGTGTGCGCAGTGGTGTCGGCGAAGCCCCAGTCCCCCAAGCTGCCGACCCGTCACTCTCGGCTCAGCTCCTTCGTCGAGGTGACTGCCGACGGCCTGACCAGTGAAACAAAAAAAACAGGCAAACGCAGCGGGCACCTCGAGCTGCAGTGGAATGAAGACCTCACCCTGTGAGAGCAACACACACACACACACACACACACACAATCCCTAATAAACATCTTTTGTATTCAGTTTAAGTAAAAATCCACTTCAAGCATCCAGAAAATACCACAGTAATAGAAGCGATTTACATTTAAATGAAATTCAGTTAGTTCTGGTGAAGAAATCTGGTTTATTAAAGTTAAAACATCTGAAGTCGAGTCTGTATGTGGTCAGTAAGGAAAGTGAGGAATGAAAAGCAGGACTCTGTAATAAAATGTATCTGCAATAAGCAAACCTATTTCTAGTTAGTGTCTTTTATGATGCTATCTGTGCAGAACTGATCAGATTAAAGCACTGATATGCAGCACTGTATATTTTTTTATGGTGTGTGTTAAGGCCTCTGCTGTTAGAGTGTGTGTGTGCGTGTCCGTGTTCACGTTACTTTGTGTTCCTGCAGTAATGTGACGCCTCAGAGTCGCCTGGATCTGAAGCTGTGGAGCTGCCACACGTTGAGGAAGGAGCTCCTGGGCACCGCGACCATCGACCTGCTGGACACGCTGCGCACGCACGACGGCAAGAGTAAGGACACACACGGCAAAAACCAAAATAGTTTGTGATGTGCAATGTTTCCTTTTACAGTCAAATCAGCTGTGACCTAGTTTATGAGCAGTATGAAGAAATTCACATTATAGGAAATATTTCATATACAGAGGGGAGGGGGGGGGTCTTTGTTCTCGAGAAAGAGAGACTTCATCAACCTATCACCGCCTCAGATACTAAATATTACAAGGAGAAATGAAAAGATCAGCACTTAGAAATTTCAGGCTTTTCTACTTTCATTACTGACTACTGGACGATTTTTTTTTTTCCTACTTTCATTTTATTTCAAAATCTTGTTTTTGTGGAACAAATGCAGGAGAATCCACCACCACGAAAGGAAAGAACTTATTAGTCTTTACAACCTGCTTCCTAACAGTAGACTCAGGCTGCTCAGTCCGAATCAGGTTTATCAGCCGAGTATCTTATTACTCGCAATTTGCAGCAGCTCTCGGGACGCAAACATCGAAAGAAATAAAGACATGTTGACACCGAAAACCGGCAGGCAATGATCATAAAACAACCGCGCTAAAGCAGCCCGTGAATACAAAACATCCCACACATGTGCATAATGTTAAAAGCTTTATTAACAGTCGGTAAAGTCCCAGTTTTGCACATAAATTTAAAATTACTACTGAAATGATATTTGATTTTACAACTTTTCACGGTCACATTGGAAATTCTGAAGGTTATTTATCCGTTTTGGTTTTTTTTAAGACTTGAAATGTTTGCTGCTTCTGGTGGAGACGGCTTCGAAGGACACGCCGAACCTTCCTCTCTCTAAATAAGACCTTCCCAACCTCAGTCACTAAAAACTTAAAGCCTATAAACTCAGAAAGTCAAATATTTCCACGTTTATTTCCAGGAAGTTCAGCTAAACACTGACAAATATTCAAGTTTACACTCCAAGCTGTGAAGTGGTTTTTTTTTCTCTTCCTTTAAAGACGTTGCAGGAACACAGTGTGAAACGTTAACAGTCAGTCTGTCCACAAAACAGCAGTGGAGTTTATGCCAGGTTTGCTTTATTGACACTTTACAGCGGCGTATATTCTGTGGTCCACTTTAAGGTAAATAGCCTGTAAATGTAACGCCCATAATGGATGGAAATTTGCATTATTGGTTACTAACGGTGCACTAGGACATGCATGATATTGTTCGAGAAATACCCGAGTCCATTAAACTGAAACCGCAGTCAGTCTGTTTTACTGCTTTAAGCTGTAAAGTCAAATTACCTCCCTAAATGTATGACGATATTCTCGACCTTCAGCACATTCGCTGTCCTCTTGTAACTCCGATACTCAAAATGGTGACTGGCTCTCCAGATATCTAAAGAAATCGGGCATTTTTCTCAGTAAGTGGCATCAGTGATGTGTCTGATCCTGTGTCGGAGGAGGTTGAGCAACATGTTGTAACGCCCTCGGGGGCTCCGCCGCTAAAACCTGCCATCAAGCTGTGAAGATTTAATTTCCCATCACGCGCCGGCCCCCTTAAAACACGTAGAATCTCTCTTAAGTTCTCGGATTCTTAAAAGTTCAATTTGCAAAGCCGTCATATGTTGCATGTTCAAAAGTTGGAATGTGTTAATACCTTAAATATTTGACATAAAAGAAAACTTTCAATACTTGACCGGACTTCTTTTCTTAGTTATATGAAACTATTTCAGGAAGATAAAACGCTACTTTGATGTGCACACAAAAAACAGAAATCCACCCGTGAGGAGGAGAAATTCCCTGCAACATCAGCTCAGTCTGCTCTGATGCAGGTTATTGATGCCAATATTTACATTTACAAGTGACTTTTCATTTCTAAAGTAAAATTTTAGTTGCAGTTTATTTGTGTTTCCAATTTCCCAAAAAAATTATATTATTGATCTGGAAGAAAGCCTGAAAAATCCTGCATATCTTAATAACACGCTGATCACTGTTGCATTTAATAGCAATTCATACAAACAAATAACAGTGCAGGGCGGGTCAGCTGTTGATTATTTATATCTGATAAAGAAAGTTCAAGCTCTCAGCATTCAGCTTCTGATTTTCTCCACATGTTGATTCCTTGTTGCAACACCTCGTACAGCTAACTCAGCATTTTCCCCACAAACTGCGATTTTAAAAGAGTCGTCTGCAAAACTCTCGCCACGACACCCCCAACGGCGCCCGAGGTTGGCTTTCAGTTTTTCTGTAATTCATTTATTTGTAAATTATTTGTTAATCTAGCTCCTCAGCACCCGAGAAAAATGAGTCTTATTTTTGTGACATCATCACTATGATGAAGGTGTGGGCGGAGCCAGCCGGGGGAACACAACTGTTCTCCCTCTTCTCCACCACCACCACCACCTCCTTTGTCCTCCAACCTTTCTCTGCCACTCATCCTCTCTCTGTCTGTGCTTCTTCCTCCCTCTAGTGGAGAACGTCCAGCTGAGTCTGGTGCTGCAGACGGAGAACAAAGGCTCGGTTGTAGCAGGAGGCGAGCTCAACGTCTGTCTGGACGGCATGGTTGTTGATCTGGGCTCGCTGCCCAATGGCAGCACGGCAGCAGACAGTGAGTCCTGCCTTTTACCACAGCACACACACACACACACACACACACACACACACACACACACACACACACACACACAGTCACACACACAGTCACAGAGGTGGAGGTAACAACACATAAAACTCACAAAGAAGCACCTCCAGAGGCGCAGACATGTGCGCATAACATATAAAGCTGCTGTCCAGGCTGGTGATGTTCATGTTTCGCTCCACTGAGGCTGAGACGAGCAAGAGGAGACGGGACGGGCTCCAAAATGTCCTTACGAGATAAAAACGTAATCACACCCGCGGAGAAATTGGGATACAGCAGAGAGAATAAACAATGAAGAGAAACCGAACCGTGAATATGCCGAATCAGTAAATGCAATCTGTAACGAGTGAATTCAGGCAACTTTGGGGACGAACACGCAAAATGCAGAGCAGAGCTTACAGTTGGCATTTTTGTAAATACACACGTTACAGGCGTCACTGATGCGAACACGCACACAAAGCTCTCCCACAGAAGTCCAGACAGATTATTAGTGCCACCACAAAATTGAAGCATTTCTCCTCCTCTCACTCTTTCCCTTCCTGTCTCTTTAATGTTTCATAATATTGCCAGAAACCTCTTACACACACACACACACACACACACACACACACACACACACACACACACACGCATCTGTTTGTACAGTGGGATGTTTGTGTGTCTCTCCACCTTGGTAATGAGTGTTTTCCCCACTTGGAAAAAGCCAGAAGTTCTACATTGTGTCAATTTCTTCTTCTTCTTCTTCTTGTTTACGTGGCGACAACACTGAACAGTTGTACAGCAGGATATCATTTTTATTTGATGGTATCGGGTTCTGCTGATGAGACGAACCGATTTCCGAGTGGTCGGGACGCATCTGTTCTGACCTCTTAAGTCCGAGTGCATCGGAGAACCGGGCTTACGTTGATAACTTTTCTACCGCGTGACTCCTCGCAGAGTAAATGTCATCGGTGTGGGCGTCCGGACCGAATCCGCCGCGCCTCTCTCGCAGCTGTAAGTGATCCAGAAGTCATCGGCTTCGGCTCTTGTCGATCTCAACAAATCTCCTTTGACACCAAACGCGCCGGGGCCACCGGGCCTCTTCTCGTTAGGAAAAAGCTCCGTGTTTCACAGAGAAAACTCAAATTAAAGTCTGATTGCACTTCTGCTGTTTTAACCCCCCGCCCCGGTCTTTAAAAAATGTCCGACTTTCACTCCAGGACTTCTGTTTGGGATGTTTGATCTTTTGAACTGTCATTATTTATGCATGAACTAAGTGTAAAATAGGAAAGTGAAACAGGGGAGGATTGAAGTGTTTGACGTAAATACACACCCGTTAGCTTGTAGTTTCTCTTCTGCATCGTGTCACACCTGACAACAGTCTATTTGTGTATTTATTCGTCACGGCAGAGCCTCGGTTTTTGTGGAGATGTTTAAATAGTGAGTCGGAAGTTTTTCTGTCCTGCCAAGAATAACGTCAAGAATATTGTTACATTTAAAGCAATTTAATCCCAATTGAACACACTGACTATTTACAGCTGCAGTGTTTCTACATTATAGAGAACACTTAATCTCAATGTGTTACTATTCCCAAACCAATATAAAGTCACTTCATACACTCACATGAGGAAGGATTTCAAACCCTCCACACACTTATGGACCCTCAGTCAACAGTATTTTCCGTTTCCCGGCACTCCGCTCACATTTTACCTTCCTTTATGGTTTGGAAGCAAATATACAAAGTTCTTCTTTTTTTCTTTTTTTTTCTTCCTTTTTTAACAAATACACAGTTTTTTTTTATCTGCTTTTAAACCCAAAGCCAAGTCCAAGCATCCATCTCCTCTCTGTGCAACGCACACGCACACACACACACACACACACACACACACACACACACACACACACACACACACACACACACACACACACACACACACACACACACACACACAAGGCTTTTCATAGAGCGCCGCACAGAGCCCACAGTGTATCCTGCTGAATGGACACAGGGCCAGCAGTGAGGGTCGAGGCCTGCCACAGCATGGGCTGCATAAATGTGTCTCTTTGTGACTGTTTAGATGTGAAGAGAGGTTAAGAGGAGGTGTGTGTGTGTGTGTGTGTGTGTGTGTGTGTGTGTGTGTGTGTGTGTGTGTGTGTGTGTGTGTGTGTGTGTGTGTGTGTGTGCGCGCGTGTGCATGTGTTTGTACCACATGTCTTCACAAGGACAGCCATATTTAAAAAAAAATAATAATAATAAATAAAATCCTGTAAAGGAGGCTTTCAAGTCCTCATACAAGAAGAAGGCGAGTTGAGGGTTTGGATTTACCGACGTGTCTCTGGTGACTGTTTTCCACTACCGCATGGCAGCACTGTACTACAGTTATGACTGGATGGCTAACTTCACTGTATCTGAGGGGGTTCATTATTATTAATGGGACGTTTAACTGCTTTTTGCTAGTTTTACCTGCTCGGGATTTGTAGACTTTTTAAAAGCATAATTCTAGTGTATTTCAGCCCAGTGTGTTACGCTAACTTTGCACGAGATACTTGGGTTAAAACATTGACTGTATATAAAAGTGGTCTAAAAATTCAGCCAATGTTGAAGTGCCATAAACTGCAATTTCTCTGACGGCCACTGGGGGGGGTTAGCTTTTTCTTCGTTTTTTTATTTGCTTATTTCCTCTTGCACAAGTCTATTTTGACTTTTTAAAATCTGTTTGATGATGTGCAACACTTTGGTCCACCTCTGTTGTGTTTAAAAGTGCTATATAAATACTCTGACTTGGCTTTAATGTCGCTGCTGAGGGTCACATCATTTCTTTTAAAGGTCCCTCAAGCAAAAACGATTCTGAACCTCTTTCGTTTGACGTTTCGGGGGAGTTTGCATGTTCACTTTCTTGCAGAGAGTCAGATGAGACATTCGATAGCGCTTTCAGCAAAAAAAACACCAAACACGCTGCAACGCTGCAACATCTTGTTTTAGTTTTGCAAGTAATAAACAAACAAGACACCTTTGTTCAGACCGGGCTAGCTGCTTCCCTCCGTTTCCTGCCTTTATGCTAAAGTATCGATCTTATTGCGAAACTCTTGGCATGAAAGCGAACGTGTATACTTCATAATCTACGGTACTTTTCCTTTTAATGGGAAATAAACACAAGGGAATGAATACAGTAAACTTGAGGCCCTCACAATGCAGTTAAAACAAAGTTGCGTGTGTGATTTCAGCGTGTGTGCAGGTCAAAGGTTAACCTACAATGAGTGATGCCCACCCCACACACACACACACACACACACACACCCATCCCCCCAGTTTTCTTTACTGCACCGTTGTTTGGAGACTCACATACGCACATAATCACAGACATCAGGAGCGCTTTTGTCTAATTTGTTTCTGAGAATTGCGTAATTGACTCTCGTTGCCTGCAGCTCGGCAGCACAATCGCCTCCTGTGATCCCGGAGCAGTGTGCACGGCAGCGGGGGGGTTTCCTCTCCTGGCTTGGAGGGGCGGAGATGACAGAGTCTGTGTGTGTGTGTGTGTGTGTGTGTGTGTGTGTGTTTGTTTTAGGGGGGAGGAGAGGTTAGTGAACAGAGGGCTGAAGTGTGCCCTCTAAAACCAGAGTCTCAAGTTGAGGCACTTGTCTTTGTGTGTGTTTTACGGTCTCCGGAGTGTAGCTGCAGACGTGTGCGTGTACATGTGTTTAACATTCTGCAGCGCGCGTGTGTGTGTGTGTGTGTGTGTGTGTGTGTGTGTGTGTGTGTGTGTGTGTGTGCGCGTGCGTGCGCGTGCGTGTGCATGCAGGCATACGTGAGCCGCCTGAATACATCAAGTGTATAAAGGTAGGAGTGTGTTGCCTTCTGCCGGTGTTAAGGCGCTCTGTGTTCTCGCTCTGAACGCAGCTCTTGTTAGTTTGGAGGTTTTACTCATTTCCCCTGGCAGCTTTTCTGACGCACGCACACGCACACACACACACACACACACACGCACGCACGCACGCACGCACACACACACACACACACGCACGCACACACGCGCGTGCGCGGTGGGCTTCATAAACAAACCCTTCTCCTGAGAGACGGTGAGAAACAGAAGCCAGAGCGAGCAGAAAGATTTAAACTCTGGGAATATTGGCACACTTTGTAACCGTTGAGAGTTTCACATACACACTCCACATATTCACTACTTCCTGTGCCACAGAAGTCGGAGCCACACGGACACCGACGGGCACAGACACACTCAGACTATCCGAGCCGGTGACTAACGTTCATCGCCCTGGACACGTCACGCTAGATCTCCGTACAATAACAGGCTTGGATGTGCTGAAAATGTGCAACTAGTGTTACGATCTGAGGTGGTAGACTTCATTTAAACTGGCAAGAAGACTCCCTATCGGGGTTTCACTGTAGGATTGTGTTGGGATACAAGTAATATCAAGAGGAAGCTGTTTGGGGATGAAGTAACAATAACCAGTGATTCATCGCGTTCATGTAAAAATCCTTTAAAAAAAAAAATATCCAGCGGTTGTCCGTGATCTCCTTGTACAATGATCGATACTGAAGGAAACATGAGAAACGCTCAGTCAATTTAATATACTTTACTTATTTCTTCATTGCATGTCTGTCCGTCCTGAAATATTACAACAAAGATCATGACTAAATGCTAATTTACTCGACCAGTCGGCGACATTCAGAGCAGCGTGTTCCTGTTCTTGTACATTTTTAAAGTGCTCCTGATATCTTATTTAGACCCTGATCTAAATATTCAACTTTTCTGATAAATAAATTAGTTTACAAAGTGAAAGAGCTGGACATGCTTTCACTCAGGTTCTCTAATGTAAGACTTTGCTACTTGCTACTTTCTTTTCTGTGTCTTTGAGTTTGGACTGAACCTGTTTTTTTTTTGTTTTTTTTTTACATCATGCTTCGTTTTTTTTTAAATTTTATTTTATTTTTTTACATTTTATATAATTAACTACCCAAAATAGTATTTGACAGTTGAAGCAACAATAGAAATAATTGTTAGTTGCTGTCCTAAATTAACTCTGAGCTGATTCATCAGAACTGCGGTTACGCAAGTAACCCGAAGCCCATGTATAGCAGCTGCACAACTGAAATGTGCCCTCTGCTGTTTTTTTTTTTTTTTTTTACTGTAGTTTAGTTGTCGAGATGTTTCTGTAGGTAAACACACGCTCACACGGACATACACCAGACCAGTAATTAGACCCGTGCCATTACGAAGGGGCGGGGGTGATGAACTCAGTGAGCGGGGCTATGACACAATGGTTTCTCCTCAAGACCACTGTTTATTTTTCTGCCATGTCCGCCGGGTCTGCTCACAAGAAGCTCTTTCATAGCCGCAAAACAGCGCTCCGTGTGTGTGTGTGTGTGTGTGAGCGAATCAGTGAGAGATTACCTGTTTGCTTTGCTTTAGATAGCAGGATAATATATGCGCGTAAACACGGACACCGTTTGAGGCGAGTCGTGCCTCCGCCGGCTACCGAGCGTCTCCGCACGGAGGAAGCCGGTGTATTTGTGCGCGTAAAGGAGAAAGTGAGCGTTAATGGAAAGCATGTTACGGGCCTTGCGGTTTTTCAGTCGGGCCCCGTGTAGTCACACATTCCCTCCCACCGCCAGCACCGCATACCGCGGCGCGCGCAAAACCAGCGCAGACTGCACAAGAACGCACGAGGATGAATGGTCTCCATTAAACCACCGACTGTGCTTCCATTGCCACATGTGTCAGGTCTATATGGATTTCATTACTTTTCTATAAACACGAGAGTGCACTAAGCCTCGCCGTGATCGCTTTATCATTCTCCACGCAGGTCTGCGGAGGACCAGGAAACCTCCGCAGTTTTCAAAGTGAATAAATCCTCTGGAACCGACGCCGGTTTTAAGGAAACTGAATTTGTTGCTTTGAGAGCTTTAACTTAAAGGTCCCATATTTTCAACTTTTCCAGGGTTTTATTTTTAGTCTTGGTATATTTAGGATTATGACATTTACTGGTTTGCTTTCATTTCTTTGTGCGACGGTGCTCGGCTTGGCATCGGGTTGCTATGGTAACAGCGCAGCCTTTTGCAGATCCACAAAAAGTTCTGTCAGCCCACTCTTTGACCCCCAACTTTGCCAAAGTATAAAAAGCAGACTTTTTTGTTGTGTTTTTTTTTTAGTCAAGGATTTTCTTCTGAACTATTCAAGCATCCTGATGTGAGTTTGTTTCACCGGCGTCTGTCTCGATGTTGCAGACACCACTTTACTTATTCTCTCTTCCTCTCTCTGTCCTCCACCCACCAACTGACAAACTGTGTGTTTTAAATGACAGCTGGTTGTTTCTGTCTCCTATTTGTGCATTCACGATGCGACGTGTCTTTGTTGCAGAGATACTTCAGTCAGACAGACCCAACCTGAGGAGGACGCAGAGTGAAGAGACTCCCACTGCTGCTGGATCACACAGCAGGTCAGCACACACACACACACACACACACACACACACACACACACACACACACACACACACACACACACACACACACACACACACACACACACACACAGAGAGACACAGACACAGCGGAAACACTGTTTGAAATTCAGCTTCAGTCCTCTTGATGCTGCAGGGATATAACAGGGATTGAGCATGAGCGATGAGAGTATTCGACGTCTGCATATATTTAGCTTTTTTTTTTTTTTTTAGACCTCATCCACGCTCATCTACAATAGCAAGAAAAACTAAGGGAAGCCTTTGAATGATCTAAATTTATCTTCAAATGTTGTCAGATCAAGTTACAATTATATAAACGCAGTGTATTTTAACACATAATAGTAACGCAAATCACTGTTTTGTACATTCACAGTGTAGTTTTAGGAAAAGTATGTGAATCCACACGCTCGCGATATCAATACAAGTTTACTGAATTCAGGTGTTAGTAAACCAGGAATCCAATCACTGACGCAAGACTGGAGGTGAGAGTTAGAGCTACTTTGAGTTATGAAAACTGAAAAGAGTCCGCTAATGTTAGCCATGAACTTGAGCAAAAACGACATGGCCGGAGCTCCCAGAGGAAAAAGATTGGAGACCTCTGCTTTAGACTGTAACTTAGACTTTATGTCTATAAAATGCATCACGCTGCTTCATTGCTGTAGATTTTCTGAAGCATTTTGAGGTGTCTCTGTTGCCGAGTTTTACACAAGTTTAGCTCAAGTTTGAGGTGCATGGTGAAATCACAGACGCACAGACGGTCTGAAAAATGAGTGCCATAACCTGCAATACCACAGAGTGCCACTAGGGGTTCGCTCCAAAAAGGCTCCATAGACTCGCACTCAACTTCTCTTTT
Source organism: Embiotoca jacksoni (assembly GCF_022577435.1). NCBI lineage: Eukaryota > Metazoa > Chordata > Actinopteri > Embiotocidae > Embiotoca > Embiotoca jacksoni. The sequence continues at coordinate 23,944,049 of NW_027185381.1, read as the reverse complement.
GAAATACAAAGTCAATACATTTTTCCTGCGAGTCATAACGATGTAATTAGCTATAGTTATTGAACTGTTCTGGCTCCAAGGCGGCACACGTTTTTTAATGTTCTCACAGACTCGCAGAAAAGCAAAGAGTTCATCATACTGCTGGTTTCACAACTCTGCGGATGTTGTGGTACAATAATAGGAAGAATAGCGCAATAATAAACTTGTGGAACCTTTTTTTTTTTTTTTTCGGAAATACTGTTTGCAAAGCGCTTATATGAATATCATAAACCCAAGGCATAATCGTAATCAAAATAAATGGCGGAAAAGAGAAGAAAAGGATGGAGTGATGGGAGCCGGTGCCAACACGGTCGACTGAAGCACTTGCGCAGAGTGCCAGCGCGTTATTCCCCCCTGAGTGTGGTTTCAGACTGGCTAGAATGGTGGTGGGATAATAAATAGCGGAGCAGGCTGCATTTTTATTCAAAGCTTTGCTGCGGGAGTGCATGGGGTCAGATGGTATTTCCCTGTAAACATTGTGGGGGGGACGAGGGGGGCATTAAGTACAGTTCAGCCAAGAGCTCAGACCGCCGCTGTCATGGAGAAGCAGTCAACATCTCTGTATCGTGTTCGAACAGATGCCACCAACAGTCGTGAGGGGAGGTGATTTATAACCGGAGCTCGATGCCCGCACACTTAAAGAAAGACGAACGCACTCAGAGCGTCTGTGTCCAATTGTTTTATTGATTTCTCATTATGGTGGCGAGTAAACAACCAAAACCCCCAGAATCCGGTTGTCCGTCAATGTCCGTCCAAAGCTCTGCCTCAGCATTCCTCGGGCCCTGGGGGTGTGAGGGAGTGGGAGAGCAGAGGAGGGAGGTGGGGTGGGGGGCAGGGAGACAGGGAGAGAGAAGGAGGGAGGGAGAGAGGGAAAGAAAGCCAACGTGTTTTTCTTTGTCTTAAAGTTCTTGTAGGAAAAGCAAAGTTATATTTAGCATTAGGAAAATATGAGTGGTGTTCAGAAAGGAAAAGTAGCCGACACCGACACCTTTGTGTGTGTGTGTGTGTGTGTGTGTGTGTGTGTGTGTGTGTGTGTGTGTGTGTGTGTGTGTGTGTGTGTGTGTGTGTGTGTGTGTGTGTTGGTTTTGCCCGTGAACACACTGGTACTTGTGCCAGGCCTCTTCTCCTGAGTCAGGAACAACAATGGGTCTAATCATGTGTGTGCTCAGAACAAAAGAAAGTGGACATAAAAGACAGAAACACGGCAGTCGAACATTTTATTTATTTTTTTCTCCCCCCCCCGTACAGAAGGCGCAAATGTCGATGCTTCATTTTCTCCCCTCATCTGCTCTTCATCGCATCCTCTCTCGCCTCTCTCTCTGTCTACAGGAGCAACAGGCGCTCGGTGGGGGGTTTGCAGGGCGAGTCCCCGGGGGGCTCCAGAGGGACTTCGCTGACTAACGGGGAGCTGACCGAGGAGCAGATCCCCGGGCCGGGCTCGTCCGGGCGCCGTCGGTCCTCTAAAGGTCACGGTAGCCCTGGAAACAGCGCAGGTATACCGACTGCTCACCTTATTCCGGTGTTACTTACAGACTTGACTTAACAGGATTTATTATGGACTGTAGGTACGCTGCTGGGTAATCTTTTCGGGGAAACTGAGACTGACGTGCAGTAAGAAATATCCTCATTATGTCCCAGCAGGGCGCAAAGCAGTTGTGTCTAATCTGCAACTTCACTAGAGCTGCAACAACAAGTGAATATTGGAAGATTTTCTAAGCAAGTGGCTCCAGCTTTTTAAATGTATTTGATACTTTTTTTTTTTGTCAGATATGATAGAAACCGACATCATTACAATAACTGAACAAGAGTATTCCTGATTTTAACTTGTAGCTACAATGGCCTCAATTCAGAAAGTCTTGAATAGTTGCTTAAAAACAATAAACTTAATAATTCTGAAAATTCGGACCACTTGCTTTTTAAAAAAAAGCATTTGCTTTTACTTCAATACTTGAGTCCATTTAAGTACAATAAATATCAGAGACTTATAAGACTTAGACACTTAAATAACTTACTAATAGGTGACAAACTTTTGTTGAAGTCACTTTTGGGTAAAATATCAGTACTTTTACTCAATTGTGGCTTTCAGATACACCAATGAAATTGTGTAATGGTGAAAATTTGAGATCCACGTCACCACCAAAGTAAAACCAGCTGCTCCTTAGATTTTCGTTTTTTTGGTTTTTTTTACTTTACGGTACAAACAAAAAGCAAGTCATCTCTCCGTCTCTGTTGTCCCTCTGCCTCTCTCTCTCTCTCTGTGTCTCAGATAAAGTTGAGTTGACGTCCAACGGGCTGGAGAGCAGCCGTGGTGGCGTGGCCCGCCGCACGCCTCCTCCGTCCTCCCCGTCGGGCCGATCTCCGGCCGCCAGCAGCAGCGGCAGCAGCCCCTCTCCGGGTCAGGAAGCCCTGAGTTCGGCCAACCCGTCGGAGCCCACCCCCAACGCCACCTCCGGCACTGAGCCGGCCAGCAACAGCACCGCAGAGCCCACCACAGAATCGCTCCCGGCAGGGTAAGAGTCAGCGCGTCGCACCGTCCCACGTCCAGCTCACAGAAGTACAAAAGTTTTAATGATAATATAAATGTAAGCTTCTGTCACAAAAGTGTGAACAGTGAGAGGATCATTTGTTCTCTAAGTACATCTTTAAACCTGAAACGTTTGACTTCTAGTAGCAAAGTGGGCCCCTTGTTTTAGTGACATGCAGTCCTGCCGGTGGTGACTCACCATTGCACTGATCTACAGGTGGTGGAAGTGTGCCAAGAACCGCAGCAAAGTGGAAGCAGAGTCAGGAAAGAAAAAGACTGCTTACTTGTAAACATGCATATAAACAATGCAGGATTTAAAACGTTAACTGGATTTGCAAGTGTTTTATGGGGAAATAAAACAGCAATTCTCACATGAGCGACAGTTGAGAGGAAAAAAAAACTCCCCTTTTAACAGGAAGGAACTTCCAACAGACTCGGAGGCGGGTTGCCGACTCCCTCAAATGGTTAAGCTGAGGAGGGAGAGGAGAGAGAAAAGAACAGCATAGAGGGGACAACAAACAATAAGTGCTGAGTAGGTTGGCAGGGCCAGCAACCCTAGATCCGAAACATGCAGCTCCAGAGTCAGACATACCTGCAGAAAAAGCAGAAACTACCTGAGATCAAGGAAGTTAAAGATGTGCCATGATTGTATATAAATGCATGGAGAGTGAAAAAGAGAGTGGAGGGAAGTGAAGCTCAGTGCATCATGGGAGGTTACGCAACAGACTAGACCTACAGCAGCAAATCTAGGGGATGGTTCAAGGTCACCTGAGACAGTCCAGACTATAAGCTTCTTGAAAAAGGAATGTTTTGAGTCTATTATATGGAACGTAGAGAGAATGTCTGACCCAAGAGCCGAAACTAATATTGACAAAACTTACATGAGACAAATAGAAGGTGATTTGTTAAAAGTTCATCCATTTATCATGAACATGTAGATTCGTTGCTAATTTGAAGTTTTTCCCATTTATTTTATAAGAAATGAATGAGGAAACTGTCATTTACAGTAAATGGTCTGTACTTGTATAGCACTTTAGCAGCTTTTTGGTCTCAAAGCACTTTTAACATGGTTTTCCCATTCACACACTAATGAGACGGATCACCATGCAAGGTGCTGCCATCAGGAGCACATTCACACACCGATGGTACACCATCGGTAGCAACTTAGGGTTCAGTGTCTTGCTCAAGGACACTTAGGCATGTGGACAAGAGGAGCTGGGGATTGAACCACCAACCTTCCGATTAGTGTGTAACCCACTCTACCGTCTGAGCCACAGCCTCCCAAGTGTGCATGCAATTGGAGACAATTCCCTTCGATGAAGTGGTACACATGGCTGGTAATTCAACGAACACCATCCCAACTCAAGGTCCACTTAAAAGGTTTTTCCTGGACTTTGAATTGTATCCCACGGTCTTCATCAAAAGATGGAGTTTGTTCAAAATTCATTTTTGACCTTTAAAATAATAGTTTGACTAAACAACTCCAACTCAAAGTCCACTTACAAACATTTTCCAGAGCTTTCAACAAGTTACATGAAAAGCATTTAATTGTACCAAACTTTGCAGAAGTCTCATTCGAAAGTGATGCATACATTTTAGAAACCCCTTTTTCATGATGGTGACGGTGTGGCGCAGTAAATATTAAAAGTAAACACTCACTAATAATATGTTTTCCTGTATATGCTGCGACTTTGGAAACCGGACAAGTTGCTGTACGTAGGCAGCAGCAGACACACAAGAAAATGCGTCATAAACATTTTACTTTAATTGTGAGAAAGATGAGAATCCACCCATACTTAAAATTTTTAATTTCCTTTGCATTCCTCATCCTGTAATAAAATGGAGTCTACTTCCTGTATGGCTTCTTGCAGCTATGAGCTACCTCACTTATGGCATCTTAAATGTTGTTGTTTTGTTTTTTTTATGTTCCCAAAACTGCTGCCAGTGTTATATTTAGTTTGATTGACAGACCTCAATCATCTCTTGGTGATAAACTAGAAACAATTGGGTATTTTTTTTTCGTTTTTAGACATTTTCAGTCAAATAATTTAAATTATTCCCCCTGAAGAGGTTGAAATTTAACTGTAAACTTATCATAGCAGGTAAAGTGAACAATATCAGCCACGAAAGTGAAGCTATTAATAATGTTCTCATTAATGATATTTTCCAGAAACGTAAACACAGGCAATTTAGTCATTTCTTTTGGGCAAAGTCATGAAATGTCATGAAATTTTATTTGGAGCATGTTCACATTTTAGTTGCCATTTATCAAAATGTAATAATTTTCATGAGATATTTTTCTGCTGCCAAACCGCTAAAGACAAATTTCAGGTTACTGAAAAACGCCTGTGAGGTAGTAAATAAGGCTCTCAAACTGCTGTGAATAAAATAATGTAAGTTAGTAAGTAAAGTTTTTTTTATCACAAAATAATATATCATTAATAATAATATCATTCAATCACAAAGTGCTTTACAATAATAAAACAGGCCACGAACAGCATGATTGTGAACTTAAAATAACAAGCACAGTTACTTTATTTGCATGAAAAATGGCAAAGCATAAAAACACGCAGGAATAACTCGATCCAAAGATAGATGTGATGCAGTTGGTGAATAATTCCCACTAAACAACTTAAGTGGATAAATGACAGCAGGTGATTAAGACGCATTTGTAGACCTGCTGGTTTTATTTCATCGATGCTGCTTTCTGTCTGTTGGTCACCGTCCGATACCTACAAGGAAATAGCCTCTCTGAACAAGAACAAAGCTGTACTGATTATGAAATCTTTGTGACGTGTGTTGAGTGTAAGAGTAAATCTGTGTGTGTTTTGTCTCTCTCTGTAGCTGGGAGCAGAGGGTGTTGCCTCATGGCAGAGTGTACTACGTCGACCACAACACCAAAACCACAACTTGGGAGAGACCACTGCCGCCAGGGTACGCCTGTTCCACTTTGATGCTCTCTCTCCACGCTCTGCTTGTGTGACTGTCATTAAGGTCGGCTTTAAAAAAAAAAAATCAGCCGGTCATCTCAAACCGACCTGGTTTCAAATATGTTTTCATAACTAATATTTGGTCTGTTTTTTTGTTTTTGTTTTTTGTTTTAATGGGATGAACAACTTTTTTATGGGTAGCTGACACAACTCCTTTTTTGTTTGTTTTTTTGATAGTGATATCGATCATCAACAGAAACATACAGACCTGTTAACTCAATATATAAAATAAAATGTCTATTAAAAGAAGTGCAACATATTCACAATGAACTTAAATGAACCCTTAACAGCAGCAGTGCAGTTTCAGCTACTCGCGCCGTTTCTTTCAACATTGAGGACGATGTCGGAGGAGAATTTGAGTGGGGGCTCCACACGGTGGCCCCTTTGATTGACATGTACCGCGTGAGCGGAGAAGTCGCAGGTTCTTGGCTGCCGGAAGGCCGGTTTTTGAAAAGAGTAGTCTTGAGTTACAACATCGTACAAGATTCATAGTCAAGATACAAGTTACGCAATGTCATGCGACAGCTGATTAACAACAACTGGTGCTTTCGGGTGAAACTCGCGCTCTACAGTTTTGTTCCAGCAGCGAGTCCGTCGACATAAGTAGACTACTGACAGTAATTTGTTTGGGATCCCAGGCTGTATAGAACCAAACAGCTTGTACCAATCGGTTCAGGGCAATATATGCGTACCACACATTTAAGACTGTTAGCTGTGTCAAAGTTCAACAAAGCTGAATTCATTGGGGCTTCCCCTGGAATAAAGGCCGGCGCTCACACCACATTTGTGAACATCTTAAGTTCTTCGCTGCATGTAACACCCCCCCCTTCATCCCTGGGTTTCAGGTCTTCAGTCCAAAAACTGACCTGTAAAAGAAAATGTGAGTTTATTAAAAGTAAAGTTGGCACAACACAAAATTGGAGAATGGAAGTCAGCAATATGAGCAGCAAGCAAAAAGTGTTGCAGGATGGATGGAAGTGACACACGAGGCAGCTTTTACAGTGCGGAAGGCTCAGGTGAACCGCATCAGCTGATGTCGACAGGCTGCCTCCCGACGTTGGCCAGGACAGCCTGCGAGACGGAGGGGAGGGGCGTCACAACCCCACGGTGCAAATCCACTCACCGAAATGAACTAACCTCGATACAAAATTTCTTAATCTGTGGTTGGGATTGTGCCTTCAGGTGGTCACATCATTGAATATGTGCAAATAAAGTAAAGAAATGTGTCCAGGGGAATTTTCATGTTCGAGTTCACCTCAGTCTTAGCAGCTGCCAGACCAGGGCTTCTGGTTTTTTTGTTTTGTTTTAAAAGTGTGTTTTATGTCCTCTGGCGTTACTACACACATCACGCAGTAACTGTTCCTTAATCCTACAGTTTGATTGTAGTGTTTGTGTGCTAAGCCACCGTAATGAGAGCAGCTTTCTCCCTCTGTGAGCTGTTTCTCTGCCAGAGTTCAGCCCTTTTATAACATTTTTTTTTCTTGCACTGATTATTTATTGATTTTCACAGAGTGTGTGACGGGGTGACAGAGAGAAAGAGAGGCTGTTTTTTAGGGAAAGGTCAACCCCCCCCCCTTTCTCAGTTTTTCCATACAAGGAAAGAGAGCGTGGGGGCCCTGAGAACAAAAGTCCTTTCTTAGCGCCACATGTACTTCCATCCACCACTGTGTTGGCTGCTGGCCTCCGTGGCCCTTCAGAGGATCAATTAGCAAGCTAATACCGGGCTAACGCTCCAGATGCACACACCAGGAACTGTTTAGAGGTTGGAGGGGTGGGGGTGTAGTTGGGCAATCGAGGTTTTGGAAGCTGAAATAATGAAAGCCATCCGAAGCCAGACTGAGGAGAGCTTCTGAGTCACTCTGCTCTTCATCAAATATTCTGTAGCGTTTGTAACTGGTGACTTTTGTTTTTTAAGTTGCGCAATGTCATTACACACTTTCTCTTTACTGGTCTTTAGTGGCAACTAAAACTGATGCAATGTCTACATTAAGTTCTCGTTGGCGTTGCACGATGCCCGTCAGCCCCAATGTTAAACTCTCTTTTCACGATTTTTTTAAACCTTATCTAGATAACGTCAAAGATTAGAAACAAGATTGTAAAGCAACATTTTCTGTTTATATCCATCTTTGCATTTCTAAGACGTCCAATGGATATAATTTGACTAAACTGTTTATTTTTAAATCGTTCAGTTTAGAAACAATTGGAACAGTTGTGCCGAACCAAAGTGTAGCAGTGACTTCTTAGAAATATTTTCAAAGCCCAAATGAGCCATGAGAAGAAAAAGGTTGTAACCTATATGACTTGATTTAACATCAGCACCTTTGTTGCACAAGTTTTTCTGACCAGTGGTACGTGTGCATTTGAGATTTCACCATGAAGCTGAGACTTAAGCAAAGAGCGCACATCCAGTTTTAGTTTTTGTGTTTGGGGAATAGAAAGAAGTCAAAGGGAACCAAATAGAGTCGGTGGCCTGAAACTTAGAGCGGGCGAGTTGCACGTTCTGGTCGTTTACAGCGAACTTTTTCCCTCGGACACCTCAGAACGTCACAGTCGACCTCGGTGTTGACAGTCTGACCCTGAGGGAAGAATTCATGGTGCACAATCTACTGCACGACCCAAACTATTCCTGGTTACGTCATGCGATTAACATCAGCACCTGTTTTACAGGTGGTTTTGTGACCATAGATACACGTGTATTTTGCAATGTCTCCATGGATCTGAAACGTGAGCAGAGAGCGTAGATCAAATTTTGTGCACGTTTTTGGGGGAACAGAGAGAAGTTTGCAGGGAGCCATGTCCTTTAAGTAGGAGTGGTGGGGAACTATGATTGCGTAACACTAACCCTACATTTTCAAGCCATTTGCGCCAAACGTTTTCCTTTACATGCCTCAGAAAGTCACAGTAGAACTCGGTGTTGACAGTCTGACCCTGTGGGAAGAATTCATGGTGAACAAACCCAACGAATGTCAAAGTAAACCAACCGAGTTCCTCCTGACCTGACGCGCCCTCTTCGGTCTTGGACGGTGACGTTCTGCCCCTCTTGAAACGCGAGTACCACTCGTATAGATATCCATGGCTTTTCATCTACTTGTTTGTTATATACGAGGCTTGCCAAGCCAAGGTTCATCTGTACTTGTGGGGAGAATCAGTGAGTCTTCCTCATTTAATCCACACATAAAGAGAAAGATGGGAGCTCATAGCGTTTGCTGTCAGCCAACATGGAAATAATGAATGGACCGTCCAAAAGAAGATCAAGGGTGTAGTGAATGATCCGAATCTGGACGGTTAATGACATGACTGGTACAAAGAGTTACAGTCAGATAGCAGAACTAAGTAGAGACTCTGAGACAGGCCACTGCGGGCTCTTGGATTTTCTCTGGCTCCAGTAAATAACTAGCTAGCGCTAATATCAGAGAGGGAACAGTGTTTTTCCTGCCTTTTAAAGAAAGCTCAGAGGCATAGCGGTCAAAAACACCAATCCCTCAACCAAATTACTCCCTGTGATTGCAATCACCCACGCTGCTGAAGTGTCCTTGAGCAAGATATCGAAGCCCACCAGCTCCTGGGGTGCTGTCCATTAGCTAACCACAAGAGTAAAAGAGGTTTTTTGAACAACAAAGCAGCATTATTCAACCAATTCTTAGCTGACTATTGTTTGTGAACTGAAATCTTCAGGGTAAAGATCTGATCATGGCGACCATGTGGGTTTAGTTCGCTGCAGAGACACCAGCTCTAAACACATCGGCATTATATACAAGCTGCTCAGTCATAAATAAGACAAAATCTAGAATATTTATCTTGTTATTCATACCGTCAGCTAATGTTTCGGAGTTATTGTTGTTCTGAAACCTCGAGGTCGGCATTTTGGCCGTCGCCATCGTGTAGCCAGAAGTGACCATATCTATTTAATGACCGGATTATTTTTCACCAGAAAACCAATAAGGAGTGACTTGAGCGAATGACACCATAATGACTTGTGGTAAAAAATGTATTGGCTTTGTCTTTCATGAGATGAGTTGAATGGGAGTCTATGGAGCCAGAGCCTTTTTGCAGCTGACCCCTAGAGGCACCCGGTGGTATTGCAGCTTAACGCAGTCACACGTTGGCCTGACTTAAAGCTACGTCCACTTATATACAGTCAATGGTCGGTGCATGTAAACACCAGATTGTATTAGACCGCATACCAAATACCACCACAGGCTACGTCCATTTCCATACGCAATCTATGAATCATACCAACAAAATTTTAAAAAGGTATTTGTGGTATAACTTTTTTAGGTTTTTTGTTTAATCATTAAATTTATTTGATTCTGGATATAACCAAAGCAGGGCTTGTTAACCAAGTCTGTCAATCTTTTTTGTGACAAACTAAGATCTAATCAGTTTAAAATGTGACTTTACAATTCCTCTAATTCAAGTCCTGCCAACATATAAAATACCCCAAAATATGAGCAAATGAAATCTGTTAGCATTTATTATAACTAAATATAAATACGCTTTCATCCCGTGAATCTTGACTCAGCGTTTAAACTCGCGGCCTCATGCTGAAGTAAATCTTTCATGCAGTCCTCCTCCTGCACGCTGGATTCACAGGGACTCTGTGAGTTTGCATTAATAGCCTCGGTGCAACAAAAGCGGGTCTATTTGGAGGTTTCGGAGCTCTGGGAGGGCCGAGCGAACTCGAAGTCGGCGGAGACACGGTCCTCCAAATAGTTATGAAAGGTCAAAAAAAATGTTGTGGAGTTTTAAACATGGGGGCAACAGTTGAAGCGCGGTCCTGGTCTACATGAGTGTTCATTCCTCTGTGTGTGTGTGTGTGTGTGTGTGTGTGTGTGTGTGTGTGTGTGTGTGTGTGTGGTGGATTTTGTTCATGTGTGTTTTGCAATGTGTGTTCCCTTCATGTGTGTGTGTGTTTGTGTTTCCGTGGACCATCAGTATCTCAGCTCACACGCACACACACACACACACACACACACACACACACACACACACACACACACACACACACACACACACACACACACACACGTCTCAGGGGAAGAATGGGATATACATAAACCTCTGAGTAATGCCACTGGCAGGCGCACACACACACACACACACACACACATGGTTACTGTCAATCAGGACGCCGGCGTCTCCCATTGTTTTCCCTCATCATCGTAAGTGAGGACTGGCATTGGCTAAAAGCGAGTATACGGTTTGATGACGTCTGAGGCCGAGCCAAACAGAAAAATGTCTGCCAGCTTTATTCTGTCCCTTCAAACTGAATTCTGGGGGATATAAACAAGTTTTGGGAATTTGGGATAATTTACACGCCCTTAAAATAGAGAAGTGTTAGAATGTGTTGGCTTGTTTTCCATCTCATTCTTCCTCCTGCTTCGTCTGTCGAGTCTTCGCATCTCTCTTCCCTCCTTTCTCTGCTGCCACTCTCCGTCGGCCTCCTCTTGCCGTTTTCCTTCCTTTTCTTGTCTTTTGTTTCTTTTTCCTCGTCTCTATAAATCGTTTGACGTTACTATCAGCAGCTTTTTCAACCACCCACTCTCGACGTGCTTAATAAAAATGTTGTTGAAAGCTACACCTCCTCTCACCCTCCTCTCACTCTCTCTCTCTCTCTCTCTCTCTCTCTGCCCCCACCCCCCACCCTCCCCCCCTATCACCTCCCCTCCAGCTGGGAGAAGCGAGTGGACCAGCGGGGCAGGTTCTACTACGTGGACCACAACACTAGAACCACCACATGGCAGCGGCCCACCGCCGAGTCTGTGCGCAGCTACCAGCAGTGGCAGAGCCAGCGCAGCCAGCTGCAGGGCGCCATGCACCAGTTCAGCCAGCGCTTCCTCTACCAGGTACTGCAGGCCGGATCTGGTTCACTGTGCTAATTTAACGTGCTGCGAGGAAACATGCTCCCAAAAATATATCACTTCAGCTTCCTTGTTTTTCTTCCCAAGGCTAACTACAGCCTCTTTCCATTGTTGACCAGGAAGTAAGCTCGACTTGCTGAGCAACGGGTGGGATGCAATGAAATATTTACCAACAGGCTGATGTATAAGTCAGATTTATTAAATGTGTTAAATCACGAAAAATCTTTAAAGCTAAATTAGTATTCATCACTTAAACCAGGGGTGTCCTAACTTTTTTCAAAGAGGTCCAGATTTGATAATGTGAAAATGCCCAGAGGCCAGCGGTTCCTCCTGAACACGTTTTTAACCATAAAAGTTACATACGAACGTACTTTTCTATAACAATTTTATTTGCAATGACGCAACAATTGTCATTTCTTCAAATGTAACCAAATGTCATTCAGCCATTCAGCCAGCTTTCACATCCAGAGATGTGTCTGAAGTAATCTTTTGTTTGACAGTGTTGGCGGGCCATAGATAATACATTTTAAGACTGAAGCTGCCTTAAGCATACTGTTCAGTTTGTTAAAATCATCATTAATCCTCACTGTCTCACAGTTTTAGCTTATTTCAACTCTTCATTAATTCTATCAAATCCATATATTTACACAAAAACAAAGACTCAAACACATCTTTTTTTCCTTTAATAACTGATGTATGTACTTGGTTCCTACAGTATCATAGAAAAACAAATAACATCTGGTTTCCAGAATTAAATTTAGTACCGGTGTTGATTGTCATCACATCACTACAATATACTGTGGGTGGAATAATTATGGTGATTCAGTTAGAGGAAAGACATTTATTCAGATGGAAACAAAGGAAATAGGGCAGTGAATCTTTTCCTCCTTTAAGTTGATGTTCGTAAACCAAGCTCACTTCTTTTACAATCCTGACTGCTCTAAAATAAGAAAATAAAATAAGCTGAAAAGCCTTCCCACAGATTCTTCTCAAGCTGCCTTTTAAACTGGATTTTCCCTTTTTTTTGGTTACTTCCTCTGGAGGTAAAACCCCTGTGGTGTCACACATTACTGCTGGTTAGACTTTCTCTGCTTAAGCGGTTCGACTGAAAACACACTGGAATACTTTTCATGAAAATGTCACATAACGACCAGCAGAGCCCATAATGTTCAGATTTAAAATGGTTTAAAAGCTCAAAGAGAATAAAACGCTCCATTAAGACACCTCAGTCAGAATGTGCAGGCCCAAAGCAATTGAAATATTAATCGGTAGCAGAGGGGTAGTTTAAAGCTTCTTATAAACCAATCAATAAAAAAATTGTACCATGTGACCGACGAATGGGATTCTGTGCACACGCTCCATTTTGATGCACGTGTGCGGACGTACGTTTCTCGTTGTCTTCCAAAACTAATGGCAGCTTCAAAAACTGAAGTGGACCGCAGTTTGAGTTTGATACAAACTCCCAAAGAACCGAACATTGTTGGACACCTCGATTAACATCGGACAGCAGATATTCATCCTATTTTTTCCTAATTCCCTTTTTCTAATCTGCTTGGGCTCTAAGTGGCTCGTTGTTAGGTTGTTGATATGGTTGCGGTAAGAATGTCGGGGTCAGAGCCAATCAGAGGCAGACTAGGGGGGCGGGTCTTTAATCAAACGTGATAGTATTCATCACATTTGTGCATGTCACACGGTTTTCTGATTGAATGCGTCTGTGCCAAGCGGCAGCTACCACTGACATCACCCATCGGTTTGTTAACTGCCACTCTGAAGCCTCAAGTTCGGCATTTTGCCCGTCGCCATCTTGCTAATTTGGAGCCAGAAGTGACCATATTTGACTCGATCTCCGAGGACACTACGCCCCGCCCACCTGTAGCGGAAACCTGACTGAACCACGGGCTGTCAATCAAACAGACACGCCCCCAAACATATCACATTTTGAGGCCTAATATCTAATTAATGACGGGATTATTTTCACATGGGCCGCCAGAAAACTAATAAGAAGGAGTGACTTTAGTGAACGGCACCACTACGACTCATGGAAAAGACTTTTCGACTTTGTATTTCATTTGAGAAGTTGAATGGGAGTCTATGGAGCCGGAGGCTTTTTGGAGCCAACCTCTAGTGGCTCTCTGTGGTATTGCAGTTTAACGCACTTCAGCATCAGCCTCATTTTGTTTAGACCCGGAAGCTACGAACACTTTTATATACGGTTTCGTGTCAGTGCACTGGATCGTATGTACCTTCAGCGACGGTCACAGACCAAACACAATCTCTACATGTTCGAAGTAAGTTCAGCGCTGTACGTGGAGAACAGTCGGAAGACGTTTAGTTTAGGGGGATCAGCGATGTTATTTGAGACTTGTTTATAGTGTTTTCCAGTTGAGTCGGTTCGAGGGTTCGTCCGCCGCCGTCCTCTCGGTGGAGCAGCCAAGGTCAGACTGCAGCCAGGCCGTAAAGACTTATGGGACTAAAACAACAGAGCTCTCTCAATGGACCATTAGTAAAACCAGTCTTAAAACTCTTATGGGCTTCTATAAAGAAAACACTCCACCCTGAAACTGTGTATTCAGTATTTATGAAATCTGTGCACGTCTCGGTCGTTGACTCTTTTGTGTCTCTTCGTGTCTCCTTGTGGCTGATTGTCTTTATGTGCTTCCTAGTGTTTTGTTCTGTTTGTCATCTTTGGAAAAGCCTTCGCTTGTTTTTATCAGCTAGAGATTCACTCCGTCCATCCTTCGGACCCTCTCTTCATCCTTTTATCAATTCATTGTCATTCAGTCACTTCTTTTTTCTTTCTTTTTTTTTTACTTTGACGATTTCAGACTCAAATATTCGTCCTTTTACACCTCACGTCCCAACATTGTGCAGTATCTTGAGCTGATGTGGTCGGTTTTTATTTCACCTCACATCTGGGCCGTTGAACATTGAAGCAAGAAGCAGCGAAACAGAAGTCCTTTGTTAAAAACGTAATAACAGAATCGCATAAAACGTGAACAGGTGGTCTCGCCGTTAACTTTCACTAACATATTGTCCGCTGGCGTTTACAGCAGCTGTTGGCAGGTGATCTCTTCGGACTCTGGTAACTGTACGACTCTGTTTACTTTACTGATTTTGACACCAGTGTCGTTAAGTTAGCTGCCCTTCTGTCAGTGCTTCCATTTAGGTGGGAAAGTACAGCTCATGCTCTCATGTAAGATGGAAACCAATTGAATATAAAGGCATCAGTAAGAATAAGAAACCAAATGTATCTGCAGGAAGCATGAAATTTAGGGAATCATTTTCAGATTTCAGTAATAAAATGTGCATTAAGACAACTTGAAATTGCTAAAGGCAGAAATAAAGTGGTTGCGTTCCTGAAAGCAGTAAGGTATCAAAATAAACATGGTTTATTATCGCTTTTCCTCTGCAGGAAGTGAACATAACATGAAGCTGTTGTCATAGATTCTCCTTTTCCTCCGCCGTTCTTATCCTGCTTTGTTGAGTTCCTGCATCTTCATTTTTTTCCACATCCTACTCAGGAAGTGATGCTAAATACAAGTTTCAGGTACTTTCAGATGTGTCATCACATCACAGCAAAGACAACAACAACAACAAAAACAACCATAACAGCAGTTGTCATTTTTTACTGAGGCATCTGTAAAGACAACAAACAAAGATGTCCAGGGTAACAGACACGCCTTCAGTTTAACGGACAACATTAGGAAAAAATATGAAACAGGATTTTTTTTTTTTTTTTTTTTTAAACAACAAAGGATCATAAAAATGGCTGCGCTATAGCTGAATGATTCTGTGTAGTCAGTCTTTTATTGTGAAAAACCAGGTAAAGAACTTTCACTAAAGCCTCCGTAAAGATCAGATTATCAAATTATATTAAACCTTTTCTTTTCTTTTCTTTTCTTTTCTTTTCTTTTCTTTTCTTTTCTTTTCTTTTCTTTTCTTTTCTTTTCTTTTCTTGACTCTGTCTTATAGAGAAAATACCTGTTTCTCCCTTTCTGTATTAGAAGTGAGTAGTTGGGAGTTCAGTCATATTAGTGAATTTAAAGATGGATTTATAGTCTGTTTGAAGTGCGTATCTCGCTGCACCTTTTTGACGTCACATTTTGGGTGTCTCTGTCTCTCGTTATCTGTCGGTGTCAGAAAGCGTCACTCCCGACATCCACATCCGTTTCCATCTCTGCTCTGATTGGTCAGCTGACTTTTCACGTCTTCGTGGAGAGGTTGTCTCACTGACGGACAGGTTACTCTGCATGTAAACATGTCCACTGATGTCAGATGGTGAAAATTATGGAACAAAACAAAAGCATATTTATAAGCGGCGTCACTATTCATATTTTTAATGTCTCTAAAGGTGACTCTCGTGTCGGGACAGAAACATTCAGTTTGAGTTGGAAACAACCCCCCCCCCCGCCCCCCTCCAAACTCCCCCCTCCCTCCATCGGTGTGTGTGAGAAAAGCCGAGAGGCAGGTTTGCCCTCGGCGCTGATAGAAACCCGCTCCGTCTTGGAATGCCCACGCTGCTGATAGCGCCGACTATTTATGGCCCCGGGTTTGTGTGAACAAGGAAACACACACAAAAAGGGCTCATAGTTTTACTGTGAACGCAGCCACATGCTCCACTGCCCGACTGACACGCTCACCATCGCTCTTCCTCCTGTTTCCTTAAACTCTTTCTCCCCACCCCGGTCAATGGTTTTCGGGGGATTTTTTTTTTTTTTTTTTTGCTTCACCGGGATCAATGGTTTAGAGCAGAGCGGCTCAATCCGGGGCCCACGGGCCAAGTTGGGCTCTCATCTTCTTCATTTTGGCAGTCGTGCTCAAAAATCCAAACCGTAATGATACGACCTGTAAAAAGTTCATAGTATGAGTCACGTCACTAACTCTGGTCTGTCAGTCAAGATAAGTGTCCATGTAGAATTTTTTTTTGCCACAGATGAATGGTTCTGGCAATAAGTTCTGCTAAAAAATGTAATTGCTAGATTAAAAAGTCATGTTTGAATTATTCTGACATTTTATTTTAGATTTACGTTGTTAATATTCTGTCAAATGTTATCAAATTTGAATGAAATGTAATTTCAGATAACATAAACATCCAGATTCCTTCTTGGTCATTTAGAGGAAAGAATTTGGACTCCTCTGATTTAGAGGGACAGAAGGTCTAGTTTGCTTTATGGATTGTAAAAATCCACAACTTTTTGATTTGTGATATTGAGAAATATTAAAACAATTTGACCGTACCATGGAAGCCAGTGTATAATGTACATATTCAATTACTGTATGTGTTTATGTAGATCCTGATACCACCTACCTTTAAATCATGTGCTCCGTGTGTGTGTGTGTGTGCGTGTGTGCGTGTGTGCGTGTGCGCGTGTGTGCAGATGTGTGAACAGGGCTGTAATGTCGAGGTCAGGTGCCACATTTCTTCTCTGCAGCACATGACAACCAAAGAGAGTCAAGAGGGTCAAGGGGCCGATCGTCCTCTTAAATGGACCGTGGCGCTGTCACGGGCCCGTGCGCGCGCACACACACACACACACACACACACACACACACTGTATATATAAACTGTGCAAAGTTTGGTCTGTGCAGACTGATAAACACAATCACCAAAACATGCATCCATTGAGTAATATGGATGGTACTGTGTAACAGTGGTGCTGTTAGTGTGTGTGTGTGTGTGTGTGTGTGTGTGTGTGTGTGTGTGTGTGTGTGCAACTGTGCGTGTCCGGTTTGAGTCTCAGACATGGGATTTGAGGACATTTTTGAAAAGGGAGGACATTTTGACCGCCTCGGTTTTGGACAGACCTTCAAAAGACTGTTTAAGATTCAGGATTAAGTTCGGATTTGGCATCGAGTTGCGATGGTTAAGGTTTCGGGTATCGGGGCATTATGGTTTAATCACAGAGCTGCTGCGGTTAGTTGATTATTCGAGTAGTCAATCAAGAGGAAATTGATTTGCAACTTTGATAAGCGAATAATTTGCTTTAGTCTTTCTTCTAAACCAATTTACATCATAGAAGAAAGAATAAAAGTGGGATAAAGCTGTGATTATTAGTGCACCGGATGGATTTAGCTTTTGTCCACTTTGGTCTAAATCAGATTCGACTCCCAGAGATTCCAATTGTTTCTTTTATTTCTGCAGAAAATGATTAATCCTTCAATCAATATAATGTCTTGAGTTTTTTTCAGTTATAATCTCAGAGATCAGAGATTTTCACATGAAAACCAACAGAAGTTCATCCCCAACTCTCCTTGCCACGATCTTCGTTGTGATTCTAAGAGTCAGGGACATTTCTGAGCTGCTTTATTTTTTACAAGTAAAAATACCAACATTTGCTCGTTCCACTTCTCAATTATGAGTATTTTATAATTTTTCTAAAAGCATAAACGAAATATTTTGGGGTTTTGTATGTTGGCTGGACAAAACAAAGACATGTGTGGACTTCTTGGATTTTTTTCATTTGATTTATTTAAAAAATAATTTAACTTTTTTGTGAAATTTTCTGGACAAAACAGTTAACTGAGAAACTAATTGTCACTTTAATCAATAGTGAAATGGATAGTAGCTGCAGCCCCAGTCGTCACGGAGACACAAGTACAAATGTGTGTTTTTGCAGAGTAATTGTAGCTTGTTAGGAACCCCAGAGAGAGAGAGAGACGTCTCAGTCATTAACCGCTGTTTCCAGCTCGCCCCTTTTTACCCCCCCCCCCCCTCCTTTCCCTCCCCCTGCCAGTCTTCACTTCTTCTTCATTCACTTCTACCCTTTTTTCCTTTAACCACCCCCACCCCCTCCAATCTCTCATTTCCTTCTCCAAAATCCCCCTTTTTTTCTGCATCGCACCAAAATGTCTTTTCATTTCAGATAACCTCCCCCTCTTCCTCTTTTTTTTGGGGGGTGGGGGGGAGTTGTACCCCTCTTCATCTGTCATTCGCTCCCTCCTCCTCCTCCTTCCTCCCCTCCCTCCCCTCTAACTTTCTGTCCATTCTCGCTGGAACAAGGACTCCTTAACAGCCCGCACCTGAATCAGCCCTGTGTTTTATCACCGAAACAGAAAACTCACACACCCGCGTCCGCTCGTCACGTTCGCTCATGTTTACACACAACTCGTCAGCGCTCGTATTTCCATAGAGGACATTTCTACCATGAAAGGACAAAGAACAGAACTTAATTTAAACTGCACTGATGCTGGGCTTTTTTTTTTTTTTTTTTTTTTTTTTTTTTAAACATCATGCCGTGAATGAAAAAAATGAAAAGTACTTTAATAGCACAACTTGTTTCTAAGAGCTAAAGCTGCATTCCTGCAACTTTCATAACGGCACTTCCCAACAGAAGCAATTAGACCGTTTGTTTACTTGTTGCTGATTGGGCCAAAATGAGATTGTGGGATTGAAGGTAAACTGTGTACTCGTTTGGTCCTTAACGTTGTTGAATTAGGTGGCGTTTTGTTTAGAATAAAAGCCGTTGGTGCGGCTCCTCAGCGGAAAAAGTCCGTTTTATAAAAAGATTACAAATGCTTTGGTTAAACAATCATATCTGGACCACTGACTTTGGGAAGAGTCACAACATTTCTGAGGCTTTTAACTTGAGCTGAAATGATCACTTAATTAGATTCAGATTTTTGTTATTTTTCAAGCAAAAACATTACATTTTTCTGCTTTTCTTAGTGACGGCAATGTGAGTATATTTTTTGTTGTAGACCGATGACTGGACAAAATAAGCTATAAAATGTTGCAAAACGAATTTTTTTTTTTTTTCACAATTTTAGAAACCAAACAATCAGGTAACATATAGAGTAATTGGCACAGTGTCAGCGGAAATATTATCGTCTCACAACTGCGAAAATGTCCGTGCGGTTTTATTACGCATTTGGTCAAATTCTGCGTGTTCGCTAAATTTCATTTATGATATTAACCTAAAAGCAGACGAATCAGTCGCAGTTGTAAAAAAAAATAAAACCCCAACTGTTGTGTAAATATGGGCGATAATAAGTTCTCACGTCTGGACCGGTTTGTTCGATCAGTCTGAAGCTCCCAGCTGTGTTTGAATGCCGATGAACTCGATGACCTCACATTTCACCAAAAACCTACTCACGTCTTCTCCATGCGTTACACAGATAAAACCTCCCTGCTCTCTGCAGAAGTAAAAAAAAAAACAAGTTGTCCTCGCAACAGGAAATGCGATTTCACAGTGACATTATTTCTTTTAGTGTAAAGAACCAGCTGAAATGGCGATTGTCACCTGCGCCTTGAAACGGGCCTTTATGTCATGTTCCTCCCAGATCCATAACACCCAACCTTTATTTCACACGTTTGTGCCAACACGCTGCCCCCCCCCCCCTCCACACACACACACACACACCCCTCCCCTCGCTTCCTCTCCCTCCCTTGTTTTCTCAGTCTCTCCCCTTTTT